>NW_006772588.1:1294998-1323080 GCF_000442215.2 Lipotes vexillifer | reverse complement strand
TATATATATATATATATATATATATATATATATATATATAATGTATATATTCTTTTTCATATATAGTTCTCTGTGCTATACAGTAGGACCTAGTTTTTTATCCATTCTATATATAATAGTTTGCATCCTCCAATCCAAAAAGGGAATACTAGACACACTCACCTGAGACTGAGGGAAAGTCTAAAAAATATCTTAATGTGCATACAATAAAATAAGTGATAAAAAAGCAAAGTCATTAAAAAATAAGCAAACAAAATCACAATGAATTTTTAAATTGATGGTGTCTTCACACATATAGACCAATGGAAAAGAACAGACAGCCTAGAAATAAACTCACGCATGTATGATCAACTGATCTTCAACAAGGATGCCAAGAACACACAATAGGGATATGATAGTCTCTTCAACAAATGGTGCTGGGAAAACTGGACATCCACATGCAAAAGAGTGAAATTAGACCCTTATCTTACACCATACACAAAAATCAACTCAAAACAGATTAAAGATTTAAACGTAAGACCTAAATCTATAAAAACTCCTAGAAGAAAACATAGGGCAAAATCTTCCGCATATTGGTCTTGGCAATGACTTTTTAGATATGACATCAAGAGCACAGGGAACAAAAGCAAAAATAGACAAGTGGGGTTGCATATATATAAGAAATTCCTACAACTCAGTAGCAAAAATTTATATAACCCAATTTAAAAATGGGCAAAGGTATACGGTTGGTGGGAATGTAAATTGGTGCAGCCACTATGGAGAACCATATGGAGGTTCCTTAAAAAACTAAAAATAGAGTTACCATATGATCCAGCAAGCCTACTCCTGGGCATACATTCAGAGAAGATGAAAGCTCTAATTCAAAATGATACATGCACCCCAATGTTCATAGTAGCACTATTTACAATAGGCAAGACATGGAAGAAACCTAAGTCTATCAACAATGAATGGATAAAGATGTGGTGTACAAACACACACACACACGCACGCACGCACGCACAATGGAATATTACTCAGCCACGAAAAAGAACGAAATAATGCCATTTGCAGCAACATGGATGGACCTTGAGATTATCATACTAAGTGAAGTAAGTCAGAAAGAGAAAGACAAATATTGTATGATATTACTTATCTGTGGAATCTAAAAAATTGTACAAATAAACTTCTTTACAAAAGAAAAACAGACTCACAACATAGAAAACAAATTTATGGTTATCAAAGGGGAATGGGGGATAAATTCAGAATATGGGATTAACAGATGCAACTACCATATATAAAATAAACAACAAGGACCTATTGCATAGCACAGGGAACAATATTCAATATCTTGTAATAAACTATGATGGAAAAGAATAGAAAAAAAGAATATAGACATATAAAATATATATGTATAACCAAATCACTTTGTTGTACACCTGAACTAACACAATATTGTAAATCAACTGTATTTCAAAAAACAAAAAAAAAAAACATGCGCAAAGGACTCAAATAGTCATTTCTCCAAAGAAAACATACAAATGGCCAATAGATATATGAAAAGATACTCCTCATCATTAATCAAGGAAATGCAAATCAAAAACACAATGAAGTATCACCTCACACCTATTAGAATAGCTATTAAAAAAAAAGATAGTAAGTGTTGACAGTATATGAATAAATTGGAACTCTTGCACACTGTTGGTGGGAATGTAAAATGATTTGGCTGCTATGGAAAGTAGTATGGAGGTTCCTCAAAAAATTAAAAATAGTGTGAGCATATGATCAGCAATCCCCTCTTGGGTGTATAAATAATTGAAATAATTGAAATCAGGAACTCGAAGGGATATCAGCACTCCCATGTTCACTGCAGCATTCTTCACAATAGCCAAGATATAGAAACAACCTAAAAGTCTACAGGTAGATAAATGGATAAAAAAAATATGGTGTACACATACAATACTCTTTGGCCATAAAAAGAAGGAAATCCTGCCATTATGTGATGATATGGATGAACCTAGAGGACATTATACCAAGTGAAATAATACTGCATGATTCCAAAACTCATAGAAACAGAGAATAGAATGGTGGTTGCCAGAAGCTTGGGGAGGGGGGAGGAAATGAGGAGTTACTGTTCAACAGGTATAAAGTTTCAATTATACAAGATGAATAGTTCTAGAGATCTGCCTACTACCTTTCACCTGTACTTGACAATACCATATTTAAGGTAGATCTTGTTAAATATTCTTACTATAATAAAAAAGATGGTCTCATATTCAAAGAAATACGATAATAACAGTTAAACATTCTCATATGGTGTGTATCTTGATGGCCCTAATGCCTTCCCACCCCTACACCCACCCTCAATAGCTCCACAGGCTCCAGTGCTGTGACTAGTTTTCCTCTTTCCAGGACCCAGTGAATGGAATGGCACTAGATCTCACCAGGTGATGCTCTCTCTGTGTCACCAATAACATATATTTTTAGGCTCCTAAAATCAATCTTATCTTTGGGGTTCTACTGAGTCTGAGCCACAACTCTGACTTTGAACATGGGTTAAGATTAATGCCAAGAAAACCAAATTTCAGAAGGTGTTCAGCTACAAAGATAAAGCTATGCCCATCAGCCCCTCCTGCTGGTGTCAGTTGAGCATCCTTACTTTGTGTGGTTGCCTACACAGGGCCTTTTATTAGAGCAAACCCAGTAATTGTAAATTTTTCACAGGGACAATTTGCCTCGTGGGTGCCATTATCCTTTTTTATTTTGACAACTACCCATTTCTTTATGAACTGGGTTGTGTACAAGAGCTGTGTAGACAGGAGGAACAAAACCTGAAGACATGTCCCATTAGGTTGAAAGGTTTTGAACTCTGTTTTGTAGCTTACCAGAGAGTAACAAATCTATTCTATTCAGGAATTTAATTCACATCTCATTAAGTACCTTGGCAAAATCCAACATTAGCCCTGAAAGGCTAATTTGATTAAAGAATTGATGGACATTACTTCTCTCAGACTAAAGAAGTTAATTTTAATGGAGGTAATAACATCTCCCTGGTAGATTATTATGAGAATGAAATAAACTAGCTAGTATATTCTAGGTGTTTTATACATTATAAAATGCTAAGCAAATGTAAGTAATTATCTTTATTCTTTTGTTACAGCCTCCAGATTCCACCTCTTATTTCTTTCCTTTTCTTTTTCCTACATCTTCCTCAGAGGTCTTAACCTAATTATTTAGCTAAGGGAAACCCTCAGGCCTGGCTTACTGTCACCTCATGTTTTCAACTAGTAAACTGGTTTAATAAACACATTTGGAAAGCTACCATGGGCAAGTCACGGAGTTGTTATACTAATATACAAGATGTTAAAAACAGCACACAGACATAATGTATGCTACATTCCAAAGTGAGGCCACTATGCACACATTTTGGAATATCTGGCTAAGAAACAGACAACCCTTAAACCCTTACTTATACTGGGTGCATAAAAGGGCAGGGAGCTGGAGATTAAAGGCGTATTTGTGGAGCTTTGGAGAGCTATTGGGCACTCAAACCCAAGAAGGCAAAGTAGGAGATGCTACCTCCTATCCCCAAATCAAGAGAGAGAAGCTTCAAATGCAACATCAGGGTTTAAATGTGAGCCTGTGTTTTGCCTGCTTTCGGTTAGGTTCGTTGGATTCGCTGGCAAAATAACTACTCTCTCACACAAATAAACAGCTTCAATCAAATCTTTAATAGAAGGTGATTTAACTTAATTTCAATATACAATCATTAGAGGGAAAGGAATAAGAATATAAACAGAGTATATAACAGAGCATACATCACCGAATCGGGCCGACACCTACTTCCAGATCCAAGCAGCAGCTGGGAAGTCCCGAGTAACAGCAATCTGGAGCCCCAGTTGGGAAGGGTCCAATGTTCGCTGATCCCCGGGAACTGGCCAGATTCCCAAAGCCCAGGAAGCTTCGTGACTTACTCCCTTCTTTATCTGTTGGTTCCCAGGACTTGCTAGCACCGGTTCTGCTGAGCCGCATGTAGTCTAGCAGTTCTGTATGTAGCTTTTTCAGGGTCTTTGTTTAGTCAAAGGCCTATTGTTGCCTCTGAAGCCTGAACAAGACTATTTTACTAGCTTCCCCAATTATAGACAGCCTGGTCTATAATTTTCTCTTGAAAAATTTAAAGGGTAACAGGTAGAATGCCTAGGAATGAGCCAAAAACATAAAATGACTGCATTAGGTACCTGGGGCTCCCATGGTTTGTTAGTGGAAATAGGATCCTATGTGATTCATGCTACAAAAGAGCCAGGATAGTTGCCTGAGGTCGTTTCCAAGTGGACCATCAGGAGTGGCACCCCATTAAAGGCAATGAGGACCATGATAATCAAGCATGCTTAACCTCCACAAGCAAATATCATTTGTGTTTGATTGTGGCTTTGAGGGAAGGAATTGTCTTATTAATTACTTACCTGGATTGGTATGGGCATCACTCCCATGAGACTTGCTATGTGGTACATGAAAGGTGCCTTTGGATGATTTCACACAGACATATTTAATATTATGGAATGAGGACACTTCAAGTATATGTCACACAAGTCATGCACTTAGACCATGTGACATTTATTGATATTTATGCTTAAATCCACTTTGATATTCAGTATGGCAGTGGGAAGTGGGAAGGCAATGTAGACACTGATAAATAAAAGGACAGGAACAATAGATGATTCTGGTACTACTGAAACACATTTTTAAAAGATCTGTCAGTATTTTTGCAACCAGATGTATTAATTATATTTTATTGAACCATGGTGGAAGATAATATATTCTCCCCATCTTAAAAATGAAGAATCTGAAAATAAGCTAAAGAAATTCAAGGTAATGTTTTGTGAGGAAAGGGAAAAGGTTAGTGCAAGGAAACCCATCCATTGAATAAATCTCTGCTTACACTTCCACTGGAATAATTTTCAAAGTTGTGCTGACTATACTGAGATGTAGGAGAAAGAAAACCTCTACCCACAACCTTTCTACCTACCGGGTAACACCTATAAATGTTCTTACATGTGTTCTCCGGGCCCAGGGACAAGCAGTTTTGCTTGTATTCTGCATACCTTCTGTAGGAGACCAGATCCCTCCTAAGACTCAAGAATTACCAAAGCTGCTTGAGTTCACACTCTGGGTCCAAGTGACAAAGGCCCAGCTCAAGCAAAAAGGGGAAATTTTGGGCTCATGTACAAGCATGGATGGAGAGAAGTTGGCCTTCGACACGTGCAGAAACAGGAATTCAAATACCACCAGGATGCCTCCTCCCTACAGTTGCAGTGTGTGTTTCCACTTCTTTCTCTCCAACTGGAGCTCAGCTTGTAGCGTGTGTGTATTGGGGTGGGGGTGGGGGGACAGGATGTTGGTGCCAGAGTCACATTCTTCTTATGGCTTAGTGAACAGGAGGAATCAGAAAGTTGGCTTCTCTCTCATCTCCAGTTTATAAACATAGGATAAATAACCTGAATGGTACATTTTGGGTCACACACCCACCCCCGGGTATAATCACTCTGGACAAAGGAGAGCTACCAAAAGAGGCATATCCTGAGCACAGGCCCAACTCCTTGGCCAGGGGGTGAGTCTGTTATGAGAGGGGCAACACAGATGCTGCATAGACATAACTAGAGCCACTTCAAAATGCAAGCAAACGCAACACCCCCCTGGGAAATTACTGATGTATGTGTGTCCTAAAGGAATGTTACATAAAAGCAAAGACATATTAACATGGGAAATCTGGATAATCAATTTTTATAGACAGATCATTGACTTTGACAAGGAGCAAAGTCGGAATTCATCTAGGTAAACATTTCATTTGTTCTTTCATGAAGGATAATATCTTTTCTTTGGTAATAACAAAAGAAAAAGCAGTAACTCGATTAGAAGTGGTACAGTGTGCTAACTTTATTATTGGCTATTCCACCAATCTCTGTTGTATTATTCCCATGTTTAGGCACGCCATTCCCAAATGAGAAAAAGGACAATCACACCAATCTATATCAATTTGGAATACTTATTGTACATCTTAATGCATTTCTTAACATCCATGGTACTCTTTTTTTTTTTCTTTTTTTTGAGGTATGCGGACCTCTCACTGTTGTGGCCTCTCCCATTGCGGAGCACAGGCTCCGGACGCACAGGCCCAGTGGCCATGGCTCACGGGCCCAGCCGCTCTGCAGCATGTGGGATCCTCCCGGAACGAGGCACGAACCCACGTCCCCCGCATCGGCAGGCGGACTCTCAACCACTGCATCACCAGGGAAGCCCCATCCATGGTACTCTTTAATCAAGAATATAAAGCCATCTACTTAGGATTTGCCACTCAAAGTGAAGAACATTCTTAGAATCACAGAATAAGTAAGTTTACAAATATAGCAACCATCAATATCACACATTTTCAGAACCATAACTCTAACATGGATGTATATCATTTTTCCAGACCTTGCAAATTCTTTAAAAAGTCCATTTTACCAATACTGGGAGAGTATGCTTTCAACCATGCAGCGAGCCAGAGGGACCATTTTATATATGGAGTGTGCTTCTCACAAAAAAACCCTCTCCTTCCTCTGAAATGGCAGAACTGTAGCTATATCTGAAGAGAAAGTGAATTTCAGTGGCAACCATCAGCTAAGAACATGCATAAATTCCTATATCTGGTATGAGAGGAATGGTGTATCGCACTGTACTATGCCTACCTCTGTCCAGAGGACAGCAATCTCGCCTGTCTTCAGGGTGCCTGGACTTTTCTCCCATTTGATACGCAGGATGCTTGGTATACTCCCTGGGGAACTGTTTGATACTGAGGATACCTCTGAGAAGGTCCTTGCAAAACCTAATCCATCATGTTTATTTTCTAAGAATGAAGTTCACTGCTCTTCAAATCCTGAATTTGCTCATCAGTATTTCCCTTAGTTTGATAAAGCTGAATTAAAAGTACTTTGTTCAAGGAACAAGCCTGGGAAGAAGAAATAACACTGTTCTGCAGAAAAAGGCATTCAACATTTAGAAACTTTTCTGAGCAGAAAAAAGAGGCCCTGAAAAGCAAGGATTTTTTTAACTCTGCTGTCACTGTTACTATGGGTTCACGATGAATTACCGCACAGCCCCTTTTGGTCTAAGAGGTGGTGTTGTATAAGAGGCTCACAGTAACATAAAGAAAGACACTTAATGGTCCCTCTGGATACACAAGAATACTGTACTGTTTGAAAAGGAGAAAACTGACTAGGTCAGTTAGGCTTATAGCCCTCTTGCTAAAAGCAACTTTAATCTTTGGCAAAGCACAGATGGTTATTTGGTTTGTTTATAAAGGCAACTTCTTGGTTGGATGTCAGCACTAATAGACCCCATACCCTTCAGTCTCTCCCACAAACCAGGTTACTTCTCCCACACAGAGATGTTCCTGTTTGCCTTCTTGGGCATCTACTTAGTTACAAAAAGTGGGGGGGTTAGGAGGGGTGGGAGAAGGGATGCTCTAGGGAAACAAGATGTAATCACAAAATCAGAGGCTCCAAAAAAAAAGACAGAGGAGGCCGAAGGAAAATCATAACCCTTAAGACAGCATTTCTCCTGATTAAAATTCACACAAATGTTATCTTTCAGGACTAGTACGATGCTCCCCTGGGTATACTCTGGGTGGAGTTCATTTTCTCCCTCATTCTTTTTTTTCTACGTGTCATGATTTAGTTAGGAGGGAAAGTACATCAATGAAACTCTTCCTAAGTAAGGGCCCATCTTGGTACAAACTGCACACAATTTAATGTACATACCACAGAAGATGAAAATAAACCCAATGTGAGCACCAACTGTAAATATGACCTTCTCAGCACTTATAAAGCAAATAAGATAATCATATTTTTTTTCTTTTTGTTTTTCATTAAAATGTCACAGTACGCTTGAGAGAACAAAGTCTACATGGCTGTATAAAGCATTAAGATGATAGAAAACTAGTCAAAAACTGCTTGTTAGATATACAGTTATGATTACTGATGTCCTTTTAATAAAATCCTATGTGGTTAAAATGAAAAACACACAGCTTGGGACAAAAGTCTACTCCACATTTCAAGTTGCGATCTGCTGCATTGGTATGAGTTTTGGTGAAACCTGGTAAAAGAAAGAGAAAAAATAAGCAACTTATGAAAAAACCTCATGGTATAAACATCTCTCCTTTGAATTTCTAAACCTGAGTGATGTAGGCAACAAGCAGCCTTGTCAGGAACCTCACCTGGAGCTTCCTCATTATTTTCCATTTACATTTTATGTATTTAGTAGTTCTCAACCTTCTTGCATTATAGCTCTTAAATTAAGGATCATTGGGCTTCCCTGGTGGTGCAGTGGTTTAGAGTCCGCCTGCCGATGCAGGGGACGTGGGTTCGTGCCTCGGTTCGGGAGGATCCCACATGCCACGGAGCGGCTGGGCCCGTGAGCCATGGCCGCTGAGCCTGCACGTCCGGAGCCTGTGCTCCGCAATGGGATAGGCCACACAGAGAGAGGCCTGCGCTCCACAAAAAAAAAAAAAAAAAAAAAAAAAATTAAGGATCATTAAGACTCGCAACTAGGAGGAGGTGGGGGAGGAGCCACGGGAGACAAATAAAGGGTCCAGAAAACCAAACTCTCTACTGAAAGGACCACTGAGCTCTGACATTGATGAAACAGAGACACAGAGCAAGGCACAAGTTTCAAAATCCTCAAAATAGGTCCAGTCAATTCACAATTTTGTTAAGAGATACTTAATGTAGTCTTTGGATGACAAACTTTTATCAGAAATTTCATAATCAGAGTGGAAATGATATAAAGGCAGTAAAAAGATACCAAATTATTACAAAAAGGAGGTAACAGCATTAAAAATATTAAATATTAACTATAATTATGTTCAATGTACAAAATAGCAAATGTATTCCTAGGAGTCTTGAAGCAGAGAAATATGAGGACAGATCTACATTTAATGGTGAAGGTGGTGGAAGAAGAAACCTAAATATAAGTAGTCTGGCTTAATTTTGACATATTTTTCAAGGTGTAATGGCAGGTACAGATTTCTTCATTTAATCTGGCAAATACCCATTAAGTCCGAGTAACAGGCCCCATGGACAGCACAGTAAGGAACACTAAAATTTAGGTGAGTTTTGAGACCTTCAAGGATGTGGCAATTGAAGTGGGTCTAATTTGCCTTCCAGAATAAACACTTAATATTTTTTTAAATGAATGAATGAGTGACTGGATTAGACAAGCTTCAAAGAACTAGAAGAAAGGTTTCTAATAGAGGATAAGTCAGTATTAAGAATAGAAGAAGGCAATCATTTGGCTTTGATGAAGTTAAATATTTCTAGTTCATTTGTAAATTGTTTATAAAGTCTTCACAGCGTCGAGAGTTAATGCCCCCTTCTCCATTTTTCTACCTAAAGAATGACATGTCCAGAATAAAAAAGGATAGGAATGGCTTGGTACATATCCATATCTTAGGATAAATGAGAGCTCATTCAGACTTGCCAGCTCCAAGAACAGATATATCATAATAGACAAAGTAACAGACATTAATAGACAAAAGTCACAGCCCACATTTGCAGAGATATTCAACTCTACTGAAAAGAATAAAGATATATGGGCTCCGAGTATTTAGAAAGTGTGTCTCACGAACTATCGATTTTCTTTTTTTAAACAACAGAGCATCTGTGGAAATAATTTAATGAAATAAAACTCTTTTTTGACAACAGATCAATAGGTGATTAATGCCATAAAGCACTAATAAGTGCTTTATGGCATTACCTTTAAAAGGAAACTGGACACCTTGATTCTTTAAACTAAACATCTGATCCTTCTCCTTGTTATGTTGGCCCTATTTTCAGCTCTTGGTATCATTTATATCCTCAGTGTGGAACTTGACTTTTATCAGAAAAGAAGATGAATCTTTATGTCGACTGACTTGGCCTATTTTTGTACAGAAAAACATCTACGGGACCTCCATTTTTCATCTGTTCTCTCACAGTCTCATCAACATTGTAAGTCCATGTAAGCTGAAGCAGATTATCCTTCCAAAGTGATCTACAGGCTATGCACAGGACTATATGATTTAAATGCATAAGATAAGCTAACGAGTTGTCTTCCCAGTCCATTGAAATCCAAAGAGTATACTGTTTAATTCTGGTATAATGCCAGTTCATAATAGATATTATTTATTCAACTTGGCAAAGAATGCTCGCAGCTGGCTTCTTTCACATTCCACTGCAAACATATAAATAGGCAGGATTCTTATTTGATGTTTTGCCACTGGTGGTTTAGGTGTATTCCTACCTAGAGAACAAGACCAAGGCCCCTAGGAGGAGGAACTATACCAATTTGTTCTATTTTACTCACATTTCATAGCTCAATATGGGACATACACTTGGTGTTTAATAAATAATCATGGATGACTAATAACCTCTGGAAGTTTATTTTACCACATGATGTTCAACTATGGATTCAATTTATTTAAAAATTTGTAAGTTAAAAAAGAAACAAATATTCTAGTTTAAAAAGGTCCACAGACATATATAGTAAAGAAAAACTTATGTAACTCAAGCATGCATCAGAAAAGAAAGGAATGAATAACCAATTGAATTAACTACTCACTGAAAAAGATACTTTGCAGATAATGGAATTTAAGTGGTGGAATGTCACCTTTCTTTTTTCTTTCTATTTGACCCATCAAATAGCTGGCAGTAACACACTAAGTGATGCAAGTATAGCCCAAAAAATTTAAAGAAATTTAACATTTTCATTAGCTTGTCACAGCTATAATATAAGGAACTGTGCAGTATCACTTTGACTCTTTGAAAATGAATTATTACTGGATATTTATTTGAGAGACAGAATATTTTCAAAATGTGAGTGCCCTGGGAAAAAAATAAACCAAAGGACTCCTTAGTTATAAAAATGTTGGGAGCTAGTAGCATTAAAGAACAACAGAAAAGCATTTCTGCACAGCAACACAATCAAGCATTTGTAGAGGGTGAACATGTGTGTATGGCTCTACCCAGCAACAGTGCTGGGGTGGAGCATTTATTCCCACTTCTCACATTCCCTTCCATGTGGAGGGACACCTATTAGTGTAATACTCTGGCCTCAAGTGTGTCCCTTAAGGGCTCAACTAAATGATGATTTGGGCAGAGGAACTGGGGTGTGTGAAACTCAGCCCAACTCTTCTTCCTCATGGGGATCAGCCTTCTGTAGGCAGCACGTGCTCTATTTTGCTCTCAGTCACATGGAAAGAAGCTCAGCAGTAAAGACTCGCCCTTGTGTAGAAGGCCTATGATTTTCCACAGCTGCCTATAACTGGGAGCTGAAGTCTTCCCCACTTCAGGGACTCGTATCTGGGAAGGCTTTTGTGGCTGTACACCAAAGCCCCAACCTTCATTCTGGGCTTTATAATGATGATGTTTTTAACCTCAACTTGCCCAGCTCCCTTATCTCTCTCAATAGATTCGGAACTCAGTCCCCAAGAAATATAGAGGGAAGTCCCTTTCTTTACAACAACTGCATTTTGAAGGAGAGTGATGGTATGGAACAAGATCTCTGTCCATTATGGGTTGGCTTCTCTTGCTGTGAACTACTCCTGACCGGAATTTTATTTTAGAAGTGTGATGAAGGTTCCAGAAATATAGTCAATATCTGCATTTTTTTTTTTTTTTTTTACAAAATTTCCACAGCTTCCTTTGGACTTCTAAATATAACATGACCCTTAAGAGAGTTTCCTCCTAATTGAAAAGAAAACTCTTTTCAGCTGGCATTATGGTTACTACGAATTTTTTAAGAAGCTATTTCAGGTGATACCTCAGGGACACCTTTTCCTTTCACATTTTTTGTTGTTTTTGTTCATTGCACTGTGGCACACAGGAAAGTCTTAGTGATTCTTTTTTTTTTTAATGCCCAAACAGTTCCTTATAACTATTATTTTTAATACCCTGAAACCACAATTTTGTCATGCCCTGTTATCTGATGCTGTCATATCTTGTCTTTTTCTTTGAAATTCTCAGGATTTTCTCAATCAGCTTATATCCACATTCTGTATCCTTTGTCCATACACTTGCCCATATTCTTAGGTATAGAGGACCTTTACCAACACATTTTCACAATTACTTTGACCTAGGTTTTTACTTTTTTTTCTTTATGCAACAACCTGTCTAACTATTCTCTTCCAGAATGTTCACTTCTCAGTATACAGTGAAGGCTGAGAAACAGAAATCGTTTCTCAAACAGAAATCTTGAGCAAGTTGTAATGTAGTCAGATATAGAGTAAAATGCTACCTATGCAGTAATAATCTTATGAGATATCTTCTGAATTATGACATGGAATACCTCTGAATTATCAAATAAAGAGATGTTATCCCAATGTACTTTTATTATTAAATGTATCTTACTGATAACCCAGCTATTAGGCAAAACATCTTATTAATTAGAACACTCCGGACCCTAGTCTTACAAAGATTTTGATACACATGACTTCGTCTGCCAGGGTCTAAAGAGATGCCATTGATCATCATATCCTCAAAATCCAGTTCTTCTGTCAAGATGGTTTAGCTGATACTACACCTTTTCAGGGCAACACTGACATAAAAATTAACATTTCATTTCAACAGCCTAATTTGGAGGAAACAAGATTACATGTCAATGTCAAAAGAGAAGGAGGGGTGGTACTGTGCTAAAAGAGGGGCCACAGAGATATTTTTCAATGTATCAAGACGTGGAAACTAGCACTTTAAGAAAAAGCAAAAACAGTAAAAATACATCTTTTTCATTCCTGATTTACCTACATGACTAAAAAAAAACCCAAACCTGATAACAATGAGGATCTTTTTTGCAGTTCCCTTTTGCAGCAGAGATTCGAACATTCTATAGATCTCAAAAATGCTATCTGCTGAAGAAAAGACTAACTTATCCACATAGGGAAAAAATATAAAGAATAGCTAATTAAGTAAGAAGAACTGTTTGCTTTTATTACTGGAGTAAGGAATTCTAAACAGTTAAACTATAAACAAATCCCATTTTTTACCCCCTGGGGTCATTGACAAGTTAATTAAAGATGAGCTTTTCATGTAAGGTATTGTTGGAAAGCTTCTTTTTTTCCAAAGGGAAATTCAGAAAAAGGTTAATAGACAAAGACCTTCATATAATACCAGAAACAATTATATGTGGATAATGAATTATGCAGCAAAATTGTTTTTACAGACATTTGTTACGCACTGACAGGTACCAGCCAAGCATGTAGTACCTAAGGAAGAAATGTATGAAATACATGCATGATTTATCAAGTAAGTTTTGTTAAATTACCTTCTCCAGGATGGGTAGCTGCAATATTTCTTCTCATTATAAATATATTTCATTTTAACACATAGAGCTGTTCTTAAAAAGTTATGTGAGAAGTAAAGTCTATTTCTTCATTTTCTCAGACACATTTCGACTTTACATTTGATTAACTTCAAATGGACTGAGCTGTCCTCTCGACCCCCATTAGGTAGGTGATTGCTGATTCATAAACAAGCACTTATTATATTAAAGGGCGATTATTTATATTACAGTATTATTCTCTTAGTTTTAAAAAGGGATTTGGAGATTTCTTAAGTGGATACTCCCCTGATGTTCTTATCTGCTTTGTAAGTCAGAGTTTTAATGCACTAAGCTTTTCTTCAAATACAGAGAACACCTATTTTGTGACTATAAATCTGGTGGTGTCAAAAGCCCGACATCCTAATATCTCCAAGGGATGGAATAATCAGGCAAAGAAGTTAATCAAAGAGAAAGTCATAAGCCATAGATGGGTTTGAAAATAAGGAAGTACCGTTTCTCTGAGTGTGGCTCGCATTTTTTAGTTAATTAAGTTTGGCCACGGCTGATACGTAACCCAAGAACAGAGGATTGCAAGGGACTTGACAGAAAGTAGCTACGAGTTCAAGCTCAACCTGCTGTTTCCAGCAGCTCCTGGTGTTTCCTCCCCCTTCTGACTCCTGAGCCAAACCCTGGCCCATGAGCCAGAGCCTGTTCCTGCTGCCACCTGCTCTCAGTGGAGGCACCCTTCCTTCCACTTCTGTTCTCTGCTAAGGTCAACTCCAAAAATGATCACAAATTAATGGTTCATGTCGCATAAACACCCATTAATCAAGCTCAGGATATAGGACAAGTGGCTGGATTTGTTCACAGAAACACTTACTGCGAAATTGCACCCAGTGCTCTTTTTTATGTCATCCACTGTCAGGCCTTCCCAGAGTTCAATCAGAGTCAGGCCTTTCTTGTTGTCCACGTCAAATACGGCCTGTAGAAGTCAAGAAAATGACAACGACAATTTCTATTACGGTAATTATTTTATAGCACAAAACAGAAATCACCTCTCAAGTTCTTTAAGGAGAGAAAAGACTCAGGATAAAAGACTGAAAATCAGCAAGGAAAAAATGTAAACTGTAACTGCTACATTTTGGTGAGAACAAATGCCAACTCCCTAAATGGCAGTTAGCTGGAGAGCTCTGCTGATGCCAGAAAATAAATGAGTGTTGACTATTGATGGCATTTGCTACTATAATAAACAGGTTTTTCTAAACTTTCTTTTTGTTAGATCTAACACTTTGGGTCAAAATTTCAATTTGATGATTAATAATGATTTGAACAAAGAAAAGAATGAAGAAAAGCAGGGAGGGAGGAGGTAATTGGAAGGTGAAAGCACAGGGATGATGGGGGGAAAGCTGATCAATGCTTCTGGGTAAACTACAGGAAACAAAAGAAGGTGCTCTGAAATAGCTAGGAGTAATTATAAAGGGATAGCTGGCCCTGAAAGACCACCCCCATCCCCAGGTAAATAGTAAAGCTTTCCCTTTAAGTCCTATGAAAACGCATAGATCCAAAAGTAGAGCATGAGAATCTCCCTCTGGTATGGAAATCAAATGAAGATGCTTATGTGTAGGACAGCATGAGAAGGCTCACCTCACCCTAAATATTGCGTTACAACATTGTGGTTGGTAACACTAGGTGATGGTAGTGCTAACTGGTATAGCTTGACCCAAGCAACCTGTCATGTCTGACATAGAACGCACATGGTCACGCTCGGTAATAATGACAACTTGAGTGGAAGGGACCAACAAAATCATGTAATATAACCTCCCACCCAAGAATTCTTTAAAACATTCTTCTGAGATGGTCGCTGGGGCTCTGTTTAGAAACTTCCAGTGGTAGGAGGCTCACTGTCTCAAGGCAGATTGCCTGTTGATAGGAAGCTCTAACTGCAAGAGCCAACACTGCTTCCCTATGACTTTCACTCACGGGCTCCACAGTAAGTTGTCCTCCCATGCAACAGGCACTGTTCCCTCTTTCAGTTGTCATGGTTAGTCTTCCTCAGACTTAAATATTCTTCTTTCTAGATCGCTCCTCTCCTCTGGGTTTACCTTAAATTCAACTATTATTTTCAGGCTTAGAATCTTTATTTTCAGCTAGCTTGGAAGTCAAACCCTAAATTGTCACTTTTAAACACACTCCTGGTTAGGAGGCTATTAAGAAGACACAGCAGTGTGTACTCCAATATAAAATTAAAAAATTTTTTTAAATAAAAATAAAAAAGAAGACACAGCAACATACAGAGCAAAGAACTCTGGCTTTCAAGGTGGACTGGAATTCCAGCTCTGCCAACACTAGCTATGCAATCTTTGGTGAACCTGTCTTCACATGTGTATATGGATATCAAACAAACCTACTTCCCAAGATTTTTATACAGGACAAATATAATAACAAACCTACTCTGAGCAGCTGGCCTCATGCCTGGGACATACAGCAAGGGCACCATAGAGGCATATGCTTTTCCTTAACAGCTTAACTTACTGTCACTTGTGCGTGAACCCAAATCAAAGCCCCCAAATGCTTATTTGTATCCAGTTAATTGATATTTCTCCTCAGGAGGAAAACATCAAGGGGACCAGTGATACTTGCCTTCTCTGTTTGATGAATTCATAGATAACCTGGTTGATTTTACTGGAAAAGATTATTTAAATTTAGGAGGAAATATTTCAGCAAACTTTTTTGTTTGCACATTTTTATGTTCCTAAAGAAACGTTTTTTAGCAGAAATGTATTTTGAGGGGGAAAAAATGATCATCTAGGAATGTTCGTATGCTTCAGTACATTATTCAATTCCCAAATGACAATTACAAATTTAAAAAAAAATTTTTTTTATGCAGTACGCGGGCCTCTCACTGTTGTGGCCTCTCCCGTTGCGGAGCACAGGCTCCGGACGTGCAGGCTCAGCGGCCATGGCTCACGGGCCTAGCCGCTCCGCGGCATGTGGGGTCTTCCCGGACCGGGGCACGAACCCATTTCCCCTGCATCAGCTGGCGGACTCTCAACCACTGCGCCACCAGGAAAGTCCACAAATTTTTTTTTTAATTGGACACTTTTCCTTTGCAGAAAGTGTGTCTGGAGCATCATTCATACTGATTTTCTTTCCCCTGTATTATGAACAACTACAAATTTATCAAAATGAAACAAATAAGGGAAAAAGAGCCTTTGGGGTGTGTTATTAAGAACAGGCAGGAAAAGGATGTGGGGAGAAGACAACTTTGGTATCATGAATATAAGACTTCAGTGACTGAGAAGATAAAATCTATAGCAAATGACTTACTGCTTTTAAAAACCTTTAATTAACATCTTTACCAATCCCTAATTAGCTCTCAAGGTCAAGGTCCCTAATTTCCTCTCAAGGAAAACTAAGCATCTATGATTTTAAAAATGGGAAATTTACTTTTGAAATATTTAGGAAGATTTCCATTTAGTGGTATAAAGTGTAAACAAAAACTTGAGAAAAATGGACACTAAAACCTAAAAGCTACAATCAATTCTTCAACTGCCAAGAATAATATTTCGACTACTCTGTTTTACAGACGATACTTTTATTATTTTTTCACCACCATAACAGGCTGCATTACGGATAAAGCAGTCAGTCACAGCCCAAGTGCTGGTGAGGAAGGCCTCTTTCATCACATCATTCTAGCAACACGAAACCAAGAAATCAGGGTCATAACATCTCCAAAGTCTCTTTCAAATGGCAGGCAACTAATGGAATTTTCCTTAAGAGCTGAAAATGGAATTCTAGTCCCATATCACTCTGGCAGAGTGTCCAGAGTCAATGCCCTTAATGCACTGCAAAATTTATTAAACACCTACCGGATACAGCACAGGGGTAAACGCACCACTCCTTTCCCTGGGGCACTGGAAGTTCCATATGTAGCTGCCTTTCACTTTACTCCTTTTTGCTACACAACACCGTCTGCAGTTAAGGCTCCAATTATCCCCGTCTGCTAATGAGTTCACACATCCATTCCAGTGATGACTTCTCTGAGCTCCAGGTGCCCATGGATGTTCCGGATGTTAACTTACTCCAGAATATCAAATTGAGTATGTTCAAATGGCACCTATTCTTTTCTTGCCTCCCCTTGCTCCTCCCTTTCTCTTCCTACAGACCCAGCCTTCATTAAGGATACAACAGGTCGACCACGCCTCTAGCCAGAAAATTCAGGAATCACCTCTGCCTTAGCAACCACATCCCATTCATCATCGAGTTAGGTTGAGTCCATCTCCTAAATCTCTTTGAAATCTCTTTCTGCCTTGTGGTTAAGGACCTTGATATTTCTGGCCAAGATAACTGAAGGAGTCTCATCTCTTCTCCCCCTACTCTACATAAAAGCCACAGAGCTCTTTGTAAAATGCAAATCTAATCAATGGTGTCCCCAACTATTAAAAATCATTGAAGGGCTCCCAAGTGCCTTCCAGAAAAAACCCAAATTTCTTAACAAGACATT
Organism: Lipotes vexillifer; assembly: GCF_000442215.2. NCBI lineage: Eukaryota > Metazoa > Chordata > Mammalia > Artiodactyla > Lipotidae > Lipotes > Lipotes vexillifer. The sequence continues at coordinate 1,305,274 of NW_006772588.1, read as the reverse complement.
CACATTCCTTTATAATTTGGTCCCTTACTGGTTTTTCACCTTCAGCCTTCAGAATCTCTGGCCATGCCCTCACGCCACATTATCCCACTCACAGGTCCTTGAGTAAACTCTGTTTTCTTAATTCCTCCAGGACCCTGCCAACGTTTCTTCCCTTTGCCTAGAAGGGCCTCTTTGGTCTTACTCTCACTTATTAAACTACTGATCTTTCAAGACTCCTCACTCAATCTATTAATTTTCTCATTGAGAAAAGTACAGTATTTATTCAACAGGCTTTCACTGTGTATGGGTCAAGTATTATCCTAAGTGTTGGACAAATAGTGATGAGTGAGACAGGCAGAGAGCTCAAAGGTTATTTCAATACAGTGATCAGTGCTGAGTTAGGGTACTAAGACTCACGGAAGCACCCAGAAGACTTGGGGAGGGATAGGGAAGACTTGCCAGCGAAGAAATTACATAGCTGAGACATAAAAGAGGAACAGGAATTAGCCAGACGGTTGGGGTGGGGAGAGCATGCCAGGGAGAAAGACAGGATGTGCCAAGTCCCAGAGGAGCATGGTGGGGCGAGGGCAGGGGATGCAACATAGTGCACAACATTCAGCATGGCTGAAGTAGGGAGAATGTTAAGGCAAAATGAGAGAAGCTGAGACTTGGGGAGAAAAGATCCAGACTGAGAAAAAGTTAATATTTGACACCACTCTCCCCAGGCTGTTAAGCAGCCTTCCTCTATGTTCTCAACTCAGCATTTGGCATGTCTCTCTCTTATGGACTTTATCACTGTACCTCTAACAGGCTGGTACTGTTGCTGTCTACTCTCCTCAAACGTGCTCCTTGGTGGCAAAGACTGTCCTCCTTTCTGTATCCACTGCTGGCAATAGTCGGCTTCAGAGAAGGAGCTCAAAAATGCTTATTAAGTGGATAAATGTATGAAACAACAATGTGGATGGAAAGGGTAGAAGATTTTTTTAAATGGCAGTAAAGTTAAGTAATGTATGAGTAATGTCAAGTAATGTATGAGTAATGTCAAGTAATGTATGAGTAATGATGTCATGAGAAAATGTAGGTATTAGATGGTAAGTGCCAAAATGAAAGATGGACCACTCTAAAGATGAAGTTGTGAGTGCTAAGCTATCTGAAGCCTCTTCATGATGAAGATGGAAATTGCATTAGACTTAAAGGATGGACAGGATTTGGACAGGTAGAGTTGAGTGGGAGTTGTTGCAAGTAGAAGCACTAAACTGGTAAGAACAAGGTCAGGGCATACGTGGAGCGGGGATGTAGGGAGAGGGCTTACCTGGGGGAAGAGGGAGATCGGGGGTAAAATGTTGCTGGAATTATCCTTAGAAGCTGTACCACCTTACTTTACTAAAGAAAACAGGATCAAGGACTGTCTTGTCTTTGATTTCAAAGTAATGGATTCTTTTCAACAAGTCCTGTCCATGGTTTTGGAGGGGGTTACGAAATGATAAGACTCAAGGAATAAATGGTGAGATAAAATATTCTGCACTTTTATCCACTTTTTCTTCTCTACACGTCATCTTTATGGATTCCACATAAACAACCCTAGAGGAAGGCACCATTTAGGACAGAACTCTCCTAAAATGTGGCTTCTGAAAAGTATTACGAGCCTTCTAACCTACTTCAAAAGGCTGCTTTAGGGTGCTTCATACCATACCCGAATGAGGGTTCTAAACCAGATTAATGCCAAAAGGAACAGCATCATTAAGAGAAAACAAAGAAACAAACGCTGATCTAGAGAATTCTGTTTTGTGGTTCATCAAGATACTGAATCAGGAAAATGACACCCTTCTAGCTCACTTATGAGAACTATGTCATTCCAACATCTTAGGTTCAAATCTGGGTCAGAAAGGCGACTATAGCAACCACCAGTGATGTTTCTCTCTGATCTGAGCAGTTTCAGTTGTACCACTAACCAATATTTTCTATTTAGGAAGATAAAATCTAGAGGTGCACTAAAATGGCTGGTGCGTTCTAAAGTCTGCTTTATAAAAGAGGGCCGAAAGCATGCAAGAACCAAAGAATAGATTTCTTGGTTCACTGTGGGGCCTGTATTGCAATTTGCACCTAAATGATTAAAACCTAATTTTTACTGAGTTTCCTAAAGTGAGATTCAACAATTTGTACTTGTGATTTGGGAAAGCAAAGAAGAAACGTAGTCTTAACTTTGTATATATCATCCATTTTAATAGCCCAAGTATAAGGATCAATACAACTTTTATTATATCACACTGTCAAAGTTACCAAGGACAGTATTTCAATTCTGTGTATGTATATGCATATTTCCAGAGAATTTCACATTAAGAATTCTACATCTAGAAACATTAAATTGATGAATCTTCCTATTAGGTCTACCCATGGATTAAATTAATCATATGACTACCAATATAACACACTTTTAGAAGGTAACAAAAAAGTTCTAAAATGCTTATTAAAAAAAAAAGGTGGTAGACATTTAGAGGAAATAAAAGACAAAGGCACTGTACCTTTTCAGTAATGATGCGGTTGACACACTGTTTTCCTGTCAGTGGTAATGTACATTTCTCCATGATTTTATGTGCATTTCCCTGTTTGGAAAAAGAAACATTAAAAAGAGTAATTACGAACCAATTCTTATTTAGAATTGGTATAACACAGGACAAACAGGAACTGTCAGATAAATCGTCTCCTAAGTACAGTCTGTTTGAAATCTTTGCCCAGTCATGCTTTTACTTTCTTTCTGGAGGCAGCTTGTATCCCTAAGATAATTTAGGGAGAGTGCCAAATGAATAGCCAAAGGCATAACTGATTTAGTTGGGAAACATCCTGCCACAGATCTGACCCCTCAAGCCTCAGCCCTTAGATCATATGATGGAGAAATTTCACTTCTAGCATCCTGCTAATTTTTCTCTTCCAGGGAATGGTCTCCTTGACAAATGACCTATTATTTACCAAGGGTAGGAAGCATACACAGAATGCAAATGCATAATATACCTTTTAAAAAAAGTTTTAATTTTATTTGTTAAAAACATATTCACAGAAAACAGCAGTTCTTGCCTCCCTTCTGTATGCTTAGACCTGCTCTGAACAGAAATCAAAATTCAATTTTTTAGCACTTACTTATGTACTATTTTACATTTTCTTCCTACCTCTGCATTTAAAATATTTTTTAATTTTATAATAAATTTTACTTTATTTTCCATTATGGTTTATTACTGCATATTGAAATATAGTTCCCTGAGCTATACAATAGGACCTTGTTGTTTATCCACCCTATATGTAATAGTTTGCATCTGCTAGTCCCAAACTCCCAATCCAACCCTCCCCTGCCCACCCCCCTTGGCAACCACAAGTCTGTTCTCTATGCCTGTGAGTCTGCTTCTGTTTTATAGACAAGTTCATTTATGTCATACTTTAGATTCCATATATAAGTGATATCATATGGTATTTGTCTTTCTCTTTTGACTTACTTCACTTAGTATCATAATCTCTAGGTCCAGCCATGTAGCTACAAATGGCATTATTTCATTCTTCTTTTCTGAGTAATACCTTGGCAACCACAAGTCTGTTCTCTATGCCTGTGAGTCTGCTTCTGTTTTATAGACAAGTTCATTTATGTCATACTTTAGATTCCATATATAAGTGATATCATATGGTATTTGTCTTTCTCTTTTGACTTACTTCACTTAGTATCATAATCTCTAGGTCCAGCCATGTAGCTACAAATGGCATTATTTCATTCTTCTTTTTATGGCTGAGTAATATTCCTGTGTGTGTGTGTGTGTGTGTGTGTGTGTGTGTGTGTGTATGTGTATACTCCACACCTTCCTTATCCATTCATACACACCCACACCCACATCATCTTTATCGATTCATCTGATGATGGACATATAGGTTGCTTCCATGTCTTGGCTGTTGTAAACAGTGCTGCTATGAACATAGGTGTGCATGTATCTTTCGAATTAGTTTTGCCTGGATATATGCCCAGGAGTGGGACTGCTGAATCATATGGCAATTCTACTTTTAGTTTTTTGAGGAACCTTCATACTGTTCTCCATAGTGGCTGCACCAATTTACACCAACAGTGTAGGAGGGTTCCCTTTTCTCCACACCATCTCCAGCATTTGATGGCCATTCTGATTAGTGTAAGGTGATACCTCATTGCAGTTTTGATTTGCATTTCTCTAATAATTAGCAATGTTGAGCATCTTTTCATGTGCCTATTGGCCATCTGAGTGTCTTCCTTGGAAAAATGTCTATTTAGGTCTTCTGCCCATTTTTTGACTGGGTTGTTTGTATTTTTGTTATTGAGTTGTATGAGTTGTTTGTATATTTTGGAAATTAAACCCTTGTGGGTCTTATTGTTTGTAAATATTTTCTCCCAGCCTGAAGATTGTCTTTTCATTCTGTTTAAGGTTTCCTTTGCTGTACAAAAGCTTATAAGTTTGATCAGCTCCCATTTGTTTAGTTTTGCTTTATTTCTATTGCCTTGGGAAACTGACCTAAGAAAACGTTGCTAGGATTTATGTTCTCTTCTAGGAGTTTTACGCTGTCGTGTCATATATTTAAGTCTTTAAGCCACTGTGAGTTTATTTTTGCGTGTGGTGTGAGGGTGTGTTCTAACTTCATTCATTTACATGTGGCTGTCTAACCTTTCCAATATCACTTGCTAAGGAGATGGTCTTTTCTCCATTGTATATTCTTGTCTCCTCTGTCAAAGATTAATTGACCACAGGTGTGTGGGTTTATTTCTGGGCTCTGTATTCTGTTCCATTGAGCCTCTCCATTTTTTAATACTATGTTGATCAGACTATTTATTTCCTAATTAACCAGCTTTAGATATTATCTACTAACTTCTTATTGGGGTGTATGAAGACTTAACTCTCTTACAAACCCCCATCCTTCATTATGTTCAGTTCTCCCAGCATAGCTATATCACAATTTGTAGGTAACTCAATAGTCAGAATTTACACCTGCTGACAAAACGGCTATGTAAAATGGCTCATTGCTGGGCCAGGCAGTGTAGAAAACCATGATTATTTTCACTTTCTTATATAGTGATTTGCTTTCCCTGGAATTTGTCTGAGCCTCAGTTTGCTCATTGGTAAAATGTGTGCATTGGTCTATAGTCACATTTTGTCAAAGTTTCCTTTAGCCACGGTACCCTTTTTTCAAACATAAAAGAGGGATTGAGAGTGGAAAGCAAGCTTTCACCCATTAACCCCCTTCCCCCACCCCCTACCACCCCCCAGTATAGAGGTGGTCTCTGGGTCACATCTATGGAGCACAGTGGAAACATTAGCTCTGATGATTTGATCTTCAGATCATTTTCTTCTGATTATGATTCAGCTCCTTTCTAAGTATCAAGCACCAGGAGCCTAAGTTAATATTTCCCTTGAGGCTGAAGGCTGATTTATCACATTTTAGATCTTCTATTAAAAATGGTAAAAATGCTTCTATTGCTTCCTTCTTGGATATGAAAGCACCACATGTGATGTCATCATCATCTTTAGCCATCTCAATGTTTTACCTTCTGAAATATGCACCACTACCTGGTTTACCTCTCTCTCAAAACTGCTGCCATACCAAGTATGATCAGAGGCAAGAGATTTCAAATAACTGGGCTTAATTAAGATTTTACTGCTTGTAATAATCTGTCAACTCACCAACATACTAGTAATTAAGAGGTTTTAGTATACTTAACCCAGTGTATGGCATAAAAGATACTCAACATTTTTTGAATGAATGAATGGGAAGAAAAAAGGAAGTCTATTGGGAATCTTGGGTGGATTTCAAAAGAAGACAAATTCTATTACCTTAATTTAGTCAAAAGTAGTGCTAAATACACATAGAGTAGATAGATGTTATACCTTTAACAAGATATATGCTTCTGGGTCTTTGTAAGACAATTTATAGCTGTAGAAATGAAACCTCATTTTTGCTTCATTTTTAATGATCCATTTTCATTCCCAGATTTCAAAGAAAGCTTGCACGTGTCACAGTAGCTTAACTAAAGAGCTGAAATTAACGATGAACATTCGAACTTCAATAGTTGTCAGGACTCCTTACACTTAATATAACTCAAATAAGACATGTCACAATGAATTCCAGGTTTGCCTGCGAACAAAGTGAACAATCTGTGGGCCTCCAAAGAACATTTTCTGCAGGGAGCTCTTACTTTGTTCTCATTATTTGAGCAAGATCTACACCTGGTGTGAAAGCAGCCACTTGGATTTCAATGAACAACGAACGCTGGTTTAGGATCAAGCGTGTATTTCAACTGACGGAATTAACTGTGCCCTACCAACAGAGACCTTTTAGAGACCATTTTCCATGTAAACAGTATAGCTCAGTGGTTCAGAGTGGAGCCAAAGGACCTGAGTGCAAAGCCTAACTCTACTCCACACTAGCTGGGCAAGGTTCCTGTGTCTGTGCTTATCCATCGCTTTACCTCAGGCGTTATTGTAAGTGTCCAGTACTTAGCAGGTGCTCAGTAAGTTTGCGCTGTTTTTATAACCTATATTTAACATTCCTACAATCTACCAGGGAATTCTTCAGGAGCTCTTAAGTTCCTAAACGAAACTGGACATAGAATTACACAGAAAATGGCCTAAACAGAATTCCTGAGAGCCACAAAACTAATGAAACGGCAACACATATTTGGGGGCAAACCATATGGCTGGCATAGGAAGCTGGCACCAAGAGTATTCTTGCAGTGAGAACAGTGTAGCTAGATGACTCCATTTACTCTGAGCTTCAAGACATAACACAGATCAAGGATAAAGAGAAAATGGGATGCAAAGAGAGATTAAAGAACGTCACAATTTCAGTATCCAACAATAGGTTAGCTATGAAGCCAAAATATGACTAACGCCCACTTGAGCACTCTATTCTAACCACGCCAGGCTGAGCCTTACCAAGTTCTATGATTCACAAAGGAGGAACAATCACTGAGTTTTTAGCATTTAAAAATAAATCCTGAAAAAGAGATGCAGTGTAGTGTGGTAGCAAAGAACACTATGTTAGGAGTCCAAAGACCCGGTTTTGAATCTTAACTCTGCCACTTAATAGTCATTTGGTCCCTTAAATTCTTTGTGCTGTAGTTTTCTGTTCGATTGCCTTGTCTTCCTCTGATCACGGTAGGAAGAAATGTTCTGCAAGTGCAGTAAAGTAGGAGAGGTTGAATCTACATTCGAATATTTTGGGTGAGTGGGGTCTTGTTCATCCTCATCATTCTGCTGCTTTCTTTCTCCACGAAGAAAGGTCAGAAAAGTCAGAGGAACGGACACCAAGTGTAGCATTAAAAATTCTCTGACTGGACCCGAGGGCTCCTGATTTTGATATTTCCTTATTTCCTACTTTCATCATAACCTTGGTGAATAGCTAAATCTCTTTCCTCCATCTGCTTCTCCAGCTTCTCTTTTCCCCAGTGCATCACTTACAGGCCTCCTGCAAAATCTAGGAATCCACCGTTTTTATTTTGTATGACCGAAAGCGTTAATACTTTCTATTACTTGCTTCATGGTGATCTCTTTCTAATTCATTAGATATCTGTGTGCAATTTATTACTAAATTCTTCAGTAATAAATGACTCTGGTTAAACGATAATAAATTCCCTTGTTATCATTACAATAAGCTTTGTGTTATCAAAATAAACTTAATCCCAAATTAACAAGCTCTCTTTTTTACAACATGATGATTTTCACATTTGATGTCAACATTTCTTTCACCTGAGGCAATGGAGCATTCATGTAAGATTTTGCCTTACATAAAACCCCATTTTATGCCCATCTTTTTTGTTAAGTATTTCTTCAATGTGGCTGCAATATATTTCTTCTTTGGGAAAGCCCTAGTGATCAAGTACAAAGAAGGCAAAATCTAGAAGTTGGTTGATCCTTAAGGGACCGAGTCTTTACGGGTGTATTCACGCCATCTGAAACACACACCACCCTGTACTCCTTCATCCCGCATTCGAATGGCAACACCCTCCCTATTCTTCACGACTTGGCTCAGGTGTCAGCTACCCTGGAGAAACCATCTCCAACATCCCCTATCCAGTGCCACCACTCTAGTGTCCCAGGGACTTTCCTAGTCTGGTGCACCTCGTAGGTGGTCCTGTGTTTCCTCTACCCTCCACACATGTTGTAACTGTTGCCCTCTCTTTACCCACCACTGGACTCTGAAACAATTTATCTTTGTATCTTCCGCAATGAGTAGAGTACTAGACAAACCACGGCGATCAATAAATGCTGTCTGACTATTATAATTCCGATCCAAGAAACTCCAACAGTGTAAAATACCACGTGACTGAGTGGCTATGGACCACTGGAGGCTGCTTTTAGTCCTAAGAAATGTACTTGTACATTCCCAGCACCTCTGAGCTCACTAGGAGAAGTGCAGCTAGCAGAGGTGTGCAAAGGGGCTTACGAAACTTGGGGAGGCAGATAAAGGCATAAGCAAAGGGAGGAGCAAAGACACCTCAAGACTGCAGTATGGGGAGTTCCCTGGTGGTCCAGTGATTAGGACTTGGCGCTTTCACTGCCGTGGTTTGGATTCAATCCCTGGTCAGGGAACTAACATCCCTCAAGCCATGCAGCGCAGCCAAACAAAAAGAAAAGACTGCAGTAAGAAACATACAAATGTGTAAGTAAAGAGAGAAACTGAGTGAATTATACAATACTGGTTCTACCTCTTCTGCTTGCTCTCTCCTACAGCTGCAAGGCTTGCATTCATCTGTTGAAAAGCAGGGCTACAAAGGCTGACCTTGGCAAGGAAATACTCCATACTTTGTCTGGTGGCACAATGAAACCAAGGACAGGTCTCTCTTAGGGCTTGCCAAAATATCATGGAGGAAGCCGCAGCGCTACCGCCCTTGCCCCTTCCTTCTATACACACACACGAACACACACAAAACAGAAATAAAAATTGGGGAACACTGTATTACAAGATCCATGGCTGTCACATCACTATGATGATTGATGTGGTACCCAGAAAAGAAAAATGGGATTTGCTAAAGAAAGAAATTCAAGGTACACAGAGTAAAAGGACAAGATGATGATGATATTACTCACACTGAGTTTATCCTCATGGGATATTTTTGGCCTTTACACAGCACCTATTTGGTAGGGATCCCAGCAATCCATATAGGACTTCAGTGGAAAGGCTCAGCTAGCTCTGAAGCAGAGAATAGTTGCTGTTACAAATGGTTTTTATATGTGGATGTAATAACAGTTTGTGGTTACACAGGCACATCCTCAGGGGAAGCCTAGCCAAATGAGACAATAGATACAGAAGCCATTTCCCTGAAAATAGGCTTCAGGGCTTTGAGATCTTAGAATAGAAGGCCATTTTTCTTCAATATAATACAAAAATCTTTATCATGGCCTTTTATTTTCTCTCTAAAGACTGCATCCTATGGTCTCTAGACTAAGGATGGCAGAGCCTAGGACTGAGCAGGAATTATTTTCTCTTTCCATCCATGAATTGCTGTGATACCTTAGAAAGCTGCTCTTAGTGTCAGCTTTCCTATCAAGAACTATGGATGCTCAAGGTCACAGAATTTAAAGTTATTTGCTTAATTAAATTCTGTAAGACATTTTAAAGTGTTTATTGGTTGATGGACTGTGTTCTGCTATTTTCTTCCATTATCACATTTTTTTGCAGGCATGTCCATCATTAAAGGACAAATAAAAAAGACAAAACCATGTAAGGATTTCTATTTTTAATGGTGAATATCGTTTTTTCCCAAACAATCCTAGCCATGAAATAGTTTCATTAACAAATTATAAAATATTGACAAGCTTTTATGAATGGAAAAAAAAATTAAACCAGATGAAACTGTTAATTATGAATTATCCTAACAAAAGAATACTTTATCTTGGGATACTTTTCAATGTTGCTGAAAATTATCTCAAGGATGCTTCCAAGAAAGCATTTAAAAAAAACTCTTTTATATTTGCTGGCTTTTGGTAACACATTTGGTCCAAAATAAAAAGGATTAATAAATCTCATTTACTTTTTATAATTCCTCTGCACAAAAAGCAAAGATAAGGTAAAACAGTATTCAAGATTTCTAGGGCTTCCCTGGTGGCGCAGTGGTTGAGAGTCCGCCTGCCGATGCAGGGGACGCCGGTTCATGCCCCAGTCCAGGAGGATCCCACATGCCGCGGAGCAGCTGGGCCGATGAGCCATGGCCGCTGGGGCTGTGCATCCGGAGCCTGTGCCCCACAATGGGAGAGGCCACAACAGTGAGAGGCCCGTGTACCGCAAAAAAAAAAAAAAA
>NW_006772588.1:1291514-1294915 GCF_000442215.2 Lipotes vexillifer | reverse complement strand
AACAGGGAGGGGCCCGTTTACCCAAAAAAAAAAAAAAAAAAAAAAAAGATTTCTATATGACACTGCTATCAGATATGAATTGGACTTAATAAAAATATTATTCACAAAGATTTATTCTCAACTTCATAACAAAAAAATGATACAAATGAACTTATTTACAAAACAGAAACACAGACTCAGACCTAGAGAATGAACTTATGGTTACCAGGGGGGGAAGGTTGTGGAGGAGGGATAGATTGAGAAGTTGGGATTGACATGTACACATTGCTACACTTAAAATAGATAAACAACAAGAACCTACTGTATAGCACAGGGAACTCTGCTCAATATTTTGTAATAACCTAAATGGAAAAAGAATTTGAAAAAAAATAGATACATGCATACGTGTAACTAAATCACTTTGCTGTACATCTGAAACTAATATAACATTGTAAATCAACTATACTCCAATATAAAGATTAAAAAATAAATTACATTTTTAAAAAAGCAAAAACAAGGTAAAACAGTATTCAGGATTTCTATATGACACCTTTGCTATCTGATACAGATTGGACTTAATAAAAAATATTATTCACAAAGATTTATTCTCAACTTCATAACAATATAATTATGACTCTTTTTATCCTTTAGAATCCAGACCTCCTACTGTAATAAAAATAAAAACTAAGCCTGTTTTAGAAATAGCACTCTCATTTATGTTCTTAAAAATAGGTACCAGAGCTTTGCCTGTTTCCAATAAATGACAACTATGACTGAATTTCTTTGTTTTTGTGCTGAGAGTTATACCCTTAGGAACACATTTCCAGTACACAATACTAAGAACAAAACACTTTCCTGTATATTGTTAGTGGTGATGGTATTTGCCAGACAGAAAAGTTTAGCAACAGAAAATGGAGGGGCTGGATACATAGGCTCTCAGTTTGCTTTTGCTCTTAATTTTCTACTTGACTTTTATCGGAATGTTTAACCCCTATGAAATTTGGTTGGTTTACCTCTGGAAGGGGAACAATAAGACCTACCTCACAAGAGTATTGTAATGATAAAATAAAGGCAATAAACATGTAACTGCTTGGAAAAAGTTAAAAGTGCTCTATATGTTCAAAGTATCATTATTATTTGAAGAACTAATGAATTCAACAATTATTGATTCCTAATATGCACCAGGCATGATTTTCCTTAGTTGTTATGATAGAAAGAGCCTCTGCCCTCATGGAACTTACATTCTAGTGAAGAAAGGAGATGAAGAATCATCAGAAGAGGGGAGAATTCTGTTTTGTATAATAGTCAGGGAAAGCTTCTCTGGTATTCTCAGCAGAGACCTGAGTGAACGGAGGAAGTGAGCCATGTAGATATGTGAGGAAGAGCTTTCCAGACATAGAGAATAACAAGTGCAAAGGCCCTGAGGCAGGAGGATGCTTGGAATGTTCCAGAAACTTACAGGAAGAGAGTCTGGCTGGAGCTCAGTGGGCAAGTGGGAGAATCCTAGTAGATGGAGTCAGACAGGTACTGGGATTGAAGCTGACAAGCCAGGGAGGGCGTTAGGGACAAAGTATAAGGAACTCTGAACTTGAATCTAAGGGAGATGGGAAGCTGTGGAGGGTTTCTGAGCCCAGGAAGAAGTGCTATAACATGATTTATATTTTTAAAATATCATTCCTACCACTGTGTGGAGGATAGACTTGTGTGTGTGTGTGTGTGTGTGTGTGTGTGTGTGTATTTCCACCCAACTCTTCTCCCTTTGCTCTCTGACAACACGGACCTAATTGTAAATCCCTCAGCATGCACTGCCCTTTCACACCCCAGTGCCTATTCCCTTGACCTGAAACACACTAGTCCCTTCAAACCCTGCCCCATCCTTCAGATCTTCATGCAAATGCTACATCTCATGGGAAGCACTCTGTTTTGTACACTCTTCTATTTTAAGTATTGGTTTCTATGACTCTATCCCCATGAGACTCTGACCTGCCTAAAGGAAGGACTATGCCTTTCTATTTTTCATTTCCTCAGACTCTATCATAGTGCCTGACACATAGTAGACCCTCAATAAATATTTGATGCCTGCATAAACAAGTAAATTAACATACTCACATAAGATAATTCTGCCAAATTTCAAGACAAAGCCTCGAAGAATATTCACTTAGTCATTCATCATGTCTAGAGGATGGAAGATGCCAAGCCAGCAAATTCACAAAATGTTGGCTCATTTATATATGATGGTGTAGAGGTAGGAGTGAGTCAGATAAAGGGGGAAGGGGAACAGAATGTGGAAACACCTAAGAACAGGAAACAACATGAATGTGGAGATCCTAGCAGAACTGAAGCCCTGGAAACAAGGATAGAGTAGGTTGCTGGGGAGCTGATGACAAAAGGCTGGGAGGCTAAGGTGAACTAAATAATGTGGACCTAACTCGATCCAGCTTTAGTTTGAGACCAGTCACTTTGGCAGTGGTGTGCTTTATTACCAGGAAAGAGGGTCAGTCTGGCAGGAAGAGGGCCTTTGGGATGCTGCAACAGTGACCCATGTAGATGTGACTGGGACCTAAACAAGTAAAAATTCACAGGATGGAGCACATTACAGGGGTATTGTAAATGCAATATGTACAGTAATTGGTATAGTGGGAGGGGCAGAAATTCCACGAGTACCTTTCCAGAGGGGGGCTGGGAGATCATCACTTCTCCAGTTGAGCTAGCAGATGGAAGATTTTTAGGGGAAACGATGATGATTTCACTTGTATAAGTGTTGCGGTTGAGGTAGCTATGGAACAACCAGGTGGAGGTGTCTAATAGGGAAAAAATATAGAGCTCATTAGAGAATTCCAGTGAGGAAATAAGGATTAGGGAGCCACTGAGTGAAAAATAATAGTTGGTGCCAAAGATTTAGAAAGCACCCAAGAAAGGTGCAGAGGGTGAGAAGTACAGAGGGCCAAGGATGAAGTTATGAGGAGTCCTGGAAGGAACTGATAAAGAAAAGGATGGGGCAGCTAGTGATCTAGGTTGGTGGGGCAGCTCTGCAGGCCTCAGCACATGGTTTACAACTTTGGTTCCAAGGCTGCTGTTGCAGTTAAGGCCTTTCTCAGAAGGCTAGAGGGGGACAAAAAATAGTCCAATGAAATCGGCTTTCTCTTTAAGGACATGACCCAGAAATTGCACAAATGCTCAAATCCCATTGACTTAAACTTGGTCACAGAGATGAATCTACACGCAAGGGAATCTGGGAAATGTAGTCTGTCACTGGGCTACTCTGTGCCCAACTAAAACATGGGAAGATTCTAATACAAAACGGAAGAAGAGGAGATGGGTACTAAGGGGCACAATTCTGAGACTGTTTTCTTTTAAATATTTTGCTGATATCTATCTCAACAAGGACAGCTTTGACCAGGGAAAATGAAAAAAGGGAAAGA
>NW_006772588.1:1269962-1291471 GCF_000442215.2 Lipotes vexillifer | reverse complement strand
GGGAAAGAGGTAATTCTGAAACCTAAAGCTTTCAGAAAAGGGCAGGTGTGGATGGGAACGTAGGTGAGGATGCATCATGGTATGATATGATGAACATGACTAGACCAAACTGAGGGAAACGCCTAGCTCTGCCACTTACCTGGACAAGTTTCTTACGTGCCTACATTCCAGCCTTACATCGGAGAGTCGCTGAGAGGTTTATAGATCCAGTATGTACAATGCCACACACAGGGCCTCGCACCTAGTAAAGACTCAAACTCCTACTCCTTTCCTTCATTTCTCCCAATTTTCAGAGGGCAAAAGAAGGACACGCCAAGAGATCAAAAGAAGCTTAAGTAAGAAGGTGGCTAGACACCAAAAACTCTGCCTACTTTGCAATTTTGCCTGGAACCCTGATGTCTAAGCTTAAATGAAAACCACACTCCAAGGCCAGTCTGGCGCTAGTGCCTGCCACATGTCTCCAGAGGCAGTTTTAAGGCAAGGGAAATGTTATGCTGGTTACTCTAGAGCAACACAAGCAGGCAGCCAGGTTTCAAATACCAGAAGCTGCTGGCTGCTTGCAAAGACTTGCAAGGAAAGAGTTTCCTTTGTCTGATTAAAGCCAACATTTTTAAAGGTCAGGTAATACTATATTTATAAGTGACCTGCATCTGTGACCCTACAGATGAAGGAGCAAAAAAAAAAAAAAAGCTGTCCCTGAAGGCCAGCTGATGGCTCCACCCACTTACTGGGGAAAAAAAAAATCAGCAGCACAAGAATACAAGATTATATTTCTTTTCTCAGGTTTTAATCTTTCATTGCAAACTTTCTACTCTGTGTCTTAGAAAACTCTGGGGATTCTCCCCCAGGCTGTTCACTTACTCATAAGGCAGAAGTTACCTGGCATGTCTAAAAGAACAGGTCATTAACTGGAGAGGCCACCAGGAGTGAAAGACCTCGCCGCTCTCTTTCCTTTCCAACCTCTACCAACCTTTAGGCAGACAAAAGATGCAAGAAAGAAGTGGTGAGGTCCCCGTGTTCCCTTGAGTTGGGCCAATAACAGTAAGTCCAGGTGAACAATATACAGTAGCAACCACACATTCTGGGACCAAGAGTACAAAGTGAAGATGGCAAGAAAAGAAACTTCTGTTGGTTAGTTTTCAAGGTTATCTGTTAAGTATAAACAAATCACTATTATTATTTTAATCACAAATATATTTTTTGTTACTTTGTCCAAATGAAAGTATGTAGGGGAAAATATCTAACTTCAGTTCTGGTCTAAAACTTAGTGCCAATTTCCCCACTGAGAGAAGAAAAAGAAGAAACGCTAGAAAACATTATCTTGCTTCTATGAAAAGCTTTAATAAGGGACTTCTAATTGGAAGTTTGAAGCACCGTTTTTCCTGTCAGAAATTCCAGCTGAGGAGAAAGAAAACACTTTGGGGATAAAAAGAGAGGGAAATACAGGCCCAATGTTTTGAAAACGAATGCACAAAAATAATCTGAAATGAGTCGGACTTCAGTGCCTATGTGTCAACATTAAAGTAACAACAAAAGGAAAGTCGGAAAGGCTTTTCTCCAAAATGGATATTATGTTCCAGAAAACCTTTGGATTTGATTTGCATGCGTGGCATCCTTTTGCCTCTGAACTGAAGTATTTTGGATGCTTTTGCCAGGCATCGCTCAGTAGTCACCTGTGTTGGTTTCATTTCTATTGTCCCATATTTATGCTCCACTGCTCACTTCACTGTTTACTAAGCAATTTATGATAATTTCATATTTATTACAGTTTTCACAATGAAACTGTTTCATGGCACCCATCACTCTGTAACAGAACTCCCCATGGGAAGCAAGTCAGATGCAAATCTTCCAGATATACACTCTCCCACAGTGTTGCATCACAAAATAAAAAAGGGCAAACGAACTACCACTTCCACTCAAAATAGCAGGTATCAAGGTGAGAACAGGTAGCTTTTGTTTTAAAACTAAGAATTATAAAGGAGAATGAGCAAGGTATAGAGGGTGAAGAGGGTACCTGACACCCAATATCAACTTTGCAAATCATCAGAAGCCCAGGGATTCAGGTGGGGAAGGCAATTAAAGCTCAGTTGTTTCAAAGACAATGACTTGGAACAGGAAGAAAGTCATACTGATAGCTCGGTATTTAGAAGACTAGGCTTTGGAGTCAGAGGTATCCAGGCCAAATCTCAGTTCCACTAGTTGTGTGACCTCAGGCAAGTTAGTTAACCTCTCTGAAGCTCTGTTTCTGGACCCACAAAAATACTTATATCAAGTTCATGGGCTTTTACAGGCAAACATACACACAGAGCTTAGTGTACTGTTCGTGCACAGTAAACTCAATGAATGGGAGCCATCACTGTTATAGGCTAATGATATCATCATTAAATGTAAGTGCCATGCGGTCAATGATTCTTGTCTAGTTTTGGTCATTGCTAAATTCCAGCAGTGCCCAGCACATAATAGGTATTCAATAAACACTCAACGATTTACCAAAATACAAGTATAATATTCTTCAGAATAGAACAATTGCTATCACCAAGTCCATCATTTTCTAACACTGTCTCAAAACAGCACTTCCACAGACTTGGTAAGAGGCCATACTGTCCACTTGAAAATAACTGCTGTTAAAAACGCACATTCTGCTGTGTTTTTCATTTTGCACAGAGATAGCAACCACTATAATCATCTTTAAACCTGAATCAGAGAATTCCCATGTTGTTCAGCGGTGATGACTCCGTGCTTCCACTGCAGGGGGCACGGGTTCGATCCTTGGTTGGGGAACTAAGATCCTACATGCCACTGGGTTTGGCCAAAAAAATGAAACTAAAATAAAAATATCTATAAACCTGAATCAACACATCTGCCCTAACATCTTTTCACTGCTTTTGAAGACATTATAGCTTTTACTTTTAATGTGTGTGTGAGGCAAATAATCAAAGAACACCCTGATGTTTGCTTCAAAGTTAAAACAAACATTTAGCTGAATGATAATAAATAATGGTCTTTATTTGTAACGTTTTTCTCTAAAATATAAATGCTATCAAGCTGAATGATCCAGAGAAAACAATAAAAACAATGGTCGCATGACCTGGTGTACAGGGTTTCAGTGTAGTGTGAATTTCCAAAAGCAGCTCTCATTACCTTTGCAGAGTGCTCCATGGTGACCACCACTTTGGTTTTGGCACTGGACACTAGATCCATAGCCCCTCCCATTCCTTTCACCATCTTCCCCTGGAAAACAAACAGAAAATAAGAAGTAATTCTTGGGACTTCCCTGGTGGTCCAGTGGTTAAGAATCAGCCTTGCAATGCAGGGGACACTGGTTCGATACCTGGTTGGGGGAATGAAGATCCCACGTGCTGTGGGGCAACCAAGCCTGTGTGCCACAACTAGAGAAATGCCCACGCACCACAACGAAGACCCCACATGACGCAACAAAAGATCCCGCGTGCCTCAACTAACACCCAACACAGCCAAAAAATAAATAAATATTAGAAAAATAAAAAGAAGTAATTCTCTTTCACCTTTTTAGTATGTGGCAGAACAAAATTAACTTGCAGGAAGAAGCCGCTGGAATAATTAGTGAGAAAAACTCATTGACCTTCATTGCTTAGTACCTGAGCTTTATGACCTTAATATCCTGTTGTTCTATTATTCTATGGCTGAAGAATAAGTTCAGGATAAATATTATGGTGTTACATTCACTGAGTATGGCTAACATTACTTTGTCAACGCTATATGAGCAATATGTCAATCATTGGATAAGAAAAAACTTAAGAACCTCTCCAAAATTCTGGGCACATTACTCTTATTACAATAATATGAGACTGAAATCCACATGCCCCTGACATTCATTTCTTTCTTTTTAAACATATACTTGGCACCACTGAGTCTTCAATCACAGACACTTTCTAAAGCACTCTCTTGGATTTCCTGCAGATTAAAATGCCATTAGGTAATAAACTAAGGCATTAGTGGTGTTTCCCTAGTAATGATTAATATGAAAGGTGGGTCTGTCTTTCTAAAACCTGGCACTTATCTTGCTCTTAGAAAAATACATCAACACGAAACAAGAAAATATATTTCTGTTAAGCAAAAAAACAGAAAACAGAAGCAGACTTCAGGATCCTTTCACCAAGACCATTCTATTTTTGTTCATCTATCTATCTCCTCATTCATTAAACATTTACCAACCACCTTCTCTGTGCCACACACTCTGAATAATTCCCACTGTCTAGTCTGTCTCCAGGTTACAGAGTTTTGGAAAAAGCAAGTTTCCCCAGAGATGATGAAATAAATTCTTACTCAAGTAGATTGAAAAGAAATGTTTCTAACATTGAAACCTCCTGAAAATTTAATTTATGATTTTCCTCTTGCTGATTTGACAGTAAACTCTTCCAGGGCTTTCAGCTCCTTTCCCATAATTTCATACCTTTAAGGAAATCAGGCAATACACTCACACCTGGCTTTAAAACACGGTCTCAAATCCCCTGATTTCAGAAACATTTTAGAGGTCAGTGCAACACTGCACAAACATGAACTAGATGGGCAGTATAAAACAAAGGAGTAAGTAGTCAGGATATCTTCATGGTTTGGAGCTTGCCACTAAATGACATTGGGAAGCAGCTGGCAATGGTTGGGAGGTGGTGCAAGAAAGGAGTGGAAGGGACAAAATGAGTCTATCTTCAGACATGTAAGGTTGCCATGAAGCAGAATATCCATGTGGAAATGTGTAATTTTATACTTCTATAAGCCATACCGTCATCCTTAGCTGCAATTTTTATACGTAAAGCACCAGGTCATAACATTTCTGAAGAGAACACTGATACTTTATGGTACAAAATATGGATAAGTTAGAGATGGAAGCAATGAATGTCTATCATAAACTCCAATACTAAGGAAGTTTGGGATTTTTAAAACATCAAAAGACACTAAAGCTATTCCATTTAAAAGTGTCTCAACATGTTCTTGCTGTGGTGAGAACATCCAGCCAGTCTGAGCTTCCATAGATAGTGTCCTTGGGCAGATGAAGAGTGCAAGTGCCAGAAGAATGAGGAAGCCAAAGAAAACCAGAAACCAAGCTAGTGTGTTAAACATTCCATGAATTAAAAAAAAAAAAAAAAAAAATTCCTTGAATTAGAATATACCACAGGCAAATTTTGTCCCCTGTGACACAATGATACTGGTAAAGCTTATGACAGCTTCTAACAGGAAGCTTGTCCATTTTAGGTGAATCTGATGTACATATTTTAAATCATCAGTTATTTAAGAAAGATTTATAGAGCACCAGCTGGGTACATAACACTGTGCTGGCAGGAATATAAAGTGCTATAAAACATGTTGGAAAGAACCATCTCTTTGTGTCTGTTAGAAAGAACTATATCCCTTGACTCAATGTAAATGAACAGTCTTCATCACTCAAAGAGATTCAAGTGGTCTCATGTCTTGTCTTCAAAGCACAGCTACAAATTTCAAAGCACTATTTTGATACTTACATGTTTGTTTCCAAGAGTAAAAAATGCACAAGTAAAAAATGAGATCTATTAACCCATTGTGTGACATTTGCAAAACACCAAATCTCTTTGTATTTAGGCTCATTACCTATAATCCAGGAATAAGAATATCTGCCCTATCATAAAGTTGTTATGAGGAATGGATGTGGAGTAAACAGAAATTTATAAATTTATTGCCTTACATCTTCGGCCAATTCATTTTACTGAGTGTCTAATATGAGCCTGTACTATACTGGGTGCTAGACTTAGAGATGATCAAGACAGGCTTCTTTTCTCATAAACTTCATCACTGGGGGAAGGGAAAGCATCCATGAGTAATTAAAGAGACCTGAACCAAACTTCTTCCTTCTACAAGAAACATTCCCCACCTCTTCCTCATCCCCAGGGTAGAGCTAAGTGCCTTTTCCCTGTATCCTTGGCACGATTTGGTATGTAATTCTATCACAGTGAATTTCAACTCTTTTCTTTCTTTCACCATATTATTATTATTGTTATTGCATTATAAGTGCTTAGATGGATGAGTGGATGAATGGCTTCAAGTAACATAGGCATGTTCAAGTTCTAGCAGAGCACTGAGGATGCAACTGCTAACTGTGCCTGGAGAGGCAGGAATGGGAGGAAGAGGCTCAGCAGGACATCACAGAGGAGATGTTTCACAAAGATAGTCTGCCAGATGGGGAAGAGAACAGCAGTGTCTCCTAAGAGAAAGCATTTCAAGCAGGTTAACCAGAAAACCTCCAAATATTTGTTTTTTGTATTTTTTAAGTAAGTTCATTGTATTAGAAAAAGAAATGAAAACATTGTCTTCCTTTTCAATTCCCAAGTGATTTCTGAAACAGAATCAATTACTAAAGGAAAATAATTTATTCTATCTATACCAGAAGAAAAAAAAAGATATAAGACATCCTCTCTGAAGCAAGTGGGAAATTCAATGCCACCTTTCAGCCCGGCTCAGCAGGCACTCTTCTGGGAATCAACTACTTATATATCCCAGTTCTCTACTGCAGCTGGGGTAGCCATGTGCCTGAGTGCTAGACAATGGAAGAGAGGGAGGTGCTACCTGTGGTTTCAGGCTCTGGCCCACAAAAACCTCTCACGTGTAATGCTTCATGCTCCTTCACCTTCTGCAATCTGGACACTGACATCCAAGGCATCCTCGCAGATGACTGAGCTTCCCTCAGGCTGGGTCCTTAAATGACCATGTGTAGCAGAGCCCACTTACTCAGAAACACACTGCATTGCTCAATGTGAGTGAAAAACACAGGGTACTAAACCACTGAAATCGGGAGGCTTATTTGTTACAGCAGCTGGTGTGACTAATACAGTGGTGTGTTGCCCAAATGAATTCTATGGAAGGGAGAGAATTGTGTAGAATTAGAACTGTTACAGCTGCATAACAGAGGGGGGACCTGAGAAGGCCTCTTAAGGAGATGTTTTACCACTGCCCTTTGAGGGAGGTGACTATGCCAGATACTGTCCTCGGCACTGTTATCTACCTCTTTATCCAAATGTCCAGCATACTGCTTGACATTTGATAGAGCTGAGATACAGATCTTACCTCCGCCTTCATCTCCCTCCCAGAAACCCAACATCCTAATCAATATACAAAATAAAAAGCTGATAAAAGAGAGAAGTTAAGGAGCTAAAAATATACCTTTAAATAAATCACAAGAGAGAAAAGTGATACATAGAAAAAAACAGGCCTATAATGAAGAAAATATGGTCATGATTGAAGCACTGGGCCAGGGTGACACAAAGCGTGGCTTTCTTTTAAATCTCATCAGCAAACATACATTTCTTGAATGGGGCAACTTTAGTTCTAAAACGTATTCTGGCTAGCATAATGGAGATATGATTGCTGGATACTCATTTCAGAGCCAACTCATTTTTTTACAGTTAAGGACTGACTCTGACATCAAGTACGGAAAGAATACTGCAATAAAATGCACTAGAATGCTGCACAATTACAAAACTTTTCTAAAAAGATACTGATTCAACTGTTATCCTCCATTCACAAATATTTTCAGGGTCTATTATGAACCAGGAACTAAGGTAAGAATTAGGAATAAAAAATGAACATGATCGGGCTTCCCTGGTGGCGCAGTGGTTGAGAGTCCACCTGCCAATGCAGGGGACATGGGTTCGTGCCCCAGTCCGGGAAGATCCCACATGCCGTGGAGCGGCTGGGCCCGTGGGTCATGGCCACTGGGCCTGCGCATCCAGAGCCTGTGCTCTGCAATGGGAGAGGCTGCAGCAGTGAGAGGCCCGTGTACTGCAAAAAAAAAAAAAAGAACATGATCATCTGCCTTTTTTCTAGAAATATTTAAACCAAAATCAATATTTTAAATATATTTTTATTTACTTTGATCCTATTTCCTAATATCAGAATTTTATAGAAAGTGAAAGAAATTGTTAAAATGCCATTTAAAATAAAACATACTGAAAATGATTCTTGCCATCATCTTTATCATTAGTATATAAATAGTAATGGCTTAGTTTCAGATTTGTTACCTCTAAATATTCTGCTCTTAAGTGAGAAACAATGTACAATCTACAGAAACAATTTTTAAAGCATTTTAAACTAATGCTATGTGCCCCACTGGAAAATGTGAATCAACTGTAAGAAAAAGGGAAAAATAGCTGTGATTTATTTATAAAACTAGGGCTTGTTGTTTAATATTAAACACCAGAGCATTAAGTATCCACCTCAATCCAAATGTAAGCCTCTTTATTTCTGTCTCACTTTCCCATTATTAAAAAATGTTCTAGGAAAGAAAGCGGCCTCTAAACATGTTCCTAGCTAAAGAGCAGGAGAGAGGGAAAATAAAAACATGATATCAACATTTGTTTAAATACAAAGAGAGATGTTATAAAAGATTTTTAAAATTTGCCTTAGTGGGGCTTCCCTGGTGGCGCAGTGGTTGAGAATCTGCCTGCCAATGCAGGGGACACGGGTTCGAGCCCTGGTCTGGGAGGATCCCACATGCCGCGGAGCAACTGGGCCCGTGAGCCACAACTACTGAGCCTGCGCGTCTGGAGCCTGTGCTCTGCAACAAGAGAGGCCGCGACAGTGAGAGTCCCGCGCACCGCGATGAAGAGTGGCCCCCACTTGCCACAACTAGAGAAAGCCCTCGCACAGAAACGAAGACCCAACACAGCCAAAAATAAATAAATAAATAAATTAAAAAAAAAAAAAAAATTTGCCTTAGTTTAGCAAAGTTATAACAAAGGTACAGCAGAATATTTCTCTTTTCTGTTATACTTTGTATTCAAAACCAAGAAAAATGTGATTTTCCTTTCCAAGTTTAATTGTATTTCCCAGGACAGGTGAACTGATCATGTAAACCAATTAATATGTAACTAGAAATATAATAATATCTTTATTGCCAAGTAAGTTAACAAAATTGCTTATAACAAATATCAGTTATCAATCATCATATGGGCTAAAAAAAAAGCATGTCGGGCTTCCCTTGTGGTGCAGTGGTTGAGAGTCCGCCTGCCGATGCAGGGAACACGGGTTTGTGCCCGGTCCGGGAGGATCCCACATGCCGCGGAGCAGCTGGGCCCGTGAGCCATGGCTGCTGGGCCTGCGCGTCCAGAGGCTGTGCTGCGCAACGGGAGAGGCCACAACAGTGAGAGGCCCGCATACCGCAAAAAAAAAAAAAAAAAAGTCAAAAAAGCAGTACTTGGATAAATTCAAAATTTCATTTTAGTAAGCGCTGTTGCTCCTGTTCTCTCCGATATCTTGTTTCAATTATCCCCTCTTCACAGCTCTTCCACCCTCCCCTTCTCCACAGCCCCTCTCCATAGATTCTTCAACACACTGAAGTCCAGTTTCTCCTTGACCATGCCCTTGAAATGAGAACTACTCAATCCAGTCTCTAATATTTAATCATTTGATTCAGTACACACTTTGTAGGTTTACTTTACACATTCCTGAAACTTTCTACTACATTTTACACTGTGTTCCATCAACATCTGTAAATTCTCTATACTCATCGGCTTCCATGGTATAATACCTCCTACCTTGAGGATTTCAGGCTCCTTTCTAGCATCCTTTTCCCACACCAGCTTTGTGTTGGCCACCTTAAAGCTCTGCCCTTGGCCTCCTGCTCTTATTGCCACTTGCTCTCCACGAGTGACTTCATCTATATGCTTATGATATAAACCGGCCCTGTCTTTGATGATTCCTAAAGCCACAAGTCTAGCTCAGATCTTAGCCCTGAGTTTCAGATTTCAATATCCAAAAACTTCCCAGTCACCCTGCAGCACAATCCGCTGGCTGATTCCCCAAATTGTTTCCTCTTGTTCCTGGGCACAGAGACCACATTTCCCAGCCGTCCTTGAAGTTAGGATTAGTCATATGCATAAGTTCTGACCAATGGAACGGGGTGAAAGTGATATATAACACTTGCAGGGCTGGACCATAAAAACTTCAAGAACAATGCTCCATGCCCTTGCCTTTTCTGCAAACCACATGTTGAAGATGGTGCAGTCATGGAATGGAAGGAATCTCAATCCCTGAATTACTGCACAGAAGAGAGCTGTCTGCAGATCAGGGATATTCACTTTGGTTCTATGTGAGTGAGAAGTAAAAACTTCTGTTATCTTATGTTAATTTTTCATGCCTCAACTCAATATGGTCCAAACTAAATTAAGCATCTTTATCAAGGCAAATCTCATCTGCCCACCGATTTCCTATTTCAGTTAGTGGCCAATCAACCATCTGAGGATCCAAATCAGAAACGTCTTTATCTCTTGCCTCTCCTTCATTATCCGTGTACAATCAATGAATCATTCAATCACAAAGAACTTCTATTTTCCCAATATTTATTGAACTTGACTACTTCTCACCCTAGCTAAAATCCTTATGACTTCTCCCTGAGTGGTGTAACATCCCTCCAGTCAACCTATGTCCAGCCTTGTCCCTCTCAAATCTTTCCAACTCATAACCACAAAAATAATCTTAAAATGAGCATTTTATATCATTCCTCTGCTTAAAACTTTTCACTAGTTCCCCAGTGGTTCAGGGTAAAGTCCAAGCACCTCACTCAGTCTGGCATACAAAACCTATGACAGCGTGGCCTGGACCCTCCTCACTTCCTTACACTCCAGTTCCCATTTCTATTCCAGGAATAGTGAGTTGCTTGTCTACAGTATATGGCTTCATACTATGCTGTAAGGTCCCACCCTCATTCTATCAGGTGTGCTCCAGCTCACCTTTAACGCATCAAATCATGACTACCTCACCCAGGAAGCATCCGCATGCCCCTGCCCCCACCCCATCAACAAGAGAGATGAGGGGCCTCTCTCGGGTGCTCTCACAGCATCCTTGCTTATCCCCACTATAGAGTTTGCCCCATGACCTGCATTAAGATCAGGGCTGATGTTTCACTGGCCAGCAGTGACAAGGCCATCCAGGTAGTTATAACTGAAATTCTTCCTCATGAGAGGCATCCCATCACCCCTCTAACAAACCATGTCCCACCCACTACTGCCATCTAGCAACTTAAAACACAAGAGCGGGCCTCCAAGACCTATCCAGCTACGACGACCATGTGTTTTCTCTTTTTTTTTTTTTTTTGTGGTACACGGGACTCTCACTGCTGTGGCCTCTCCCATTGTGGAGCACAGGCTCCGGATGTGCAGGCTCAGCGGCCATGGCCCACGGGCCCAGCTGCTCCACGGCACGTGGGATCCTCCCAGACCGGGGCACGAACCCATGTCCCCTGCATCAGCAGGCGGACTCTCAACCACTGCGCCACCAGGGAAGCCCCGACCATGTGTTTTGATCGATCACATCTATTCTGATTCATCAGTACCTGTGCACTTAAGAAATCAATTAACTTCAAATTGGACAAATGAACCCTGTTCCTAGCTATTAACGACACTGATGCTCTCCTTTTGCAAAAGTGTAAATACCGCTCAAGAGTGTCTCCGTCATTCACTTTTGAAACCTCAACTGCTCCAAGTAAAAAAAAAAATCCCAATGTGCGTAAAATTGATTGCAGGCCATTAACTCCACCTTTGTGCAGGAAATTACTAAGAATTTACTAAGTGAATAGTTAAAAGTATAAAACTTTCACATTTTCTTTTCCTAAGGTATAAGCAATGTATGATGAAGCTTCTTTTGGTTATAAATGAGGCACTTTGGATAGGTTAACTTCTTTGTACAAGGTCAGACAGACTGACTCTGATTACTTTGTTTGCTGGATTAATAAAATGGACAGCAGGGGCTTCCCTGGTGGCGCAGTGCTTGAGAGTCCACCTGCCGATGCAGGAGACGCGGGTTCGTGCCCCGTTTCGGGAAGATCCCACATGCCGCGGAGCGGCTGGGCCCGTGAGCCATGGCCGCTGAGCCTGCGCGTCCGGAGCCTGTGCTCCGCAAATGGGAGAGGCCACAACAGTGAGAGGCCCGCATAACACAAGGAAAAAAAAAAAAATGGACAGCAGGAGAAAAACTCTATATTAGTCTTAGCTCTGTTGTGAAGCTATAGGTTCAGTTTTCATAGAGTCTATTCATTATTCTTCAAAGATGAAAACAAACATCAAATAAACTGGCTAGGTGAGTTCGCCTTGTTTTATCAGGCCTCCTACAGAAATAGAAAGAGTTTGAGCAAATGCTCCAGGACAGATATAAGGGGATTTGTTTTTATTTAACATGATTAAGTATTATTACTTAATAATAATTAAGTAATAATTATATATTATGTATAAATAAGTTATTTAATTGAATTTATTAAACACAACTAAGCACTGGCGTTTCTGGCCCTGTACATTATCCAGAAACAGGATAAGCACAATATTTAAAAACCCAAGGATAAGTTATTTTCTGCATTAAGAACCTCTTCTTTCCATTGGGTCACCGAGAGAAATGCACTGGAATCATATGCAATTGCCCCCATGTGACCATGTATGACCTACAGATACAGAAATTTCATATGGTTGGTTCAAACTAATGTTCTAATGGTGGGAACACAGATCCCATTTACTATCACACAGAATTTTTTTAAGGGCTTATATTATTTTTAGGAAATCCCAACAAGAATGACAGCTAAAATACAAACAGAAGAATGACAATCATTTTTATGTGTCTGCATGTACTAAAATATATCAACATCCCTCAACAACTCACTCACATGGAATATGAAATTATTACCATTCCTTTTGGAAAAAGGAAGTAGTCTTTCTCAGAAATTTTATTTTCTGATTCTTCAAAGGGGTGTGGATTGGTTGGGATGAAGAGGGGGGGCGGTGAGCATAGAACCACGGGCAGCAGCAGACTTGCTCCATCACCTCCTCCACTGTCTGCAAAGCTCTAAAGAGCACAATTACAGAATTATTATAATTACACAGCCATCTCTGACAGCTGGATGGAATTTTCAGAGAGAGAGAGAGAGAGAGAGAGAGAGAGAGTGACTAAAAGAACATTATTAAGGAATACATCAGAATCATTACCAGTGTTTTTAGCCACAGTAGAAAAGATTAAAAAATGTAGAAGATAATTTAAAAGCTAAACACACACACACACACACACACAAGAACAACTGTGAAAGAGCATGTTATGAATACTATATTAAGCAAGTTAGAGGGCTAGGTGAAAGAACATAAAACCATTTTGATTCTACACCAAATTCATTCCCAAGGTGTCCTCTAGATTCAGCTGATGACCCAGTTTAATGATTGCTAAGTACCCACTGAGAGTTAACAGCTATGAACATTCACAGCGAATTGATAACCCTTTGGTCATTGGTGGAGAGTCTTTTAATTTCTTTCCTCCTAAGCCAGTCCTAATCTGTAAAATGGGTACCCAGTGCCTCTCAGATGTGAAGACAGTTCTCACCTCTGGTTTGCTAAGACAGCATACCTCACCTTCGGGACTGGGAGAACCATGGGTAACATCATTCCACAGAGATTCAGATCCTGTGACTAGTATGAGGTCTGAGCCCCAAGAGGGAGAAGCATAGCATCATTGTGAGAATGACCCACTTCTGGGGGCAACACAGAATGCTAAGGAGCCATGTCACTGTGGGTGGGTCCTAGCATCACAGGCATAGGATGGTTTCAGAAATCAATGACACAATTTCTCCTCTGAAGACCTTGGAACTGCAAGTGCATGGAAGGTAAAAATGGCTCCTCCTCAAACTGGGGAGAATGAGGTGGAAACCAATAACTTTTTCAAACACTGAATCAGGTTAAAAAAATTACTTTGGGGGGACTACTCTGGCAGTCCAGTGGTTAGGACTCTAGGTTTCCACTGAAGGGGGTGCGGGATCGATCCCTGGCCAAAAATTTTTTTAAAAAGCCTCTATTTAAAAAAAAAAATTACTTTGGGGAATTTGCCACAAGTATTTTTGAAAGATACATAACGAGGGAAATTGAGGAAGCATTAATTTCTATCTTCTTATCTTTTTTCTTTTTTTTGCGGTATGCGGGCCTCTCATTGTTGTGGCCTTTCCCGTTGCGGAGCACAGGCTCTGGACGCGCAGGCTGAGCGGCCATGGCTCACGGGCCCAGCCGCTCCACGGCATGTGGGATCTTCCCGGACCAGGGTACGAACCCGCGTCCCCTGCATCGGCAGGCGGACTCTCAACCACTGCGCCACCAGGGAAGCCCTATCGTCTTATCTTTTAAAGTCAACTGTGCCAGAGCAAGCTCTTAGATGGTGGGAGGGAGATGGGGTGGTGGAGTGGGGGAATGGTTCTGGGACTAAAAGTGAAAAGTGAAGTGTCTTTAGAGAAAAGTAACAAGTAAAAAAAACAAACACTTTTTTGGTGAACATCTTGATAATGCAGAAATCAAAACACCAAGAACAGAATGAAAAAATAAAAGATATTCTTTTGAAGTAAAATACAAAGAAAAATCAGAAGAGGGTAGAAATATAAACATATAAACTTTAACTTATTTCTTGATATGCCAGTGCTTTAACTCCCTATACTTCATAAGTGACCTTTTAAGTTTCTGATCTTGATGGTTTCAGTAACTTTATCTCTGTCTATAATACCAGAGACATAACATATATGACAAAACAGTATTAAAAATCAATGTGTTAGCAAAAAACTTGATTATTTCAGACCCATTTTCTATGGAGCCTAAGTTGAGGTACATTTGAAATCTAATACATTCTCAGGTGAATAGCAAGAGCTACAGTAAGTGACAAGAATTTTATTCCTTTTACTGCTATAACACCCTGTGGCAGAAATGACTTCATTCACATTCATCTGGAACTCAGGCATGGCAAATATTTGGAGCTGGGATGTACTACCTAAGAAATCATTTTTATTCCCTAGAATGCCATTTTTAGGCTCCACATTTAGAAGGAAACACATTCTCTTGATAACCACCTGAGAAGCTATTCAGGAAGGAGTTGCTTTTTCCTCTAACCAAAGTGAGCAGGTCTAAAATGGAAAGTTGTTTATTATTCAAAACTGTACAAGTGTGGGTTCGCATGCATACATACATTACTTAGCTCTGTCCATTGAGAAGGTTTAGAAGCAATGACGTCCCAGTAGCAATAAGCACACCCAACACCCAGATCTTGGTTTCAAATATCATTCTCAAATAAAAGAAACCAGGGCTCCTTGGAGAAATAGCTGATACTAGGAACATCCTGTAGTAACAGAAAGGAAGTACTCAATGAAAAATAAAAATAATGGAGTTGTATAGGAGCCAACGTGAAAAAACTCCCAATGGCCATAGTTGGCACAAGTTGAGCATGAAAATAAATAACATGGTATTGGATTATAACTCAAAGTATAAAATATACATGAGCCCATACTGCCATAAACAAATAAATGGTAGAGAAGAGACAAATCTTCTCTCTGGAAGAACTGCAAATAATACATAATACCCCTCTTTTAAGTGATCTTTGAGGGTGAGCTGAATCTACTGACTTGCTTCTAAAGCATAAAGTATGGAAAGGGAAAAATAGTAACTTTATAGTGAACAAACCTGGTAAAGAGTACCTTAATCAAGTGACAAAGGTTAATGTCAACAGTGATAGCATGTGGATAACCTAAACTCCCTAACTTGATGTGAAAAGGACACTTTACAATATAGTATTCTTCTAATACTATTCTATAGTATTCTTTCCCAAAACTCATAACCGCAGTCTAATGATGAGAAAAACATCAGGCAAACCCAGACTGGGGAACATTCTGCAGGACTTCTGGCCAGTACTTCTCAAGACTATAAAAGTCATGAAAAACAACTGGAAAGACTGAGAAAGTGTCACAGACCAGGGAAGACTAGGAAGATGTGACAACTAAGTGCAATATGGTACTCTGAACTGGATCCCCTGGAAAAGAAAGAAGATAAATTAATGGAAAAAACTGATAAAATCCAGATAGAGTCAGTAGTTTAATTAATACTAATGTACCTGAAAGACCTGCACACTGAAAACTATAAAACATTGATGAAACAAATTTTAAAAGGCACAAATAAATGGAAAGAAACTCCGTGTTCATGAGTTGGAAGACTTAATATTGTTAAAATTTCCATACTCCCCAAATGAATCTACAGATTCAAAGCAACACCTATCAAAATATCAATGGCATTTTTTAACAGAAATTTTAAAAAATCCTAAAATTTACATGAAACCCCCAAAGACCCTGAATAGTCAAAGCAATCTTGAGAAAGAATAACAAAGCTGAAGGCATTATATTTCCTGATTTCAAAATATATTACAAAGCTACAATAATTAGAAAGGTATGATATTGGCACAAAAACAGACACATAGATCAATGGAACAGAATATAGGGCCCCCAAATAAATCAACACATATACAGTCAATTGATCTTCAACACAGTTACCAAAAATATACAACAGAGAAAAGACAGGCTCTTCAATAAATGGTGGTGGGAAAACTGGGTATCTGCATGGAAGGAATAAAATTGGGATCTTATAAGGATAACAAAAGGCAACAAAAGCAAAAATAGACAAGGGGGAATACGTCAAACTAGAAAGTTTCTGCACAGGAAAGGAAACAATCAACAAAATGAAAAAGCAACCTAAGAAATCGGAGACAATATTTGCAAACCACACATCCAATGAGGAGTTAATACCCCAATATATAAGAAACTCCTTAACTCAACAGCAAAAAATCAAATAATCCAACTAAAAAATGGACAAAGGACTTGAACAGAAATTTCTCCAAAGAAGACATAACAAATGCCCAACAGGTATATGAAAAGATGCTTATAATCACCAACCTTCAAGGAAATGCAAATTGAAACAACGAAGTATTACCTCATACCTATTATCAAAAAAAAAAAGTGGTGACAAGGATATGGAGAAACTGGAACCCTTGAACACTGTTGGTGTGAATGTAAAATGGTGCAGCTGCTAGTGGGAAACAGTATGCAAGTTCCTCACAATAAAATAAATAGAGCAACCAGATGATTCAGCAATCCCACTTTGGGGTATATATCCAAAAGAATTAAAATCAGGATATTGAAAAGATACCTGCACTACAATGGTTATTGAATCATTAATCACTATAGCCAAGATATAGAAACAACCTAAATGTCAACTGACAAATGAATGGGCAAAGAAAACATGGTATATACATACAATAGAATATTATTCAGCCCTTAAGAAGGAAATCCTACCATATGTGACAATGAGGATGAACCTAGAGGACATTATACCAAGTGAAATAAGCCAGTCACAGAAGGACAAATACTGCGTGATTCCACTTATGGCAAGAGTGGGAAATGTAGAGTTGTTCAATGGGTATAAAGTTTCCATTATACCCGGTGAATAAGCTCCAGAGATTGCTATGCAACACAGTGCTTATAGCTAACAATACTGTATTGTTAGGAGGGTAATCTCACATTAAGTGTTCTTACTACAATTAAAAAAAAAAAAAAGGTGATTAAACCCCTCCCCCCTCAAATAGTAATGTACTAATGTGTGTTTTTTAGTTTTGACAAATGTACCACAGTAATAAAAGATTGTAATAATGAGGGAAATCAAGTAAGGCGGATACGAAAACTCTTTGTACTATCTCTGCAACTTTTCTATAAATCTAAAATTATTACAAAATACAAAGTTTTTTTTTTTTAAACTTCAGTATATGGCTTGCTCCTGTGGTTTTTGTTTCTTCATCAAAATGAAAACAATACAGATTAGTTCTCAGATTTCCCTCTGTAAGCGCCTCTCCTACTAACTCTTTTAGCCTATTGCTAAAATGTTTTGCAAAATCTAGACTCTAAAAACAATAAATTTATGATAATTAAATGAATCTGTGCTTTGTTTTTAGGTATGATCTGTTTTCTTGTAGTAAGTGAACTTTATTGCAATACAGAGTACACTAGCTTAACAAAGTCACAATTTAGTATCTGGATAAAGAATAAGAACGATAGTTCTGAGAACTGTATATGTGGGTTTTTCTTTGTTGTTGCTTTAATTTTCTTTTTTCCTTTTACTTTTTGACACCCATTTCTCACACCTCCCACCCCCAACCTCTGGCAACCACCAGCCTGTCCTCTATATCTATAAGCTTGTTTTTCATTTTTTATAGTCCACATGTAAGAGTGATCATACAGTATTTGTCTTTCTCTGTCTGACTTATTTCACTTAGCATAATGCCCTAGAGGTCCATCCATGTTGTCATAAATGGTAAGGTTTCATTCTTTTTTATGGCAGAGTAATATTCCATTGTGTGTGTGTATGTATACATACCACATCTTCTTTATTCATTCATCCATACATGGACATTTAGGTTGCTTCCATATCTTGGCTACTGTAAATAATCCCTCAGTGAACATAGAGGTGCATATATCTTTTCTAGTTAGTGTTTTTGTTTTCCTCAGATAAATACCCAAAAGTAGAATTGCTGGTTCATATGGTAGTTCTATGTTTAATTTTGGGGGGAACTTCCATACCATTTTCCACAGTTGCTGCACCAATTTACATTCCCATTAACAGTGCACGAGGATTCCCTTTTCTCCACATCCTCGCCAGCACTTGTCTTTTTTTTTTTTCCCCGCTCCACATGACTTGTGGGATCTTAGTTCCCCAACCAGGAATCAAACCCAGGCCCACAGCAGTGAAAGCACGGAGTCTTAACCATTGGATTGCCAGGGAATTCCCTTTCTTGTCTTTGTAACAGGTGTTGTAACAGGTGTGAGGTGATAACTCATGTGGTTAATTTGCATTTCCCTAATGATTAATGATGTTGAGCATCTGTCCATGTACCTGTTGGCCATCTGCATGTTTTCTTTGGAAAAATGTCTATTAATATCTTCTGTCCATTTTTAAATCAGATTGTTTTTCTGCTATTGAATTATATGAGTTCTTTATATATTTTGGATATTAGCCCCTTATCAGACACATGATTTGCATATAATTCCTCCCATTTGGCAGGTTGCCTTTTCATTTTGTTAATTATTTCCTTTGCTGTGGTTTTTTTTTCCCAATAAATAAACTTTGCCATCCAAGTCATCATTATTTTGAGAAGCCTGTTCTGATGTTAGATAGCTTAGGTTTCTGATAGAACACTTTTTTCAAAAAATTAAAACATGGTAATGAGGACCTTTTAAAACAATGTTCTGGGCTTCCCTGGTGGCGCAGTGCTTGAGAGTCCGCCTGCCGATGCAGGAGACGCGGGTTCGTGCCCCGTTTCGGGAAGATCCCACATGCCGCGGAGCGGCTGGGCCCGTGAGCCATGGCCGCTGAGCCTGCGCGTCCGGAGCCTGTGCTCCGCAAATGGGAGAGGCCACAACAGTGAGAGGCCCGCATAACGCAAGAAAAAAAAAAAAACAATGTTCTGCAACCATATTATTGCAAGTTTGAAAAAGTTAGGACTGGACCTTTGTTCTATGATATATAATTACCATTTCTACTTTTTACTATTGCTATTTCATTTTTCTTGTTATGGCTTACTTTTTCCATGCTGAGCCTCTTTTAATAAACACAATTTTATGAAGATAATTCCTCATTACGTAAACAGTACTTACAGAAAGTAAGTAGATATTATTTAAGTTTCCCTTACACAAAAGACAAAATACAACAATAAAAGTTAAAACAAATTACCTGAAGTTATAAGAACAAATCAGAAAAGAACTGAAGTCTTTCCCTAACTTCTAGAAAAAGGTAATTGAATCACCATAGAAGACGCTTCCTATTTTAAAATGTCCATTATGTTGGACTTATTGCACTATTTTTCTTTCTTATTGTTCCTAATCTGATGGATGGTGTTAATTAATTTAGTTAAGAGACAGACAGCAAGCCTAGAGATGCCCTGTGTAGTTTCAGTTTAGACAAAGTCTAAAAATACAGTTGGATCCTTTAGGACTAAAATTTAAAACTTTCCAAATGTGCTCATCAACAAACCATTTATCTTTCACCAACCTGAAAGCCATGATTTAAGCAAATTAAATTTCCTAAAAACTACATGATTATGAGAAGTCACATTCAGGATGGAAAATGTTAGCTGAGTAATAAGTTTATTTTGCATAACATTCTGGCAGTAAGAAAAATGTTGCATTTTTTAAGGGAGTTAGTTTGTTTGTGGATTAGTTTTTCAGGGTCTGATTATTTAGATGGTATGCTTATTTTTCTTCATTTTACTGTGCACTTCTTTGGCCCTTTATTATCTGATAATAAGTACATGATCTCTACCAGAAGGTGGTGTTTCCAAAAACAAAAGACCCAAATCATAATAACAATTCACCAATCAGAAATTGCCTTATCCAAGACTGTTAAGGTTCAAAGCTATAACTATAATCCATAAATATGCAAAACAGATGAGAGGCTAAAACATGTCAAATCTCAGGAACTTGAGTTAAAGCTTATGAGCCTGCCTCAAAGGACTCTGGGACTTCCTGGGTGGCGCAGTGGTTAAGAATCCGCCTGCCAACGCAGGGGACACCGGTTCAGTCTCTGGTCTGGGAAGATCCCATACGCCACAGAGCTACTAAGCCCAGGTGCCACAACTACTGAGCCTGTGCTCTAGAGCCCGTGAGCCACTACTACTGAGCCTGAATGCCACAACTACTGACGCCCGTGCACCTAGAGCCCGTGCTCCACAACAAGAGAAGCCACCTCAATGAGAAGCCCATGCACCGCAAGGAAGAGTGGCCCCCGGTCGCCACAACTAGAGAAAACCTGTGCACAGCAGCGAAGACCCAACACAGCCAAAAATAAATAAAATTTTTTTAAAAAGTAGAATTTAGCATTAAAAACAAAAATGACTCTGTGTCAGGTCTTCATGCAAAACATATTTACTCCTTTTATGCATGATTGTAACAAGACTGGTAATCTGGTTTTCCATCCAAAATTATAATTAGAAGTTGGTACTTATACAGCTAAATTTGGATAATCTGAAAAAATATATGGAATATCTTATTCTCTGCTAATTCTCAATAAATAATTATTACAAGTATTCCAATGATCTACTTGAGTTACTAAACGATGAAATGGGCAATGTTCATTTTATTGCATACAATAAAGTTCAAAAACTCTATCTGCCTTTTACTTAAGAAAATTCCACTATACTGAAAAAGGGAAAAGAAAGGAGAAAGAAAGCTTAAATGTAAAATGCTAGTGATTTTGCCTGGCATTCTATTTAGACACTGAAGGTCTGGAAAGAGGATAAGATGGGAAACATATTCACTCAGTCTCAATCCCATATGCCTCTAGTAATGTGAATTTACCAAGATAACTCTAGGGTTTAAAGATACATGTTGTCATATCATATGACTTCCTCCAAATAAAAGCCAGCTGATCTATCTGGTTCTTAACAACAATAACCATGATCTAATTTAGATCATGATCTAATTTAGCACTGATTCTGAGGGTCTTACCAATACACATCCCACTGCTAATATGATCAGATAATGGAAGTCCTTTAACATTGCCACATCAGGGCTTCCCTGGTGGCGCAGTGGTTGAGAGTCCGCCTGCCGATGCAGGGGACGCCGGTTCATGCCCCGGTCCGGGAAGATCCCACATGCCGCGGAGCGGCTGGGCCCGTGAGCCATGGCCGCTGAG
>NW_006772588.1:1256385-1269952 GCF_000442215.2 Lipotes vexillifer | reverse complement strand
AAAAAAAAAAAAAAAAAAAAAAAATGGTTTCTACAATTTAAAGAATGTGAGATTCAAAAAGCTGGTGGAAGAGATGCTGTCATGCACCACAGAGACCCCCCTTCAGGAATAAAGACAATTTCCCCCTTGGTCCTGGGGATGCTGGCCCCTGATATCCCTCACCTGTCAGCTCTCTTGGGGAGGTGCCTTGGCTGAGGAAACTGCCTGGTGTGAAGTCATGGACCTTTCTGGTGCAGCCCAAACTATTGCCCAATTTGTATAGTAATATATAAAGGCCCGTGTATCGCAAAAAAAAAAACCCAAAAAACATTGCCACATCATATGCATTACACTGGTAAGGAATGCAAGTAAGCCAGAAGGGTCAATGCACAGTATCTGCAAATAATAAAAGCATTTTTGGCTCTCAATTTTTTTCTGAGTCTAATTTTAATTATATTCCACAAGCTTTGACATAAAGTTTAATTTTCATTTATTTCTAGGTAATTTATAATTTCAATTTTGATTTCTTTTTGATTTAATGCCCTACAGGAAAAGAATATGTAATAGATTTTATGGGTTTCCCAACCTTTAACAGAAGTAAAACACACTCTTAAGTGTAATTTGAATAATGTGATCTTTCACCTTAGAGTTTTTTTTAATTTTTAAAAATAAATTTATTTATTTTATTTTACTTATTTATTCTTGGCTGCATTGGGTCTTTGTTGCTGCACATGGCCTTTCTCTAGTTGTGGCGAGCGGGGGCTACTCTTCATTTCGGTGCGTGGGCTTCTCAGTGCAGTGGCTTCTCTTGTGGAGCACGGGCTCTAGGCATATGGGCTTCAGTAGTTGTGGCACACAGGCTCAGTAGTTGTGGCTCGCAGGCTCTAGAGCACAGGCTCAGTAGTTGTGGCTCGCAGGCTCTAGAGCACAGGCTCAGTAGTTGTGGAGCACGGGCTTAGCTGCTCTGCGGCATGTGGGATCTTCCCGGACCAGGGCTAGAACCAATGTCCCCTGCATTGGCAGGCGGATTCTTAACCACAGTGCCATCCAGTAAGTCCCTTAGAGTTGTTTTAGAAGCTAACCCTCAGTACAACTTTCTGTATTTCAAAACCTTTGGATCACCAAAGACTCAATTATTTAATGTTAGAAGCTTGAACTGGGTATGAAAAATTTGAAATTTTACCACCTCTCAACTATTAATTTTTCTAAGCATTCAAATGTCCCACTATATATCAGAGCATCTTCAGAAATATATAAATCTACAGCTTGAACATTAAAACAAAATTTTATAGTTGGGTTCCCTAAGGATTTACTGAGTCCAAGACTTTGATTTAATAGATTATACTTGCACTGCCCAATAAAGTAGACCAGCCACATGTGGCTATATAAATGTGAATTAAGTAAAATTAAAAATTCAGTTATTCAGTCATACTAGCCATATTTCAAGTGCTCAAAAGCCACATGTTGCTAGTGCTACCATATTGTACAAAGTATATACAGAACATTTCCTTCATCACAGCAAGTTTTTTCAGACCACACTGGATTAGACCAAAGGAGAGAAAGTAATTTGTTTAGGATCACAATTTGTTAGTAGCAAAGCTAAAACTAGAATTCAGACCATTTAAATTCTACTCTTATTTGCTTTCTACTAAACCACACACTGTCCCTAAGAACTAATGAATAAAGGATTTGACCACAACAAGCAATAAGTCGAATTTAATATAAAATTACCCTATTTCCATGTAAAGTTTAGAAAAATGAATCATGTACTTGGCTATGAAGAAAACCTAATTAATTCCAAAAATACAAAGAATAACTCCCTCAAACCTTTGAAGAACAACAACAAAAAATTCTCCTAAAAAATTATTGAATCAAAAATGAAATCAAAAGCTGAAATTAAAAACTACTTAGAAATTAATGAAAATACAAAGTTTACATCAAAATTTATGGTATACAATTAAAATTATACTACAAAAATAGGAAGCCTTAAGAGTTTTTATCATTAAAAGAGAAAGATTGAAAATTAAGTAAGCACTCAATTTGTAAATCTAGAAACTAGTATAAAATAAAACAGAAGTTCAATAATTAAAAGGATAAAATTAACAAATATATATATTTCTTAAAGTAAACTTGATTAATTAAAAAATGATTAATAAGACAGATTTCTTCTAAGCCTAATTAAAAGAGAAGAGAGAAAATGAACATCTACAGAATTAGGAATAAAAAGTAGATATGTTTTTGAAGATATTAAAGAAATTATATAAAAATATTACATGTTATTTTGGACTAATAAATTGGAAAATCCAAAAGAAATGAATGCTTTCTAGCAAAATACATATTAACAAAATTGCCACAAGAAATATCACAAAATTTGAGGTGACCAATAAGCAAAAAATTTTCTTACAGATTGTTAAAAACCGATGATCTGTATTAAAAGAGTAACAATGATTCAACATCTATCAATTTTAAAAATGACATTAACAAATTAAAGGTAAAGAACTGTGTGATTAAATCAACAGATTAAAAAACACATTGGATAAAATTCAACAGTCATTAAGTTTAAGAACTATAAGCAAAAGGAAACTTCTAGATCAAAAACAATACAAACAGCAAGAATAATATTAAAAGTTAAAATTCTAAATGAATTCTCATCAAAATCAAGAAAGTCCTCAATCACTACCACTCACTCATATTGGTTTTGGATATTATGTTAAGTAAAGAAAATAAACTAAGTGGCATGCATCTTAGAAAAGAAAAATTATTATTATTTTCAGATAAAAGAATTGTGTAGAATAAGAGAATTCTAAAAGAATTATGATAGCAAATAAAAGAATTTAATAAAATAGATACAAGCTAAGTATACAATAACCAATAGTTTACCTTTATATTAGCAATGACCACTTAGAAATTGAAATGGAATATCCAGCTCAAAATATTGACAAACACTTGAAAATAATTAGGAATAAATATAATGCAGGAGATAAAGGAAGACCTAAATAATGACTAAGTATACCATATTCCTTGGACAAGGAGACTTCACTATCATAAACCTATCAGTTCTTCCTAAATCAGCATATTTAATGTTTAGTCCACAAGGTTTCACACAGTACCATCTCTCACCATTTTATCATATTCACTCCAGAAATAAGATTCTTCGTAAAGAGGAGAACTGTATCAGGTTTGCTCACTGCTCTACCCACAGTGCCTAATACAAAAGGAGGGGTGGGGACCTAATAAATTTTGTTAAAAAAAACCTATCCCATTCATCCAATTTTAAAAATAAAAAGCTGAGGTCTAGAAGGTTAAGTGCCTTCACAGAGACCCAGAGTTGCTTCTAAGTGTACTTGGAGAAAAATGGAAGGTTTTTTAATATGGGATTTTATACTTCAAAAGCAAACTCTTCCTCATATAGCATCCCTGTAAGACTACGAGATGGGAGTGATGAGTTCCAGTATTGGCTTAGCTACTAACTAGTTTTGTGATCTAAGTCAAGCCACTTCATTTCTTTGAATTCAGGTTCTCCATCAGTAAAAGGAGGGTGCTGTATGGGTAGATGACATTAAGGAACTGTATCCTAAATTTCCTTAGCCCAGCGGCCATGGCTCACGGGCCTAGCTGCTCCGCGGCATGTGGTATCCTCCCGGACCGGGGCACGAACCCGTGTCCCCTGCATCGGCAGGCGGACTCTCAACCACTGCGCCACCAGAGAAGCCCCTAAATTCCTTACTGTTAATGGAATAACACAATTGTGGTTTATAAAAGGAATCTTCATCTTTCAGAGATAATGTAAAATATTTATGGATAGGATGATATGATGTATGGGATTTGCCTTAAATAATCTGGGGAGGGGGAAAGTGACTAGGAGTATACATGAAACAAGACTGGCCACGAATGGATAACTGCCTAAGCTGGACATATGCATTTTACTCTTCTATCTTTATACATATTTGACATTTTCCCTAATAAAACATTTTTTGACTATAAAAGTGCTGATCAAAAACTGTCCCTAAACCAAAGGAGTAAAGTAAGAAATAAAGCTTTCACCAACTGGAAATGCTCAATTCAGTCACTTAATAACATTTACTCTTCAAGATTCATTACCCTTGGGCTTCCCCGGTGGCACAGTGGTTAAGAATCCACCTGCCAATGCAGGGGACAAGGGTTCGAGCCCTGGTCCAGGAAGATCCCACATGCCGTGGAGCAACTAAGCCCGTGCGCCACAACTATTGAGCCTGCACTCTAGAGGCCAAGAGCCACAACTACTGAGCCCACGTGCCACAACTACTGAGCCTGCGTGCCTAGAGCCTGTGCTCCACAACAAGAGAAGCCACTGCAATGAGAAGCCTGTGCACCACAACGAAGAGTAGACCCCGCTCGACGCAACTAGAGAAAGCCCTGTGCACAGCAACGAGGACCCAACGCAGCCAAAAATTAAGTAATTTAATTTTTTAGAAAAAGAAAAAATTCCTTTAAAAAATGCATTTAAAAAAAAATTCATTAGCCTTTAGCTGCAGGGTCACATTTTTTTCAGCCCTTTGGCTTCGTTCCCTGCTAAGTCATATCAGAAGCACCATTATTTATGAAATTACTAGTAATGGTTTTCTAAGGAGACCTCATCTATCATTTTTAATGTTTCCTCCCCTTCTTTTAAGTGGGCTCTTTAACGAGAGGGGCTCATACAAATACATACTGCTGCAGTCATACAAATACATCATTAGCCAAAGAGATAATAACTGAAAATATCAAACTCACTCATTGTTCATTCTCTCTATAAATAGAAGGAGAAAGGAGAGAGAGAGAGGAGACTGATTTTAATAAAAAGGACCAAACTCGCATTTCATGCATAGAAGTCTGCCTTCCAATACCAGAGGAGGTGGAGAGTATGATCAAGTTCTTACAGAGCCGCTAGGAAGTCAAGTAGCATCATGGCCTGGAACCAATCAGATGTCTAGCTCACCTTTCTTTCAGTGTCTGGCTTAAATACATCTGAGTTCCAGTGAATAGTCAAAGTTCTTAGAACTAAGCAGCTGTTCACAAATGCATCATATGCAACCCCAAGGAGGAAAATATTTCCTTTCCTTCAGAGCAAAAAACAAATGCAGACAACAATCAAAAGACAAAATCTCTTTAAGATCACTGAAAATTGAGATATTCCAAAAAGAAAAATCTATTTCATATTCTCATGTCCCTTTGGTGGGGACCTAGGCTGAGTGAGCTGACTTGCTGATGAATTTGCTATTGTTCCTTCCTGATCTTAATTTTAATCTTTTCCTTTAACATCTATTTAGGATTCCCCTTTTCACTGATTCCCATATTTCTAATAGTTATGTCTCAATGTTTCCCATTTAAGAAATATTGAAAGCTAAAATTATAAAAATCCTAGTAGAGGACATGAACTCTTTCAAAGAACTCTTCAACTGGTAGACTATAAAAAACAAAATGGGTAGATCATGGATAAAATAATTCATACATGAGATTAATGTTAATTACATGTGATTAGGCAGTGGAGACTTTAGAATTCGAGTGAGGGCTAAAAAAGGTAAGATGCGGAAGAAAGAAAATGCAATTGGTCAACCCAGTGCCTTCCAAAGCCTGAAGCTTGTACTAGTATTACACGTACAGCATGCATCCTTCCAACTGCAATAGCCTCTACCCCACACAGTGAAACAATACTTTATCAAGTTTATAGAAATGTTATAAATATATTTATTTATTTTGCAGGTAGTTTTGCCTCCATCACAAAAGGCATTAATACATCCCAAAAAAACCTTGTGGCAGAATGCAAAGTACATAAAAGCAGGATACTGTGATTAAATCCCCATTTCATAATTTGCTACATAGGTAAACTTGAATAGTTAACTCTCCTGGCTTGATTCTCTTCATCTATAATAACAGGGATTGTTATATTTAACTATTTGGATATTTATTGTCACTTAATCCTTAAGTTATAAGGATTAAGTGACAATAAGTATCCAAATAGTACCTGGCTAATGGCATGTGCTTAACTAAGAGCTCTTAGCTCCCTTCTTGTAAAAATATTAGATTTATAATTTAGCTGTGGCTTTTAAACCTTAATCACAACTTTTAATCATCAACAGGACCCTCCAAGTAAGAGGAATTTTCCTTATAAAATTAATATGTCAATATGTTAGTCAATAAATACTTTTAGTCTGAAAAATATTGGATGTGAATAATAAAACTAAGGAGTAGTTTTCAACATAATGTTTTCCAGACAGTCATAGATTAAAGTATTTTTGGATAGAGAAATATAGTTTCCAAGTAAAGAACAATAATAAACAGCTTATATTCCTAATAACACCCTAAATTCATAAATTTCACTAATACTAGGTTGTCTTTTTTTTAAATGTATGCTCATTTATTAAACTGCAGTACAAAAATAAATCATTCTTTGCTCTCACAAATTCTGCAAGCATTAAATGGGTCTCTAACTGGCACAGGAGGTAAAGGTCTCTCCATTGGCTCAGTGCAGTTTTTATTCACTGGAAGAATGAGTAGAGCTTGGCTAGGTTCTTCCATGGTCCTCTATTCCGTCCAGGGCAACTGGGAACAGAATAAGCTGGGGGGATCGCCCTGATGTACAGGAATGATAGATAGAAGATACCCCAGCATATACGGAGGCTTAGCTGAATATGAGCTTACAAGGGAAAAGTAATAACGGCAGCAAGGAAACAGCAGACCCACAAGCCAAAGCGGCAGTAACTGAATGTTAGATTGGGACTTTTTTGGTCCTGCTTTTGACTGATGTTCAAATGTGACCACTATGAAATACCAGTATGTGAGACATGTTCAGAAACAGAATTTTCAGAGAAAATGGTCAAAAACAAGTTCTAAGATTTTGGGGTCCACTGACAAGATCAAGGAGCAGAGTATGGGCCATAGCAGAGGATTCTGTATAAAAGAAAAGTGGGCTGTGATCCTACCCTCTCCGCCCCAGCAACCAAAAAGAGGGGTTAACTGCATGCCTACCCCTAAATCGACATCTCACAGAGCCTGGATGACAACGGGAGAGCATTCTACCCTCCGGAGAAGAGCCAGGATGCAACTAGGGAATGGCGTGTCTGACTTCTACCTTAGAAAGCAGAAGTAATCATTCTGGGGAAATACCTACACTACCACTGCAGGCGGGACTAGAAATGTGTGGATGCTTCCCAGATGTGGGCCATGTGGGAGAGGGCCAGCATGAAGATGCTTTAATATTTTCTCAACAAGATGCTGTGGAAGGAAGAGAGGGTCCTATCGGTGAGAATCTATGTCCCTTAAACAACTGAAAGGACCAGAGAGCATGGAGGCAGCTCGTAACACTACCAGTCACCAGCCATGTAAGAACTTTCCTGCCCTGCTTCCTCACTTCCCATTCTCCTGAATTTTGACCTTGTGGTGCCAAACTGAGTTGGTGGAGGAGTGAGTGGAGAGAAAAAGCAAAAGAACACCAAGCAACCTTCCCCAAATGTAGGCAGTCTGTGCTGCCTAAGGCTGGGAAACAGTAGTGAAAGGAGATGCATTGCTTTTGAATTCAAAATGAAGCAATGTTCACTAGTTTGGACTGGATCCTTTACTTCTACACTCAAGACTGAGTTTGTGAATTAAAGTGACCCATTGACAGTTTATTATCTGAGAATGAGCTCATGCAGAGGGAAAGCTTCCCTAACTGAATGAAGTTAAAGGCACCACAGGAGATAACAAATGTTGTGTTTTGATTTCATCCCACATGTAGAACTTGTTCAATATATCGGAAACAAAACACCACACACTCACACACACACACACACACACACACACGCTTGTTACAGCTGGTCTCTTAAGACACATTCCCTAACAGAGAATAGTCGCCATAAATGCTGCTTTTGAAAATGACCAAAGATAGGGACTTCCTGCTGGCCCAGTGGTTAAGAATCTGCCCTCCAATGCAGACGATGCGGGTTCAATCCCTGGTCAGGGAACTAAGATCCCACATGCCACGGGGCAACTAGGCCCGTGCACCACAGCTAGAGAGAAGCCCACAAGGAAGAGCCCACACGCTGCAACAAAGACCCAGCGTAGCCAAAAAAAAAAAAAAAAAAAGACCAAAGAGAGCAGTACTGGAAACAATATTTAATAAGAGATAATGCTAAAAAGCCAAAAGGAAGACCTTCAGAACAAGAGAGAAGAGGATTCAGTGCCCCTCCAGAAGAATAAGGCACTGCCTGCTCTTTAAATAGTCCCAGATGACAGTTTTTAAAGAAATGCAAAATAACAGACTGGAATAACAGAACAGAAAAAAAGCGGATACCAGTGTTGGTGATAGAATGGAAACAGTGTGAGTGTAAATGGGATAATTTTTTTGACAGCAATTCAATATGTATCAAAAACCTTAAAAAATTGATATTCTCCTGCTAGGGATTTTTACTAGAAAAATCATCCGAGAAATAGGAATCTAAGTTCAAAAATATTATTATTAGTATCAAACAATTACAAAATCAGACAGAACAAAGGAAAAAGCAGGGGCTTCCCTGGTGGCGCAGTGGTTGAGAATCCGCCTGCTAATGCAGGGGACACGGGTTCGGGCCCCGGTCTGGGAGGATCCCACATGCCGCGGAGCAACTAGGTCCGTGAGCCACAACTACTGAGCCTGCGCGTCTGGAGCCTGTGCTCCGCAACAGGAGAGGCCGCGACAGTGAGAGGCCTGTGCACCGCGATGAGGAGTGGCCCCCGCTTGCCACAGCTAGAGAGAGCCCTTGCACAGAAACTAAGACCCAACACAGCAAAAATAAATTAACTGATTGATAGACTCCTACCCCCGACATCTTAAAAAAAAAACAAAAACAAAGGAAAAAGCATCTTTCGGACATTAGATAACAGGCAGTACAGGACTGTGATCTCTGAGAAAAGGGAAGCCAGTGAGGTGGGCTTATAGTTGCCCCAGGCTAATGTCTAGAGTTTACAGGCTACGGTGCAGGGAAGGGAATCCAGGAGAAATCCAGCTGTCTCATTTGTGCTCAGAGAGCCCAGCTAGAATATGACTTGAGATCTCAAAATAGCAGAGAGGTGGCTGCTCTACAGAGAGAGAGCTCAGAAGATTTGCAAAAGGTTAACTCAAGTTGCTGGTGGAGTACTGATGTGTGTATATTACCAGAAAAAATTATCCAAGGCCTGGTGAAGAACCATTAGGAAGTATTAGGCACACACAAAAAAAAAATGTCCCAAAGTCACACAGGTCTGGGAATAATTCACGTTCCTCCTAACCAGAGGGAAATACCATGGGGCATCAGGTAGAATCCTCAGAAAGAAATTGCATTAGTAGTGGGGCTAATTAGACTGAAACTAAAGGCTGCTCTCAACTGACCCCAGAAAGCTTAAAAGCAAATATCGAAGGAATCAATCTAAGTGACATCTA
Source organism: Lipotes vexillifer (assembly GCF_000442215.2). Taxonomy (NCBI): domain Eukaryota; kingdom Metazoa; phylum Chordata; class Mammalia; order Artiodactyla; family Lipotidae; genus Lipotes; species Lipotes vexillifer. Next base: position 1,260,579 of record NW_006772588.1, on the reverse strand, counting down.
TAAGACTTGCACCACAAAAACATCAAAGGATGTCCTTCACGCAGAATGAAAATAACATCAGATGGCAATCTGAACTGATGTAAAGGATAAGTGAAGGAAAGGGCAAATGTATTGGGAAAATAGATAAAATATACAATTTATATATATAAATTATATTTTAAAAATATGCAATATTTTTCTCATTTTTCAATCTCTTTAAAAGAGAGTTGACTGTTTTGAGCAAAAGAAAGTATCGCAGGTTTGTAATACATGCAGAATAAAACATATGACTAAATATTAATAGCAAATAGGATAAGAGCACAGAATATAAGTTTACAGTTGTACGGTTCTTTTATTATATGTAAAGTGATATAACTTGAAGTAGACTGTGATAAATAAAAGATGTGTATTGTAAAACCTGGAAGAACCACTAAAATATATATATATATAAGAAAATAAGTCAGGACTTCCCTGGTGGTCCAGTGGTTAAGAATCTGTCTTCCAATGCAGGGGACATGGGTTCGATCCCTGGTCGGGGAACTAAGATCCCACATGCTGCGGGGCAATTAAGCCCACTTGCTCTAGAGAGATATAATTTTAAAAAGAGGTCAAATTGTTAAAAGAACATAACTATCTTAAGTACTACTACTACAACTAGTTGTACTACTGCAACTAGTAATGGACCTCTAAAATATATGAAGCAAAAAGTGATACAACTGAAAGGAGAAATATACAAATGCACAATTATAGCTGAAGATGTCAATGCTCTTCTCTCGATAACTAATAGAAAGACACAGAAGACTTGAACACCACCATCTACCTACTTGACCTAATTGACAGTTATAGAACACTCTAGCCAACAAGAGCAGAATACACATTCTTTTCAAGTGCAGATGGAAAAGTCACAAAGATAGACTACATTCTAGCCTGTAAATACATCTCAAACTTAAAAGGATGGAAACCATATAAAGTATGTCCTCTGACTTCAAGAGAATTAAACTAGAAATTAGCACAAAGTTTTGTGGAAAATCACCAAATATTTGGAAATTAAATAACATACTTTTAAATAATCAGTAGGTCATGGAAAAAAAATCACAAGGGAGATAAGAAAATATTCTGAAGAAAATGACAATGAAACAAACAAAGTAAAAATTTGTAGAATGTCACTAATACAGTGCTTAGAGAGAAATTTATAGCATGGCCCTGAATACATGCCTAATAAATATTTGCTGAATGAGCTAACTTAATCTCCAGATCAAGCATATGAGTTAAATATTCTCATTTTACAAATGAGTATACTAAGGTGAAAAAATTTGCCACACCATCAGAAAGTAACAGAACCACTATTTAAGCACAGGTATATGTAATTCCAAGTTCTGTACACTTTCCACTACATTACATTGATAGAGAAAGAACACAACTGAATAACTGTAAAAGCATCATACCATCACATACATATTGTCCACCTATCCTTTTTCCTTACCCACGGTTTGTGGTTACTGGAGTGTTGGGACCAAATGGACAAGACACCAATATGTTAAAATCATATCTGTATCTGTATGTTTATATCTTTTTCTATACCATAATCTTTATATTTCTATATCTGTATCTACAGATTTAATATTTGGACTACAACTGACAGATCTAAATCACTAGATTAAATCTTGAACACAACTCCTGGCCCCAGCTGTACAAGTAGGAAGACTAGAGAGAGAGTTAGCTTATTTAAAACAGACATCATAGACAGAAGACCAAATTAACTTTATGTACTCATACATGTAAGCATACATTAATATGACATTGATTTGGATTTAATCTTCTAAATGCACAAAGAAATGAAAAATATTAGGGGAAAAACAAACACATAAACATTCTATTTTTCTTTGCCCCAAGAATCTCTCATTTCAATTCTCCCCACTTAAAAGGAGGAGGCCCTTGGCTGTTATGTTGCTTATGTACAGCAACATTGTCCAGCAGGCGGCTGTTGCATGTTTTTAAAAAACAGCTCCCATAGCTGATCATACACATCAACTTTCCTTCACAAGTCAATCATTTATGACGGCTGTTTCCCAAAAATAAGCATTAGGAAAGCCAGAGAAGCTCTGAATGGAGAGTCATCGGATTGCACATCTTACCACATTTCCGTAGCTTGCCTGGGGTTTTACCATCATCACAATAATCACGGAACTCGAAGCCAACTACTGTTTTGTCACATTTTCTCTCTTTGGATGCTCGGGGCAGAATTTTCAAAACTCTGTGAAAATGGGACCCATGCTGCATACTAAGAAGCTATTAAAGGATAAGACAAATAGCATCCATACCATTTGCCTGCCTTAAAAGCTTAATGTTTATTATAATCTGACATGGTAATAATTCATGGGGATTCCATGATGCAGAGAAACTCAAGGCTTTACAACCATTGAAAGATTATTAAACTCAGTAAAAAGATAAAAGTAAATGAAAAATGATACAATAAAACTGAACTTTTCAGCTCCTTGACTGCCAGACCCTGCAATAAAAATATATCTAAATTTTATAAATCAACATAAATCTTTGGGCTAAATAGACACAGATCACTCACTGAAACTATATAAGGAGGCTAGGCTGTATCTTATCCATAACGAATAAGAACATGAAATGTGTCTTAGATTTGGTACTTGAACATGAACTTTGGATACACAGGCTGTACTAGTTACTGTAAAATACAGTCTTGCTTATGCTTATTTTAAGGCAAATACTCCCTCTTTAAAGTTAAGCAGTAGTGCATTGAAGAAGATAAAAATAATAGCCACTATTTATGGAGTACTCTGAGTCCTCACTTTTCATTTTCTTCTCATTTAATCCTAACAAAAACAGGTACTAAAGATTGTATAATTTGTAAGCAGTAGAGCTAAAATTCAAATCAGATCTCTTCCAAACTAGAGCCCATAGTCCTGACTCTTAAGCTATCCTGCATCCAAAGGAATCAAAATATATACTGTGCGTCACATATAAAGAATCCAAGAAGTGATTATCAGTTACTAAAAGAGCAAAAATGCTAACTCAGAAATGACACTACCAACTTCCATGACCAAAAGAGTGGAACCAGACACAAGAACACTTTTTATGCTTAATTCTTCTCCATGTCCCTTCAGAACTCCAGAGTTCCCTATCGCTGCCCCACTAGATCCAGTCCTTTGGAAACTCATGAGCTTCAAATTGTATTAAGAAATTTATAAAGTAATTAACAGTGATGTTTTAATCATTCACAGGAATCTCCATAGGATATGTAAAACTGTGATACATGTTGGAAAATCTTTCCTACAAATGACAACTACATAATGCATACTCTCACTATGACAGATTCCAGCCTCATTGTGTGCTAAACCATAATAAAAACAAATCATATACTAACTTGTTAAAGATGCCCAAGTTCCCCGAAAGCAAAAATGTGTTGGACACGTTTCTGCTCCACACCTAGAACCACTGTGAAATTTGATTTCAAAACTCACTAAGAGCTCAGAGAAAACTCTGTTGTTTCTGTTCATGGTAACCAATCTTATTCCCTTCTCTGCCAGGCATCTCCAACTTCTCCTTCTTAACTTATCAAATAATAACAACCTGTTTATCTGGCATATGCTGTGGGTCAAGCTCTGTGATACATACTCTGTATGCATTATATCATATATTCCTTTATATAGTCCTATAATGTAGATACTATTATATCATTCCCATTTTACAGATGAGGAAAAATAGGCAACTGCCTCATGTTACACTGCTAGTAAGTGACAAAAATTGGATTTCAACCCAGGTCTGTCTCACTACAGTATCTTTGCTCTGAACTGCTGACCTGTGAAAGCCAGACGAGACCCCTGAAATTATCTATTTTCAAATCTTCATTTTATAGATGAGGATGCTTTAACCCAAAGAGCTTAAGTGACATGTTCAAGGTTACACTTTGATTACTGGTAGAGTCAGGGCTAAAACCCAGGGCTTGCTTTTCTATGCTCCTTCTACTACCTCCTATAGCCTTTTTCTAAAATTTGAAAAAAGAAATGCATTCTTTCTATACAAATAAACATTCCTATAAAGTATCGATCTGACTTACTATACAATGCTCAGTAAACCCTCTCTGATTTCTCTGAAGCCTCCAAAAGCTGCCAACTCTTATAGCTATGGCTGATTTAGGATGATGAACATTTTTTTTTTTTTTTTTTTTCAGTACACGGGCCTCTC
>NW_006772588.1:1196387-1256198 GCF_000442215.2 Lipotes vexillifer | reverse complement strand
CCCGTGCGGAGCACAGGCTCCGGACGCGCACGCTCAGCGGCCATGGCTCACGGGCCCAGCCGCTCCGCGGCATGTGGGATCTTCCCGGACCGGGGCACGAACCTGTGTCCCCTGCATTGGCAGGCGGACTCTCAACCACTGTGCCACCAGGGAAGCCCGATGAACATTTTTAAACTAAAATAACAATATAATCCATAATCTACTAAGAGTTCTGACTATTAATACGTCAATTATATTTTCCCCTTACATTTTAAATATGATTGATGATCATTTTTTAAAATTAATTAATTAATTAATTTTTGGCTGCATTGGGTCTCTGTTGCTGCGCACGGGCTTTCTCTAGTTGCTGCGAGCGGGGGTTACTCTTCATTGCGTGCGTGGGCTTCTCATTGCAGTGGTTTCTCTTGTTGAGGAGCATGGGCTCTAGGCGGGGGGGCTTCAGTAGTTGTGGCACATGGGCTCAGTCGTTGTGGCTCACAGGCTCTAGAGCGCGTGGGCTCAGTAGTTGTGGCGCACGGGCTTAGTTGCTCGGCGGCATGTGGGATCTTCCCAGACCAGGGCTCGAACTCGTGTCCCCTGCATTGGCAGGAGGATTCTTAACCACTGTGCCACCAGGGAAATCCCTGATGATCATTCTTTAATACACTCAAACTCGGTTCTCAAACTTGGTTACATATTGTAATCACCTAGGATTGATTTTAAAATGCCCAATTCCCAGGCTATATCTCAGATTAATTAAGTTGGGAACTCTAAGGGGGGGCACCGAGGTATCACCATTTTTTAAAATTCCCAGGTGCTTCCAATATGCAACCACGTTTGAGAACCAGGTTATAATAACAATTAAAATTGTAAAATAATGTTTTGGGAGATCATAGATCAAAAAAGCTAAACTAACACAATCTCTAACATTGTTATCAACTATATTAATTCACCTTCCTCAAAAAATGAGTAGAGAAAAATCTAAGAAATTTCAAAAAACAAAAAACTCTCATCATAGAACATCAGCCTCAGTTACTTAAATTCCTTGTAGCTGATAATTCAGAGAAACACGCAGAAATCCTTAAACACACACATTAAAAGAGTAACCTGAGCTACCAGCCAAAATGCGTTCATAATCATAGACACACATTCATTGTTGTTTCCATACACACATCAGGAAGCACCAATCAGGAATGTAAAGAGCCACACTCATAGGGCTTCCCTGGTGGCGCAGTGGTTGAGCATCCGCCTGCTGATGCCAGGGACGCAGGTTCGTGCCCCATTCCGGGGGGATCCCATATGCTGCGGAGTGGCTAGGCCCGTGAGCCATGGCCGCTAAGCCTGCGCATCTGGAGCCTGTGCTCCACAGTGGGAGAATCCACAGCAGTGAGAGGCCTGCGTACCACAAAAAACAAACAAACAAACAAACAAAAAAACGAACCACACTCATAAATCAACTGATTACAGTCCTTTTTCCAAAGCTAATTCCAAGAGGCTTCTTCCTTGATCTAAGTCATTAGTAAATGAAAACTGTTTGCATTTCACAAGCATGTTTAAACATCACAGGTTTTGTATTCCATAATAGAAGAAAATGTGATTGATTACTCATGGGGTCACATGACTAATCAAGAGAGGATTTTAATCACTGTGAATAAGAAAATAATAGAATTAACATAAAATTAATGAACTTAATTGTACTTTCTAGTTATAAAAACTGAGTTATAATAAATATTTGTATTTCTTACTTTTATCAGAGTATAATTAACCCATTCTCTTTTACCTTCCTCAGTTTTCTATTCCTCCATGGAAAATTATGCTTTGACCCTGATCTTACCTATTTTTAGTCCCAACTACACAGTAAACTGGCAAGGCTAAATATTTTCAGTATTTCCTTTACTAGAATTTGATTGAAATAAGAAATACATATCAAAATATTTATTTTTGTAACAATTATATTTGCACTCAAAGCAATTTGACAAGATTTTTCTTAATATTTCAAGAATAACTATTCTGACCCAGGCATAATTCAGAAGAAAACATGTCTACTTACTGGTATCATCCAGTTAGCCAAGTCACCATATTTGGAAACCTGCATGGCTCCTAGCATTGTTAGATTGACATGTCCCCTGAGAAAGATAAAGAAGAAATATAAAGCCAACTTCACAAGCTTTATGTCCCTTCTGCTTGAAATTGTCAGCAATGAAAATGGATAATTCTAACCTCCCCTGCACCAAAGTACATTTGCTTTCCTCCACTCAACACCTGCTTTCCAAATAGACTGGCTCAAGCTAGTGTAGAGAAATAACGATTGAGAGTTCTTTTAAAAAAATTATAGCCTATACTGTCTCCAAAAACAAATTAAAAACAGGTGTACACAGTGAGTTTGTTTCCTTCAGGGAGTGAGAATATGGCTAGATTTGAAAGCAAACACTAGCTAGAAAATGAAAACACAGTTTGTAGAAAATGTTAGGATCCTCAGAAAGAGCCTTCAAAGTGTTTACTTCAGTTTAGTTGGCACAGATATATATTCCATTTTGAGGGTTCCTTTGATAATAGCGGGCTGGAAGTCCCAACTGCCAACATTCAATGTGAATAATTTCACATCTTGGTGCAGCCAAACAAGCCCATGATCATTTTCTGGCTGGGAGAGGTGTCTATGTTTCAGAGTCTTGCTAACAGACTCAGGGGATGACTCAGCTCATTAAACGTCATGTGAAACATGAGGGGCTCCGTTATTACATACCCTCTAATCATCGCAAATGATTCATCGCTGGAGAAATAAGAGGCTCCTGGAAGAACAGTAACTGTTTCCTTGCCTACACAGACACACACACACAAACACACACACACACGGGAGAAAAAGAGGAAAGAAAAGGCTATTAGATTTCTAAGAGTGGAAATCATGGTGGAGACACAGGTCTATACCTTCTCTGTTTCCTACAGAACTAAGGGTCCCTTAACCAAAATGTGGCAGCAACAGGGGTATGGGAGACACAGTGGGAACTGTTTACCTATGAAGAAAAGCATTTTGTCACTAACATTGTTCAGATTTGCCCTTGCATGTTGATAATAAAAAGCAGCCCAATGTTTAATTTTATTATTGTTTTGAAATTCTCTACAGACAATGCACCCCTCTACTATTATTACATAACCATCCTCGCCTCCCACCAGACTCAGTCCCTTCACAAGCCCCTGTTAGATGCTAATAGGAATGAGGAGGAAAGGAGTTGCTGGGATGCACCTGTCAAAACCCATGCTACTGTAAGTCACTAGAGCAAAGCTACTGTGGAACAGACATGAAGGAATACAACTTGAAGGGAGTGACACAGGAGATGCTCCTCAGATATTTCTTAAAATTCAGTAAATAACCTAGAAAGAAAGGTCCCACCTAATTCCTTAACATCACTGGGACTGAATCTCTTCTTCCATCTCTCTCTCTCTCCTTCATTTTTCTTCCCTTGCTCCTATGTTTCTACTAAAACCAAAGAAGGTCCTCTTGGAAGGACCTCTCACAAAACTTACATCTCATAATAAAAGTCCAGAACTGGAAAAGTTCTTCAAGGTCATACAGTCCCCACACAACCCATAATATCACCTGACTCAAACTTGAGCTGCTTTTTTCTTGTGACCTGTCTGTGCAGGAGCTTTAGGTGCCTAGGAGAAGCTTCTGGTCTCAGTAGAAAAGTGCTCACATGCCACTTTGCCAAAGGTAAGTCAACTGTCTGATAACACCTCATGCCATGGCCCCAGTGTGATAGGGCAGACAAAAAGAAGGGGAAGAAAAGTGATTCCAAGATTAGAACAGAGAGAAGCTCTTGGACACAACAGGACCAGACCGATCTGATCGTGCTCAGCTGTGCAACAACAGCTATAACCTCAACTTCTCAAGTCTTCCCTGAGAGTTAACTTCTCCACCAATATCCCGCTCCATTTGAGCTCAACTGTAAAGCAAAGGTAAGACTATTTATATCATGCTGAATTATTTATCGGCCAAAAAGTTTGATTCTAAACAAAGGAAACATTTTCACATCTTTTAAAGGACCACAAAGCTGAAAAGCTTTGGAAAATACTTTCTGGTGCGGTTAGTAGGGGCTGGCTTTTAGACAGCACATAATATTTGAAGAATTAAATGAAATGGTGCATGTGAAGTCTTTAACTCTAGTACCTGGCATAGAGAAAGGACTCTGTAAACATTACTTTTATTATTGTCATTGTTATTATTCCTCACTGCAAACCTGCTTGTGGAAAAGACAGTGCCATTACCCCTTTAGGGATAAATGCTACAGGGGCAAGCAATTCACTTTTATGGTGGGGTTATACACCAGCCCGTGAACTCCAGGTTTCAGGACAAGTGTAATACAACTAAACCTTATCCTAACACAACTTTCACGCCCAGCAAATACAGTTCCTCGCCAATCCTGTGAGGTGGAGAGGCAAGGAAGAACTTGCAGGCTGAAAATGCAGAGAAACAAAAAAATCTCAATTCTTTGTTCTCTATGTGATAAATCACAATGACTTCCAAAAGGCCATCTCAATCAGCTGGTAGTACATAGAAGGCATTATTTACCACTTTATAGGAAACTGAGATCAATGCAGAGAGCTTCAGCTCTCCCCCTGTGATTCATGAAGGATGGCTTTATTAAAGAGCCCAGAAAATAATTCTTATGAAATAAAGTTATTGTCAGGCCCCTGCTAACACATTCTGGCATCTTATAAATACATTCTTTGGAAGCAAAGTTAATTTTCATAATTTTTAATATACAAAATCTAAACAAAAAAAGGTATCCTGAAGTTGAATCCATGCTTTTCAAATGCAATGTCCAAATTTAGTCAAGAAACAATTATAATCAATAATACAACCAATATCTTAAAGAAAAGCGTCTTTCTTATTTGATTTTTCCTAATTGATTCCTGTCTCCTCCAAATTTGCTCTGTGTATGTCTATATCCTCTAATGATATTCAGGCAATAGAGTTATTCAGTTTCATAGTTTTGAGTCCTTTGACTCATGATGTAACATGTCATTCACTCAATATCAAGTAAATGTCTACTCTGTGCCTTGAACAATGTTACACACAAAATGCAGATGCCCTAAACGAATGGTTCTCAAACTTTAACACCCATCAGAATCACATGGAGGGCTTATAAAAATGCAGACTGCTGAGCTCAACTTCCTAGAGTCTGAGAATTTCCATCGCTGACAAGTCCCCAGTGATGGGGATGCTAATGCTGTGGCTCTGGGGACCACACTTTGAGAAACACTGCCCCAAGAAAAAGGAACATAATACCCAGCAAGAGAGATGAATATACACAAATAATTACAAGGCAAAATGTGGTATGCTTATGAGACACTAGATGTGTTGTGGGTTCGAAGGAGGAGCACTTCTGAGCCACAGAAGGATCTGGAGAGGACAAATGAACTGGGATTTCAAGCATAGGTATAATGCATTTCAATAGGACATTACCAATAAAGAGATGGGGATAAAAAAGGAAGGGATAGAACAAAACAAAAAATGAAAGGCACAGCAAGAGCAAAGTCATGGAGGAAGGAAAGCACGAGTCATGGTCAGAAAAGATCCAGCAGTTCAGTATGGGTGGACTCAGAAGACCTTGTAGGGCACAGAGAAAGATAAATTTGAAAAGGTCAGTCACAACCATTAGATAGATCTTGAATGCCATACTATTTGAACTTTAATGTTCAGGCCTGTGATTCTTCAGATGTGGCACACAGACCTCTAGAGCAGGCACTACTGATGCTGGGAGCTGGATAACTGTTCTGGTTATTGTAGGATATTTAACAGCATCCCTGGCCTCTACCCACTAAATGCCAGTAACACTGGCAATCAAAAATATCTCCAGACATTGTCAAATGTCCCCAGGGGAGAGGAATCACTCCTCTTTCCCACGGAAAACCACTGCTCTAGAGGTACATGGCAGGAACCACGGATATTCAAAAGCTGTGAGATTAACACGGTGGTTCTTTCTAAGTAGTTTTAATCAAAAGGAAGTCATTTAAAACATTATTTTGATATTAAAGTAAGAAAATAATATTAAGAAACAGGAAAGAATGCAAAATGCACATTAATATGAAAGCTAATGTGAGATTTATGAGAAATTTCACAATTCCATTGGGATACTGCAAATCTTCCTGGGACCTTGGAAATGTTCTAAGCACTGCCTTATGCACCTCTGTAAAACTCAGGTTATCAGTGGATATAGCTCAACGTGCAGAGAAGGCCAGGGGCCAGGAGCAGGAGACCCTGTGTTAGTCCAGTCCCTAGCAACGTAATCTTGAGAACATCACGTCACTTTTCTGGGCTTGATTTCCCAATCTGTACAAGTTTTCACTTGAGGTTCAAATGATTTAATGTATTTGAAAAAAGTATGCTGTAAGCTATGTAGTACTATGCAAGTGGTCATTCATTGTTATATAACCATATGAAATTATTATTTAGAAAAAGGTAACCTTAGAAATAGCTGTATTATTATTTTAAAATTTTAATACACTGATTATGCCCAGAAACATAACTCTTTATATTCCTTCCAAGGGATTTCTATAGAAATCATTTCAAATTAACACAAACAATGGGCTGATCTTCCTGGTAATTTCCAAACTTGCGGAATTGCAGAACCACCAATTTATATTCTGGGTTCTCAAGTTCAAAGTATTTCCTCCCTAACTTAGTTCCAAAGTCAAAAGCATCATAAATTCCAAACAGGACTTTGATGAAAGAGATAGGATATTATTAAACTATTCTGCAGCCTGGCTTCCCCAAAGCAATAAATTCTTGTTTTACAAAGTAGTTTAAGATTATACGTGATATCTCAGAAGCTGACATCTAAAACTGGTGGCTTCATCAGGATCAAGCTAAAGCTCAATGGAATCAGAAACGCCTACTGTCCAATGATGTCATTGAAAAGATTAACTAGTTTTCCAAAGAAACTGGGTTTTATGAGCTCAAGCCTGATATTTGGAAAATGGAGTTATTCATTTTGCAAATAACTCACTAACATTAATTAATTAAACCAAGCAGCAAATATTTTCACAGATCAACGAGCTATTGCTAAAGGGTACAGTACAATTAAATTACAGCCTTGGTTAAATGTCATTGCTTTACCACAGTGGGCCTTTCAGAGTTGAGTCGTGTTAACTAACTCAACTATTCAACCAGAAGCTGTTTTACTTTCAAAAATCCTAAGCATCAAACATCCATTCTACTTGGCAGCTGGCCTTTATGTTTCAGCTCTTACTTCTTCTCTTCTGAAAGTTACACACACTGTTTTTGAACATGAAGTAACAATAATACTTTTGTGGGGGTAGAGTGAATAGGAGTAGAAGAACAGTAAAGAAAAACATGCTAGAATATAAAAATTAGCTTCTTATGGACAGCCCCATTCTAAGGATAATCTTTAGCCCTAACATGGTGGCAGTGCTGCCTCAAGCATGGGCAAAAGGTCTGACCTGTTTTTCCTCCTCTAGGCTGCTGCTACATGTGACCCTATGTCCCAGTCAAATAAAAGGCTAATAATAAAAGGCAAAGCATATGAATGCTAATAATAAAAGGCAAAGCAGGAATAAAGGAGAAGACAGGCTAGAGTCCCCAGTACAAAGAAACTCTGTATTTATTACTTACATCACTGGGTTGCACTGAGTGGCAGAGTACATCCTTAAGCACCCCTGAACCTTTGAAGGATGCTCTCCTAACTCTGATGTCGATTAGAGGAGAGTAATTATCAACCACAACAAAAACCTCAGTGCACCAGATCCTGGTTTTGGCCACTATGGATCCACTCCCCACCTTCTCATCAAGAGAAAGCAGACCTATTTCAACCTGGGATCGGCCAATGGGAGGCACAAGCAGGAGACCCAGCAGAGAAGACCTCTATTCTCACCCCCACCCAGATTTCTGCAACATGGTCATGTTCCTCTACAAATACCCTGCTTCCTGTTAGGTGGCCCTCTCCCACAGCTGCCCCTTAAGGCCTAGGAGTGATAAGAACTCCCTGTGGTGCTTCAGCATCCTTTCTGGTTTCCCTTAATCTTGTCTGCACCCTTGTAAACTGTCCCTTCCTTTAATTCTCCTCGTTACCCCACCTGAGAGTGTTCTCAGGACGCTGACTGATTGACCCACCAAAGCTCCTACCATTATATGTAGCCCCTCCTGCGATTTCTCCTTTATCTTACTCTGCCTTAAATAGGGGAGACCTCTGACAGGCAATCCGGACCAAGAGGGCACTAGGAAGGCTTCTCTCTCGCTTCCTCCATGAAAAATACAGTGTCTTACTCTCCAGGAAAAGACAAAAGAAACAAGCCCAACTCGTTGCTATTACTTGGCAGAGAACTAAATTAATAGCAAAGGAGAAGGCTGGAAAAACATGTAATGAGTGAGTTTACCTGCATTGATTAGATCTGCATCAACTTCATTTTCTAACGGGTAAGGACCCTGTCAAATAAAGCACATGTTCAATTAGGAAAAGAAGTTTCTCACTGAATCACACACTAAAACTGAAATATAAGTAACTTTGCTTAAAACCCTAGGAAATCATGAAAACCCTAGGAAATCATCAAAAGACTTGAGGTGAATCTTTTCAAAATAACCCCAGTGTTTTCATGGCTCTGTTTTCCACGTTGATTTGTCTTTTCTATGCTAAAAACTGTGCTTGGGTAAGTGAAAAATATTTTCTAAAAACTACCAAATTCTGAAAGAAATGTTAAGCTGTTGGAAACACAGGTCAATAAAAACGTAATTATTTAGTACCTACTATGCAGCCGATGTTATTCAGAAATCTTCCTGGTAGTATATCAATGAATACAAACTAAATGGCTGCCTTATTTGGCTAGAAGGGTCTGGAAAAGCAGTTTCAGCTTTTTGGTATGTAGCACCTAAAGTTCTAACCTTATCTCTCAGTCCATCTAAGTTTTGATACCTTTATTTTCTTTTTGCCTGGTAATTCTCACTAAGTTTTTGTTTTTTAATTTTCTATGTATTCTTAGAAACCATCTCTAATTACTTGGAGTGAGTAGTTTCATAACAAAACATTTATTAAACGAAAAGGGAGGAAATGGAGAAAGGTAAAAGAAAAGGTCTAAATTAGAGCCAAGAATGAGGAAATATTGGCTGTGAAATTTTAACATACTTCCAAAAAAAGGGACCAAAAATTTATTCTTTGAATAAATTGAAACGGCAACTAATGTTTTAGACCTGTGTAAATTTTTCTTTAAACAGTGACCAGGGGTAATTCATATTGACTTATTTCCCTTGTCTTCAAAATGAGGGAACTGGTCACTCTAGATAATCTCTAAGGTACCTTAAAAATTTAAGTCTTTGACTGCAATATGAATCTGCTTTTATCCAGACTCACATCATTTTTGTGTTTCTGAAAGTGAACACAATTATTGCCTCTATCAGTATCAACTACACTCTCATGACCATTATTTATATTTTAAATACTGGATATACATGTTCCATATGTACAATTTGTACTGCATTAACAGTTAAGAGCTACTGAAAAACAATCAAAGATTAGGAATATTATAAATTGTCAGACTATAAGTAATCTCTGCCATAATTAATAAGTAAATAAAAAATGTTACCCAGGAAGCTTAAGTATTTCTTAATTTTATTATAATATTGAGTAAAGAGAATGGCCAAATTCTATGAGAATACTGAGCCCATCTGGAAGGTTAATCTTGAGGAAGGGAAAATTCTACCCTTTTGAACAACTTGGCCTCAAAACGAGTATTACATGAGGAGAAGTTCTTGAATTAATCAACTGTCAAAAAATGTCCTGTCCTAAAGTAGAAATGTTACTCTTCAGTTTCTCGTGCTGAGACTTACTGATTTTTATTTAATGTAGAACTGTTAATGACCTTCATTATCTTGTTCAATCACACAAAGGTTAAAAATAACTACCTAAACAGGATGGTGTGAGATCTCTGAAGCAGATGCGGTAGGGGAGATGGAAGCTGATACAGGGACAAAGGAGGAGCAGTCGGAAAGCTCATAGTCAGGAAACTACCACCTAGTCCAAAAAATACAACATGACGTGCTCACAAGTACCACCATTTTATGGGAAAAGTTAAATATTTTATGATGAGGATAAAAAGAAAGAAAAACAAGATTGGGAACTTTAAGGTAACAACTCTCAGTCATAAGAAGATTTCACTATATAAAATATCTCATTCTCCATCAAGATTGAATAAATAAAACTTTAATTTCTATCTTACCAAACCCAGGACTCCATTTTCACTTTGCAGGTGGACAGTCATACTGGGGCTGATAAAGTTGCTGGCCAGAAGCGGTATTCCTATGCCCAAATTAGCTGGAAAAAAAGACGTTAAGGTCCAGCATATAAAAGATAGGTTATGTCATAAATCTACATGAATAAATCTGAACATAGGCCTTCTTTAAAGGTACTTACTCTGAATGTAATCACTGAATACATTCTCCCACCACCCTCTAGGTATTATTTTGTAATTTTTTCAAAAAGAAAATCTCTTAATCACAGCTTTCCCCATAAAGATATCAAAGTAGTGGCTTCAGAAAACTAGCCAAGAGGTCCTTTTAATTGTAAGACATAGTTAGCAAATTTGGACTGTATTATGATTTATTATGACTGATGTCTGATATAACATGGCCTGACCTTTGTTTAAAAGCATTTTTCACTATCCAAAACTGCAACTGAAAATAAAGATGATTGAAATATTCTAAAACGGGCTACCACTTTTGAATTTTAAAAAAAGTTTTATGACAACAGCAAAATGTCTGCCTAAATTGTATAGATTCCTTTGGATCACTGTGATAGCATCCATTGGTAACTGAACCTTCCTTAAGACATAAATAGGATGGTGGGGATATTTAAGGTTCAGTGAACACATTTGAGACCATATTAAAAAAAAAAAAGCTGTGTTACAGCATCAAAGAGCTAACTGGCTGGGATTAGCAGATGCAAACTATTATATATAGAAGGGATAAACAACAAGGTCCTACCATATAGCACAGGGAACTATATTCAATATCCTGTGACAAACAATGAAAAAGAATCTGAAAAAGAATCTATGTATGCATAACTGAGTCACTTTGCTGTACAGCAGAAGTTAAACACAACATTGTAAATCAACTACACTTCAATAAAATTTTTTCTTAAAGGAGAGCTAACTGAGGGTATTAAATCTTCTTCCTTAGGTGATCAAAGTTCTGACTTGAAAGCAGTTGTGTGGATTCGACCTTGCCTCTCAATACAAGCAGGCTAACCAGATCAGCCTGCTGGGAATTCCCTGGTGGTCCAGTGGTTAGGACTTGGCACTTTCACTGCTGTGCGCCTGGGTTTGATCCCTGGTTGGGGAACTAAGATCCTGTAAGCTGTGCACTGTGGCCAAAAAAAAAAACAAAAACTGACGCTGTCTAAACTGCTGTCCACCACCACTGCAAACCACAGACTTTGACAGAATTAGTGCAAAGAATGATGGCACTCTGATGAGATTCTAATAACAGTGAGTGCTTTGTGAATGAAGTCCAGAAAAGATAAAGTTTGTATATGCTGCCGTATTATAGACTACAAAGGCCAGCAGGACAACTCAACATGCCAGGTCACCTCTTGTGAATACAGTAAGTCTATGAAGCTATGATGATAGCTTCTTGGTTCACCTCTTACCAAATCACCATCTAGTGTAGACTTATTTGTACTTCATTTCTCACAGTGATGCATGGAACATACTGAGGTATTAATTCCATTATAATTATAAGCAGGCATTTTCAGGTAAGGGCAACCCAAATTACAAGTTTTATACCCCCCCCCTTTCATCATATGCTATAATTTTCTCAGTTCTTTAGTATTTTTTAGTGAGTCAAATACCAGGGAGAAAAAAGCCTATGTAATTTGGGTTGAAAAAGAGTAGGTGCTATGTATGGAAAGACCATTTATATGAACTGACTTGCAAATATTTTTCATAGGCAATACAATGACAGTGAATAAAGGATACCTAGAAGCCATTATATCTAAAAATCAGCATTATCATAGAGTCAGTGTTAAAATATCAATGGTAAACCAATTGACTGGAGGTAAGAAGAAAACCCAGAGACTAGCTTTCACCTGTTCAGTTCACTTGGTTGACTCTATATCTTGCTGATACTGGAGGTGGGAGAGGAAGCACTATTATACTCTCTTCCCCTATGTGAATTCCCACCATAACCCAATGTGTAAACTGAAAGATAAAGAAAAATGAAGTGGTGGAGGTAAAAAGAAAGTAAAAAAACAGTTCTGTCAATATCAGTCTGAAAGAAGATTTTTTATGGACTAGGGGAAGCTGAGAGAATGGAGACACATGTCATGTTTCTACTACTTCCTGTCCCAGGCCTTTAAGTATGGCTTTACTGGATTCACCATTCAACAGATATTTATCTTATCATACACTATTTGAATTTATACGTATTATTTGTGTTATATAGTTCAACAGCTGATGTCTTGAAAATCAGCAAAATGGCGAATAGACTCACTGTTATTTAAACACATTCAAAATCCAAACACTAATTGCACTAAACCATCTTCACCTACCTCTTTTTTGACCAAGTATTCAATATCTACAGCAGAATTTGAATCATTCATTGAATACCCTTACAAAACATCAGACATAAAAGGGTACATTCACAGAATCTTTGTCAGGGGAAACAAGAGGTTGTTAAGAAGTTGGATCTTACGTTTCAATGAGTATGTAAATGTCAGAACACAGAGAAAGTAAATAGCACTGGTTATAAGTAGTACTTCTGAGATCTGAAACCCTCACCTTGGGCAATCTCTTCTCCCAATTACCCTTAGCCACATGCCAAATTATACTGAAATTCCTTATATATTAGAGAACAGCTAAGGAAATTTTCAGTCACCATTTTGTTTCAAGAAGGCAAAAGGATTATAATTCTAATTTCATTTATCTTGATATCTTTAGGTTATATGCCACATTTGTAAAAATTGATCAATTGCTTTAGACGTTACAATGGACTAGAAAGGAATCACTATGCAGGAGGCCTAGTAACCTGATGAATATGTAAAAAGTGAGGGCTACGCCTTTGCCCAGCCCACGGGGCAAGGAATAAAGGATACCATACATGCCATCCTCAAATTCAAGAGCTGCACGCTTGATGATACGTTCCCTTACATTATCTCCAGGTTTACCAGATGTGGTTTTTACATCTTCCTCTTTCCGGATTGATAAACGCTTTAAAATAAACAGAAATAAATTATTCATGGTTGAGGTATACTTTGTATTTTAACACTACTGAAATACAAAACTCTCTCCCGTTACTGCTATAAGGCAAATCTGTAAGATAATGTAGAGAATTTTTAAATTTAAAAAGAATACTATGGATAAAATTTGATGACAGAAATAATTCTTTAAAATGTAAGTGAAAAGACGTCCCTGGTGGTCCAGTGGCTAAGACTCTGCGCTTCCAATGCTGGGGGCCCGGCTGCAATCCCTGGTCAGGGAATTAGATCCCACATGCTTCAACTAAGACCCAGTGCAGCCAAATAAGTAAATTTTAAAAATAAATAAAACAAACAAATTAATTAATTAATTAATTAAAAAGTACGTGAAAGAGGTCAGATGTTTGAAGAGGAAGATATAATTGTTCTGTCTCTTTGAAGCAAATAATTCTTCTGTTACTGTCACACTGAGTGCCACTACTGTTACTCTAAGACTCCTGCAACTAAACTCTCCTCAGGTGCTCTGGGATGGAGCCAGAATAAAGAAAAGGGAATAGACCTTGGGACTTTATTTTTCCAGGGCTGCGAGAATGTGTTTACCAGGTATTGCTGATGCCAATTGCCTATTTCCACATGCAGAGTCTAGACTGGTTTTGCTATAACTGAATCACAGGAATCATAGAAATATCCAGAAACCAGCCAGAAAACTATTTCCGTTACTAAATCTCCTTGATACAGACTCTGGTTCCTGTTTGCAAATGTCCTGTTTTTGATCCCTGGCCCCTGACATTAGTTTTAGATTGCAGAATGCCTTTGATGTCCGCGGGTAGAGGGTATCTCTGAATCCACGGTATCTCTTACTGCATGTCTATTCTGTTGCCGATCCCTAGACACTTCTGAATTTTGATATCAATTCTGGTCCAGCTGGTCTTCATGCTCTCAGTAGCCTTAGAGTACCTCCAATGCTCCCGGTACCCACTCCTTGCCATGATCTCATACCCACCAGCTTCCCAGAGCCCAACACTCATGGGAAATGATGTTCTGTCTGGACTCTATAATGTGCAAAGACTTCAAGATAGATAGACAGCTCTAAACACTCAAACACTAAGAGTCCAGCAGGGGTAAAGCCACCAAAGACCTGATTATCCTTCTCTACCCTGTATGACAGCCAGCCAAAACAATGCATCATAAATTAGGACAGTTACAAAAGCCTAGAAGACATAGCCTAGAGAAGCATGTAACTTGATGATATACACAAGGAACGGTTGAACTGGACAATTACATAGACAATCATGTCCCCTCAAGATAGACACATGAGAAGCTCCTATTAAGATTCAGAGCAAGACTTCCTGTTCAGCTCTAATTCCTTACCATCTAGAATAGCCCCAGGGACACATCTCTGACAGATCCATAAATACTGACAGACAAGCTAAGTCAATTACCTCAATTCTTTTCTCATATTTTTCTCCCTTTATAAGGCGATGTACATAAATTTTAGGAATATGAATGTCTTCTGGGGCAAATGATCCAATATCCACAATTTCTTCAACCTAGGCAAAAAGAAAAAAAATTTTAATTATATAGTGAGAGCTTAAACTGAATATTTTTTATTAAAAAAAGATGAAGTATATGCATCTTTACATCCAACTTAGGCTGGATATACAATGTAAGTATACATACACACACACATGCACGCACAAATATACATACAAATCAGACAGAGAAAGAATAAATACACAGGCAAACATACAAACTTCCAGATCCACAAAAATAGAAGAAATTCAAATACATGTGTCTGAACATAAAATACAAAACATAAAGCTCTAAAACTTTGCTTAAAACAGCCTCAGTTACAAACTTGTCCAAGGGTTTGTCAGTACAGCTGCTTGAACTTTCACAAATTGCAGCTCAACTATGCAAAATCTGAAAGCACATCCCTTAAACCCAGATTTTCAAAATTAATGGGAAATTTATCATATCAAAGACAAAAATCTGTAACAACATCTGCTTGGTCAATTGCTTTTTAAATATAGATACAAATGCTATTTGTAACCATTTTTATTTATTCCTGTAATTAGCTTCCTAGGATCGTGATAGAACTGCAATTGCTGAAATAATTTTACTTTAAGATTGATCATTAATTTCAATATGGAAATTTGAAAAAGGAATTATTAACTAATAACTGGCAATTCTAAAAATCAGAATTAAAGTTATTCACAGAGCAAAAGGGAATTTTATAGCAATACTGAATGCCCAAGTTAGTCTGTTATTTTAGAATTCATTTTTAAAGAAATCATTTTTTTACATCAACACACACAAAAAAACTCAGAATAACAAGGATCAAGAAAAACTACAGTCAACATCGTTGAGATCAAAAAATTATATTTCTGGGGACTTCCCTCGTGGTCCAGTGGTTAAGAATCTGCTTTCCAATGCAGGGGATGCAGGTTCAATCTCTATTCGGGGAACTAAGATCCCAACATGCCGTGGGGCAAGTAAGCCCGTGTGCCATAACTACTGAGCCCACGCTCTCTGGAAGCCAAACGCCACAACTAGAGAGAAGCCCACGTGCCACAACTAAGACCCAATGCAGCCTAATTAATTAATTAATTAAAAAATTTTTTTAAATTAAAAACAAAATTATCTTTCTGGTGCCAAGAAAAATACCGTCTTGAAGACTGAGAGTGCTCAGCTTAATAGATGTCATACCCAAAGCAAAGAACTATCTGCCAATGAATTGACTTGTACAAGGAGAGTTGTATTATACCGTCTCCTTAAATGAGTAACTGAACTCTCCAGAAGTTTTTGAGGTTAAGCACCCCCCTTCCTTTCTGCTATTCTACCATGTATGCCCACACCACACTCCCTCCACAATGAAAGAATAACAGGGATTAACAAGAGTCATTTTCATTATTGTGCACTACTTCTAAATAGCTGAAGAAGAATAGGACATAATGGATAAAAGCTATCTTCTCTGATAAACAGAAGGATCTTAACAAAAATGAAACAGGAACTCCAAAGAAGAGTCAATAAACATGTGGGCATCCAAGTTGAAACAGTGGGTAGAGATGTCCATCTATACTCATATGAGAATGAGTCAGAAGGCAAGGGGACTCCCCATCACTGTACTCCATATCTTCTCCTCCAAACTTCTCTATGCTCTGATATATCGAGAGCATAGCCTTCACTTTTTTACATATTCATCAGGTTACTAGGCCTCCTGTATATGGATTCTTTTCTAGCCCAATGCAACCAAGGTGGTGACCAGGTAAACAGGAGGTGGACACAGGAAATGCAGAGCAGCCGAGCACTACTGCTACCTCTTCAACTAGCTGGAAATTTCAGCCATTAGGGTTCATTCACATCTTTACATTTATTCGATTCAAGCCTTCAAAGAAGTTCTTGACTTTAAAAATTTATCCTGAGGATATATATGAAGAATGACTATTCATGAAAATATTGACCACAGCATTTGTTAAAATAACAATGAGTTGGAAACAACCTGAAGGATCAACAATAGAATAATGGTAAAATATATATGGTGCATCCACATGATAAATCAGTATTATGGCTCTCATAATATTTAATGACATCTCATAACATAATGCTTCATAAAAATGCAAGATTCTATATAAATATTTACAGATATGCTCTTCGGCTCAATTATTTCTATACCTACAAAAAACTGAGAGGAAAAACACATAGGAAATTAACACTGAAATGTTAATCATTTTTATCCCTGGGTGACAGTGCTAAGTTATTTTTGTTTAATTTTACTTTTATAATCAAGAGGTGAAAAACCTACAAAATTTTTTTAAAAGCTGAAATAGACATTAAGTAGATAGTTTCCAAAACTAGGAAATACAAAAGTGGAGGATGTGATAAATTGCTTAGTTAGCCATGTACCAAAAGGACATGTTAAAAAGAAAATAGAGACTTAAGAAAAACCATGATTTCTAAACTCTAAAAGCACTTACAACATTATGAAATAAGTTATGGAAACACTTTTTGTTTACAGTTTTGAAGATAATGCAAATTATTCTCCATACCTCATGCTATTTCAAAAGTTCAGGCCCTCCTGTCTCTTGCTTGAATTATTGCATCAGCTTCCTAATTGGTCTCCCTACATCTACCCTTCAGCAGGAGCGAGAAACATAACGGAAAAGAAAAAAAAGTAACCCTTTTCACTTAAACCAAAACTGTTGATGGTAACCAATCGCGATTTTCTTCTGGTTCCACCGAAGAAAGTTTTGACAAAAAACACCAAATTAAGACCAAGTTTCTTTACCAAGGGCAATTACATCATGACTTTCACAACAAATGGAGTGGAAGAATGTGTCCTGCTAAAACAACTCTGATGAAAAGCAAGAATCTGGTTAAACATAATCAGTTCCAAGCTTTGTCATCCTAATATGAATGATTTTCATATTGTCAAAAATGCATGGGCAGTATTTGTCAACACAATACCAACACTCAACAGTATTGAAAATTTCTATACAAAAATCAAAGCTTTCTCAGAGCTGGTTAGCAGAGGAAGAAAATATTTGAAGTACAAACCAAAAGAAGAAAACATGCTTTCAGACAATCTGTGAAAAGATTTTACAAAATAAAAAATAAAAAAATAAAAAAAAACTGAAGAGGGAGAACTATCTTAATGCTAGCTATTGAAGGAATTGAAGGCTTCTGTGCTGGTTTTGGGTGATCTTGAGAAATAACAGTGAGAAAGAACCAATGTAGTGGGGGAGAGGGGGGATCTGGTGAGATCAGGCAGTAACATGAGAGTCAAAGGAAATCTGAAAAGAAAAAGATGAATAGAACAAGTTCGTTAAGGAAGAAGTAAAAATAAAAGCTCACAAGAGCACTCACTAAGCATGGCAGAAACGTACCTCCTGAAATCAGAAGTGGGTAAGACAGAGAATAAAGAACAAAGAAAAAGCCTCAGTGCAAAGCACTGGGCATGTTTAAATGTCCTCGGACAAGGTCAAGATGTAAGAGAGGTGGTAGCTAAGAGCAACCCAGGCTTCTCCCTGGCACGATGCATAGTCCTTATGCAGCACCATCTAGTACGTCCAGAAATCCAGACACTTGATGCTTCTCTAATTAGTACTTGTCTTTGATTATTAGCAGGAAAATAGAGGCTAGGAAATGTTAATTATTATTGATTTGAACTTTGTTTTAAAAGGTTGCTTTCTCTACCCTGTACCCTTCCTACTTTATAATTCTGAAAAGTTGTATTTTAAAGTTCAGAGAAGGATAAGAATTCATCCTCAGGTGACAAGTGTTTTTGTTTTTACTTGGCTAACATTATATCTCAGGTAAGGTAACAGAGGAGCAGCAGGGCAATAACCTTCTTATTTTTTAATTTTATTTTACTGACAACCTCAGTCGAGTGTAGCCACAAAAATGGGCCCAGCCCTGAAGGTTGTTAGTGGAAAAAGCTGCACACCTGCAAACCTCGCTGTGTAATACAAAGTGAGGCCTGTGGCGCGAGGAAGGGGAGGAATCACACTGCAGATTTTTTTCCTGAGTCATTTTAATCTTCGAAAAGCCTTAGGATGAATATTCTTCTTTTGTCCAGAAATTTTCAAAGCAGACAACAGCAGCAATAAATGGCTAGAATCTTATAACACTAGGTAATCCCAAATTAGCAAAAAAAAAAACCTTGGAAGACTAGAAAAATGGAAGAGGGAAGCAATGAGCAATAACAGAAAAAGTTACAAGCTAGATGCAGAGGTGTTCTGGATACTAATTTAACCCAGAAAAATGGGGAAGAGAAAGAGGAAATGTGGAGCAAAAGGGGGGGTCAGCATGCAGGGCATCCCTCCCAAAATATCCAAAGGAGCAAGAAGGTGCACATCTTCTTAAGCTTCATGCTAAGGGGTAATTTGACTAGTACAAAAATATAGAAGAACATGGCATGAAAGCTAAAAAGGCCTGGGTCAAATACATAGGGTCTCAGATGTCTCTATAGAAAAGAACAAAGACTGAAAAGATTAGTGGCTATTAATGAATTTGCAACCTTATAAACGATTGTAACTACAATTGCATAGTCACTGAAACCTTGTAGATTGGACCTCATGCTAATGGACATTCTCCAATGTCTGGTGAAAATAAGCTGACAAAAGAACAAGCTATGTCAAGAAAATATGCACATGCCTGGGAAGCCACTGACCTATGATGAGATGTGGTAAAATATATTTAAAGTGACTTTAAAAGGAGAAAGAATATCACACTAATGGCCATATAATCAGAGTGCTCACCAAACTAAAGATGTAGATGGCTTATCTTTAACAGAAATGACGAAACTAACTCAGAAACAAGATAGTGATGTAAGATGGTGATATCATGGGAGATGCCAATTATTTGAACATCTTCTGTTCATCATATTCTGCTGATAAATTCTATATTGCCTTCTGACAAGTTCTAGTTTTCAGAATGAAACAGTGAGAGAAACCATGATTCAGGACTTCTAACCAATAAGGATAAACTGCTTGGTAAAGTAGAAATGACGGAAACCCTGAGGGAAAGTAACAATGTAAAACTGGAATTTGTAATAGATCGGGAACTGAATCCCGGGCATACATAGAAACGTATCCTGTTCTTTGAAGGAAAGCAGATTTCGAAAAGTTGAGAGAAAAAAATAAAGATCAGGATCAAGTGGTCAGAAACTCTAAATGACAGATGGATTCACGAGGGATGTGAGGCTCTCAAAACCCCCATTCTGACAGTATGAAAACGGATCATCTTGACGATGAGAGAATGGTATATACAGAAAGAATATAATAACATGGATAGCCATGTGTTTCCTCATATTTTAAAAGGGCTATCTACAAAACAGAAACAGACTCACAGACATAGAGAACAGACTACTGGTTGCCAAGGGAGGGGGAGAGGGAGAGAGATGGACTGGGAGTTTGGGGTTAGTACTATAGATGCAAACTATTACATTTAGATGCAAACTATTACAACAAGGTCCTACTGTAAAGCACACGGAACTAGACCTAATCCCCTGGGATAAACCATAATGGAAAAAGAATATAAAAAAAGAATGTATAAATGTGTATAACTGAGTCACTTTGCTGTACAGCAGAAATTAGCACAACATTGTAAATCAACTATACCTCAATTTAAAAAAAAAAGAGCTCATACAAAAGAGAGACACACATGACCTAGGACAAATGGATGTCACGTGAAACTTTAACAGGTAGGTCAAAGGGTACAAAACTGTAATGAGATCAGTCCTGTCCAGTATAATACTGAAGATGATGAAAGAGTGGTTTCTGGGGTGATTTTGTACTAGTTGCTGATGGGGAGTTCAGACATGGTCATCATGACTGCTAGAGAGAGAGGACAGAATAAAGAACAGCAGTTCAATTCCCTTTTACTCCTGACTTCACCATCAGGGAGAAGAAAAGGGCAGAAATAATATGGCTAAGGAAGAACTGAATTCCAAGAAGAGATACCTAGATTCTCCAAATTAATTCTAGGCTGTACCCACAAAAATTATATCCCAGGATTCTTAAAGAGCCTGAAAATATGGCCACAGAATTACAGTCAAGTAAAAAATGGCACAGATGTCAGCAGATGGAGAGAGGCAAATACACAAATATACTCCTTTTCAAACTGGGGCTTGATTCATAACAGTGTCTTAAAATGGATTATTGGGACTTCCCTGGCGGTCCAGTGGTTAAGACTCTGCATTTCCACTGCAGGGGCCACGGGTTTGATCCCTGGTTGGGGAACTAAGGTCCCACATGCCATGTGGTGCAGCCACCCGCCCCCGCCGCCCCGCAAAAAAGGATTATTAAACAAATGGTCTATAAGGTCATAAGCAGAGAAAAGAATACTGCTAGACACCAGTACAAGTCTTTCCCCACACCAAACCCTGCCAAATGAACTTCATTAACTTGCAGATCTAGCTAGCTCACTGGTGGGCCAAGAGAAAAGCACAGGGTAAGATTTCACAAAGCACCTGACCAACTCCCTCAAGTTAGAGTTTTATAGACATACTGGGAAAACGTGACTTGGTTTCATTCACTTTAAATCAACAAATATTAATTAAGCACCTACTAGATACAACAGAGAAGAAAACAGGGAGCCCATTCTGATGTACAGATAGGTAGATAACAGAAGAACCACAAGTACTTGATGGCTTGACAAGGTCTTAGAGGTCTCTGATGCTGAGGTTTTTAACTTTGGGGGAAACGTACTTCTTTAAGAATCTGATGAAAGCTACAATATCTGCTCACACAAAAATGTTTCCTGACCTGTAAAGTCCCTCTTAAGATGACAGGGGATTTGTCCATAACCATTGCCCATTTCTACCCTCTGGCCTCAGGGAGACCCCAGATTAGAAAAGAACCCCTGTTCTAGTGCTTTGATGTCTTTGGTCCTATCCTGTTCAGTGTCTTTATCAAGTCCTTAAATGAAGACAGGGAACACATCCTGAGTTCATTATGGTTAAGGGGCAGGGGTCTGGGTGCAACAGGCAATTCTGAACAGATATATTCCCATCTGTGTCAGAGAAGCCAATCTCAGGCTCATGACCTCCAAGTATTTAGCAAAAGTTTGGGTAAAAAAACAATGATTTAGGAGCTCAACCACTCTTTTAATGCTCCAAGAAGAGTATGCTCTTAGAGAAAACCTGTATCTTTATACCATAGTTATAAAGAGTTCTTTCCTGCAATTAAAACAGTGCCTAAGATAAAATTCTGTCTAGTTTTAATAGCAAGAATAGTTGTAGTTCACTTAATCATTAGTTTCCTTTAAATTATATGTACTATGGTGGGAGGGAGGGATAAATTAGGAGTTTGCGATTAACATATACACACTACTATTTATAAAATAGATAACCAACAAGGACCTACTGTATAGCACAGGGAACTCTACTCAGTATACTGTAGTTACCTACATGGGAAAAGAATCTGAAAAAGAATGGATATATGTATATGTACAACTGAATCACTTTGCTATACATCTGAAACTAACACAACACTGTAAATCAACTATACTCCAATATAAAATAAAAATTAAATTAAAAAATTGTATGCACTATCAACTATATAAATGAGTAAATTTTTAAATTTTATTATTTTATTTATTTCTTTTTGGCTCTGTTGGGTCTTTTGCTGGTGCGTGGGCTTCCTCTAGTTGTGGAGAGCGGGGGCTACTCTTCATTGTGGTGTGTGGGATTCTCACTGCAGTGGCTTCTCTTGTTGCGGAGCACAGACTCTAGGTGCGCGGGCTTCAGTAGTTGTGGCGCATGGGCATAGCTGCTCCATGGCATGTGGGATCTTCCTGGACCAGGGCTCAAACCCATGTCCCCTGCACTGGCAGGTGGATTCTTAACCACTGTGCTACCAGGGAAGACCCTAAATGAGTAATTTTTATTTGACATCTTTTGTTTGCCATTACAGTATAATTTTTCATCTAGTCCTAGCTCCATTTTAAAGCCCAACCACTGCTTTTCTTTCTTTGTAGAGCCCTACTTTTTTTTAAAATTAATTTATGTATTGTTTGTTGTTGTTTTTTGGGGGGGGCTGTGTTGGGTCTTTGTTCTGTGCACGGACATTCGCTAGTTGCAGCGAGTGGTGTGCGGGCTTCCCGTTATCGTGGCTTCTCCTGCTGCAGAACACGGGCTCTAGAGTGCAGGCTTAGTAGTTGTGGCGCAGGGGCTTAGCTGCTCCATGGCAATGTGGGAATCTTCCCGGGCCAGGGATCAAACCCGTGTCCCCTGCATTGGCAGGCAGATTCTCACCCACTGCACCACCAGGGAAGCCCCCTACTTTTAATTGATGTTATCTTGTATATTTTCTGTGTCTTATAAGCTACTTTACATCGTCTCTGGAACAAAATGTATAAAAATTAAACAGTACACTTATCAAATTGGAGAATGACACAAGGCCAGAAAGAATAGTTGATATAATGAAGATAGAAAATGGCCTCTACTGATTAGGAAAATAAAATGAGCCAATTAAGTGAATGAAATTAAGCACGGGTCAAAGTTAATATTGTAAAATAATACCTGGCCTAATAATATTTTCTAGGAAATAAAAGGGTTTAGTTAACCACCAGCAAAAAAACTATAATGTGACAGAGATACCCAGAGAACAACAAAAGACTCTTCCTTTCTCCACTTGTCCAACCTCAGAGTTGATGATAATCACCTTCGACCTGATGTTCCTCATTACAAAACAAAAGCAGTTCTTCCTCCCTACAATGTCTCATTTAAAAACATGGGATGAGAAGGAAAATGGATGAAGCAGTTTGAACTCATTAGAAGAAAAGCTTTACCTAAAATAACCTAATTTACTAAAACTGTGACTAGCAGCAAAATAGGACATACAGATTTAAAAAAAGTAAGTATTACTCACTTCATGGATTATCCCAACAGTTTATGTAGAATGGAAGAAGTGTTTTTAAACAAATTCAAAAGCAGTTAATGGTATTATTTTCATTTCCACTGACACTAATACGACATCCAAACAGTCTAGTCCATGATGGCATTCTGCCTTCTCACTTTTTATTTAACCAAAAAATGCCAACCTTCACTAAGTATGTGATTTAATAACATGCAGGCAATATTATAAATATCCAATTTTATTTGTCCTATCTTTTTCTAAAAGAAAATCTTATTAAGGCTGTAGCAAATCCAAAGAAGTAATTAAAATGAATACATCTACCCAAAGGAATTAAAATACTTCTAACGCATTCATTCAAAGCACCAGCCTTATCTATAATAGTAAGAAAAAAATTACACCATTAACACATGATCCAAGAAAAACAGCAAGACATGATATAATTAATAGAATTAACTAGGAACATTTTTCAATGAAGAGAGTTATGGAGAAACAAGGAGAGAAAAAAAGTTTGTGTTGGGTTTTACAGCCATAGAAAAACTGCCCATTAGAGATGCTAAAACTTTAAAAGGTTACTTTCTAAGACTGTTTCCTTCAGTTGGGGGCTGTTAATCATCCTTGGAGCCTTTTATAATTCAAGAACACAGTACTTAACACACAAACTGCAAAGAAGACTTGGGTTAAACTCTAACATTTCCAGAACACAGATAATAGCTGCTTAACCCAGCAGGGACTGTGACTCAAATTCAGTTTGTGAATGGCTCAATTCCTAAATTTAAAATCGTTTAGCATGTGCCACTTTGAATAAGAGTTTTATTTGTCATTTAATCTTCTAAACGTTCTCAGTATGTTTTCATTTCTAGGAAGCAGTAAGCAAAGTTGAATCCTATTTATTTCATTAAGAAAATTAAAATGCCATGTTTGTTTTCCCTTATTTAGTGTAATAAAGTAGTCATAAGATGCAAAAATAAATAAACTTCAAAACAAAATTCTTTCCTCTCTCTGTAGCTCAGTTTCTAAAACTAGACCTTTAAGTCCTAAAGACATTCAAACATATTCATCACATTCTCAACTGTGATTTTAGCATTAAGATCAAATGACTCTTCCCTTAGGACAACTGGCAGAGACACACAATCAGTTTTACAGTTGGCATCACTTGTTTTGATACCGAGCAGGACCTGTGGGGCTCCTGGGCGCAAAAGTCTTTCAGTGTTCCCCATTTCTTGATTACAGGAAACAGGTTTCAGCCTCCAGGACCTTCCCTGCGTTCCAAAAGGCAGGTTCAAACAATTGAAGGGAAAGAAGGGGATGCAGAGACAAGGGAGGAACAGTCAAGAGAGACAATAATGCAGCCTTGGGGCGGGGTCCTGGTTCCCATCAAGGAATATCCATAA
Source organism: Lipotes vexillifer (assembly GCF_000442215.2). Lineage (NCBI taxonomy): Eukaryota > Metazoa > Chordata > Mammalia > Artiodactyla > Lipotidae > Lipotes > Lipotes vexillifer. Next base: position 1,231,268 of record NW_006772588.1, on the reverse strand, counting down.
CAGTATTTTTGAGCTCTTTTGCAGATACTAAAATCCCCACTAGAGGGGAGAAATTAATGATATGCTGCCCACAAGCATGTAGACCCCAGACCAGGTGGAACCAGAAGGTTGATAATGCTGAATCCCACTTACCTCACCACCAACCAATCAGAAGAATGTCTATAAGCTGATCATGCCCTCTTTGAACCATTACTACAAAACTTCTCAATACCCCCCAGCTGGGGACACATGGTTTGAGGACATTAGCCCACTGTGGCCCCCTTTGCCTGGCAAAGCAATAAAGCTATTCATTTCTACTTTACCCAAAATTCTGTCTCCAAAAGTTAATTTGGTGTCAGGTACAGAGGCCTGATTTGGCTTCAGTTTTCAGTGTTTTCCAACAAATTGAATTTCAGCCTCTAGTCATCACTAGGAAACCAGTCCTAACTCTGAAGTTATCATTCACAGCAATCACTGAAACCTACAGTGAATAAAGCGGATCAAGGTCCCGAATCTAAAATGTCTTCTGAGAATGCATAGCTCATCCCCAAAACTCAACGCCATATCTGAAAAGTTAAGAATGACAATTAAAAGAAGCATGCTGGGGACTGAACCCACGACCTTGGCATTATTAGCACCACGTTCTAACCAACTGAGCTAACATGCTATGCAGCTCAATATCAAAAAAACAAACAACCCGATCCAAAACTGGGCAGAAGACCTAAGTAGACATTTCTTCAAAGAAGATATACAGATGGCCAACAAACACATGAAAGGATGCTCAACATCACTAATCATTAGAGAAATGCAAATCAAAACTACAATGAGGTATCACCTCACACCGGTCAGAATGGCCATCATCAAAAAGTTTACAAATAATAAATGCTGGAGAGGGTGTGGAGAAAAGGGAACCCTCCAGCACTGTTGGTGGGAAGGTAAATTGATACAGCCACTATGGAGAACAGTATGGAGGTCCCTTTAAAAACTAAAAATAGAACTACCATATGACCCAGCAATCGCACTCCTGGGCATATACCCTGAGAAAACCATAATTCAAAAAGAGTCATGCACCATAATGTTCATTGCAGCTCTATTTACAATAGCCTGGACATGGAAGCAACCTAAGTGTCCATCGACAGATGAATGGATAAAGAAGATGTGGCACATATATACAATGGAATATTACTCAACCATAAAGAGAAATGAAATTGAGTTATTGGCAGTTAGGTGGATGGACCTAGAGACTGTCATACAGAGTAAGTCAGAAAGAAAAACAAATACCGTATGCTAACACATATATATGGAATCTAAAAAAAAAAAAAAAAAAAAACACAAAAAAAACCACAGACATAGGGAATGGACTTGAGGATACGGGGAGAGGGAAGGGTAAGCTGGGATGAAGTGAGAGAGTGGCATGGACATATATACACTACCGAATGTAAAATAGATAGCTAATGGGAAGCAGCCACATAGCACAGGAAGATCAGCTCGGTGCTTTGTGACCACCTAGAGGGGTGGGATAGGGCGGGTGGGAGGGGAACGCAAAGGGAGGAGATATGGGGATATATGTATAGCTGATTCACTTTGTTATAAAGTAGAAACTAACACACCACTGTAAAGCAACTATACTCCAATAAAGATGTTAAAAAAAAAAAGAAGCATACTGATCTTTTAGACAGAATTTCCCTTCTCCCATTAAAGAAAAGGTGGCTGTGATTGATAGAAGAGAGTAATTTACGATGTCAGCTGTTTGTAAGAGAAGGATTTTTGTCCGCATGATTCTAATGCCAAGTATTTCACTGACTTCTGCTATCCTTAAAAAATGAGATAACAGGGCTTCCCTGGTGGCACAGTTGTTGAGAGTACGCCTGCCGATGCAGGGGACACGGGTTCGTGCCCCGGTCCAGGAAGGTCCCACATGCTGCGGAGCGTCTGGGCCCGTGAGCCACGGCCGCTGAGCCTGCGCGTCCGGAGCCTGTGCTCCGCAACGGGAGAGGCCACAACAGTGAGAGGCCCGCGTGCCGCAAAAAAAAAAAAAAAAAAGATAACAGAGTATGATATAGAGAACTGCATTTGGGGTCAAAAGATGTAGATTCTGGGTTTTAGGTCTAATATCTTCTTGTACTGTGTTCTTATGAGAACCACTTAAGGCCATTTCATCTCTAAAATGTGAAAGTTGAAATTTAAGTGACGTCTAATATTTTTCTAGCCCTTACATGTTATAAGTCTACATCAGTTGCTGGATGGTCCACAACAAAGACCTCAAAGTACACACATTAACCTACAGTATCTTTCTAATTATTCTGGATTATTGAGCCCTAGATCAATCCCCTTTTACTGGGTGTACTTTGTTAAAGGCAACACATGATTTTAATTCCATGCCACTTAGTATACCTTCAGCACTCCTCTGCACTTGTGTATATGCTATGCCAATTCTCTCCTGACTAACCAGCTGTTGCATTTACAAGGCCAGTTTATTTGCCACTAATTTATCATCTTTTGCAAATCTAGTTAACTACCATATGGCTTGTTCTCCTTTAGCTGGGCAATAAAAGCCTACTGAATCAGACACACTATTCCAGCCAGCATTAAAATGCACACCATGAGTTAGTGATCCCAGAGAAATCAGAGGAACCTAGTCACCATAATAAGGAAGGGAATTACAGAACACCTGGTGGCAGATTATCAAGCCTCTCAAAGAAAGGCCCAACAAAGACCTCAACTATAAAGTCGTCAGGAAGAACCACTGAGCATAAGGCATTTTTTACTTTCTTATAGACTACAGCAGGATAATGGCAATCAACTAGAATGAACAGAACATTTCTAAGCCTGCAAAGTGACGCTTATATTTTAACCTTCTGGCTAAGTGACTCAAACATCATTCAATGAGCACCTATTATGTGCCATGCATCGTGTGCCTGTACTGGGGATACAGAGATGCATAGGACAAGGTCCCACGAGGTTCTTGCTCAGTCCTACTGGAGGAGACAGGAGAACAGCTAACCACAATATAACAAAGTAATAAATGCTACAACAGAGGAAAAGCTTCGGTGAGAAGGCAGAAAATGAGCCGCAGAAAGAAGGACGGGCAGGGCATTCCAGGCACCCAGAATGGCCAGGGCAAAGGCCTGGAGTCAGGGAAGGACGTGTTCTATGGAGGAATGTGGAAAGATGGTACCTGTGAAAGAATTTCGTGTACATAGGAACAGGAATGGCAGAAAGAAGTGTGAAATGTTTATTTTATGGAATGAGGAACCTAACTTTGGAAGAGCTATCAGAAATGGCAACATCTAACCTGAACAAAAAAGAAATGTGATTTCCTTCATACTTCAAAAATCTCACATGAGAGTCCACCTTAACTGATGTTGCTAGGGCAGTTTCTTTTGATTACGGTGGCTTCTCATCAGAAAGAAATTTTCCACACCTTGGCAATTACATTCTCTCACTTTTACTAATTTCTGGTTGTGCACCTGGCTTTTCTAGGAGCCTGATAAAAGGCCATTGAGAAATCTGAATATATTCTAATTTTCGGAGGCTGACATATGCTAGATGCTCAAGCTACAATAATGATACATGCAAAAATGCATTTAAAAGAGATACAACCAGTAACACAAAAGGAGTCAATGAGTAATGTTTTTCATTTTCCCTCTCACACATTTCTTACTTAAATTATTTATGTAAGCCATGACTTTAAAATACCTTCTTTTTTTTAGCTATACTCTCAAACTAGAAAGATTTGGAAAGTAAAACTTTAAAAAAAAAAAGCAGCTAATTTTTCAAGTGAAACAATCTTGCATAAGCCCTAATTATCGCTTCAGTTATTTGTAGGCTAAATCTATATTTGAGGTAGAAAAAGTAACATTTTTTGACAAGGTCTCTGGAAGGAGTGAGGAAAGCCACTGCTATTTTAATAGGAATGACTTTAAAATCACAAGCTAAATTCTTAAGACCAACATGGAATAAATTGATAAGTAGGTCAAAAATTGTTAGTTAAAATAAAGGTGAAGGCAAAATTAATAAATGGAATTTTTGGCCTTTTTTCCAATAAGACAATTCATAAGAGTGCATCTCCTCAATTTATGTCAGGCATACTGTGCCTTATTATTCAATAACCTTTTGAGAGAGAATATCACAGGTGAAGATTCCAAAATCATTAGATTTTGTTAGAAATACCCTTACCCTTTCTTCCCTTCTCTTTTTTCAACAGGATCTATGTCCTCATTTGCAATGAGGTGATTTTGTGGGAACCTATGACTGTAAGTTTTAGAGAGCTGTCTCAAAAACAGTGAATCAACAGAGCACTTGACTCACACCTTATTTTAGGAAGGGGTTCTGGGGGTAAGCTGCCAGCCATGGTTACTTTCTTTCTGAGAGCCTTATCCATCTTTACTCCCGTAACTCAGAGTTAAGATGCTCCTCCTTACATATTCTACTAGCTATAACCAATCAAGTTCTTGCCTGGGGACCAGCAGCTGGGGGATCCCTCAGGAAGCTGGGTTCAAATCCAAAAAGCCTAACCCCAGAGCTCACGTGTCAACCACAATCCTGCACATTTTCTTTCTCCCTCTTATATAACTCATCACCAAAGAACACCTGGAAATGAAATACTAGACATTCCCATTCAAATAATGATAGTAATACTTATAACAACACATAAAATCACAAAAAATACAAACAACCAATAAATATTCAACTCCCTTGTCATCAAAGATATGCAAATCAAAACCAGGACAGGACAAAAACAGGACAGCTTTTTTCACCTAGCAGATTATCCCCCCAAAAATTAAGTATAATATCCATATTGTCAACAATGGCTGAAAATGATACTTTTAAATATCATTATAGAGTTATAATTGAAATTACCTCCCTAGAGAACAATTCAGCAATATTTATCAAAAGCTGACAAAATGTTGAGGCACACACCCCAAAAATCCACTTCTAGGAATTTCATCAAATCATCATACATACACGGAAACAAGGATATTCACTATAGCATTATTAATAATAGCGAGGGAAAAACAACATAAAAGTACAACAATAGAGTTGTTAATATAAATTTGAGTATAACTACTAAAATATCCTCTTGGGGAACATTTAGTGACCTCCAAAAACATTCTTACTGTTTTACATAATGAAAAAAGAATATAAAGTATGATCCTAATTTTATAAAAGCAAACATATAGGTAAGTAAGGAAACAAGGAAGTAAGGAAATCAAACCAAGAGACATCCATTCCATTTCTTCCCTCAAGGCCGTTGGTTCTATGGAAGATGTGCCTCCACACCCCATTTTGGCCCATCCCCACTCAAATGTCCTTAGACCTGTGAGCCAAGACAGAGTGTAAAATACCTGAAGTCTTATTCTTCATTTACAATCCACCATATATAAATATCTACAGAAACAAGGCTAAGAAATAGAAAGGGTGTCTTTGAGGTTAGAGCCACAAACCATGCAAACAACCATCAGAATCCCATAGCAATTACTATCTTTATCATTAAATTTAGCACCCGTTGCACTATATACAACTTCTAATTTCGGGTTAGTCCTATCTCAGCAACTATATTGTGGGATCATCTAAGATAATCACTGTGTCTCACATAGCAATCCTTATCACTTGTAAACTTAACAGTCATGTTTTAACTATCTTCCCAAGCAAATCTGAAGGTGGTAATTTGTAGATCTCATAAGCTATGAACATGACCCAGTGTGCAGTTAGAATGGCTTTCTAGCTAATTGTCCATTTTCCACATTTAAGTGATATATTGTTTTTATCTATACATGGTCACACATGCAGTAACTTCTTGAAAGAATGAAACTTTTATTTCCTTGTGAAAGTCAGAACACAGGACTAATAGTTCTTGGATATTTGGACAAATACAAGAAATCAAATTCAACAATGGCTCAGATTCAGAGTGTGCACAAGTCCACTATATATTCTATATGAAAACAAAAACAAAAACATATATTCTATATGAAAACAAACACTATATATTCTATATGAAACCAGGAGAGCTGGTTAATACCAAAGAATGCAACTGCTGGGTCATGTGGTAATAGTATGTTTAGTTTTATTGGAAAGTGCCAAACTGTCTTTGAAAGCAGCTCTACCACTTTACATTTCCACCAAAAATGAATGAGAGTTCTTGCTGTCCACATTCTCATCAGCATTTGGTGATGCCAGTGTTTTGGATTTTAGTCATTCTAACAGGTGTGTATTGCTATCGAATTGTTTTAATTTGAAATTCTCTAAAGACATATGATGTTGATCATTTTTTCATCTGCTTATTTGCCATGTGTATTGTCTTTGGTCTGTACAGACGACTTGACCATGGATTGTGCTTTTGGTGTTGTATTTAAAAAGGCATTGCCAAACCCAACCAAGTTCACCTGGATTTTCTCTTATCTTTTAGAAGTTGTTTTTTTGTTTTTGCTGTACGCGGGCCTCTCACTGTTGTGGCCTCTCCCGTTGCGGAGCACAGGCTCAGGACGCGCAGGCTCAGCGGCCATGGCTCATGGGCCTAGCCACTCCGCGGCACGTGGGATCTTCCCGGACGAGGGCACGAACCCGTGTCCCCTGCATCGGCAGGTGGACTCTCAACCACTGCGCCACTAAGGAAGCCCCTAGAAGTTTTATAGTTTTGCATTTCACACTTAAGTCTATGGTCCATTTTGAGTTAATTTTTGTCAGTTATTTTAATAAAGGAAATTTAAATAAGGAATTAGAGAACTAAAAATGCAAAAGAGAAGCACTGAGGTGACACAGATACAGTAACTGCAAGAGCAGCAAAAGAAAGTGGTTGAACTGATGCTTAGGAAAGGGGCTGCACAGAGCCGGGACCCAAACTGCTGTGAAGATGGCATGGGGCAGCTGGTGCTGGTATCTCAGAAGGTCATAATAAGTGTGGAAAAAAAAAAAAAGAACCACTGTCACTGCATGCACTTTAAGGATTCTTATGCCTTTGTTAAGAATTGGTCCTTTTATCATCATGGAATGTCTTTCTTATCTCTGGTATTTTCCTTGCTCTGAAGTCAGTTTTGCTATGATAGCAGATCTTAAGTGTTCTCACCATAAAAAGGAAATGGTAATTATGTGAGGAGCTGGAGATGTTAGCTAACACTATAGTGGTAATCATTTCATAATATGTAAGTGTATCAAGTCAACATATTGTACACCTTAAACTTATACAATGCTATATATGTCAATTATATATATCAATAAAGCTGCAAAATATATATATAAAAGCAGGTTTCTTATAGACAACATATAGCTGGGTCTCATTCAATCCCGTCTGAGAGTCTCTGTCTTTTAACTGGTATATCTCAGACCATTAATATTTAAAGTGACTATTGATATAGTTGGATTAACATCTACCATAGTTGTTACATTTTCTATTTGTTGTCCTTGTTTCCTTATCTTTTTCTGCCATCTGTTTTTTTTTTTTTTAATATTTATTTATTTATTTGGCTGTGCCAGGTCTTAGTTGTAGCACACAGGATCTTCACTGACGCATGCGGGATCTTCAGTTGTGGCATGCAGGATCTTTTTATTATTTTAATTGCAACATGCGGGATCTTTAGTTGTGGCATACAGGCTCTTAGCTGTGGCATGAGGGATCTAGTTCCCTGACCAGGAATCAAACCAGGGCCCCCTGCAGTGGGAGCGTGGAGTCTTAACTGCTGGACCACCAGGGAAGTCCCTCCTTCTCTGGTTTTAACTAAGCTTTTTATATGATTCCATTTTTCCTCCTCTCCTAGCATGTTCATTACAACCAGCCCTCTGTATCCATGAGTTTCACATCAGCAAATTCAGGTTGAATGTGTGGATGTGAAACCCATGGATACAGCTGACTGTATACCTCTCTTTTTACCCTTTTCAGTGGTTATGCTTGAGTTGGCAATATACATTTACAACTAATCCAAGGCTTCTTTCAGATAACACTATACCACCTCAAGGGTAGTGCACCCTGTGACACAGTACTCAGTACTCTTATCTCTCCCTCCTGTCCTTGAAAACATTGCTATCATTCATTTCATTCATCCATAAGCTATGATTATGAAATACATTAATACTATTATTACTGTGAACAAATTGTTGTCTGTTGATTTTCATTTTGTTCACTTTCTTATTGTGAGAACAGGAGTGGTGACTACTAAGCTACTTAGATGCCAGAACAGAAACTGGAAGTTCCTATTTTTTAAGTAGATAATCATTAGCAGTATTTATTATACAGAATCCTAAAATTTCTATCTTGGTTTCAAACTGCTGTATAATATCATCTACATCATTTTTAACTGGGGGGAACCATTCAACCTTCTCAAGTGTGAAGGCTCTCATTTCACAGCTTTCAGGAGATTATCCGATTTTATAAGTTTTAAGAGGTTAACATTTCTGAATGATTTTTAATTTTGTGTTTATGGAAGTATTTACATTGTGCTGGAGCTATACTTGGCTGAAAAATTCAATTAGCTAAAGGTCTAAGCCCCTGCCCTTAAAGAGGTAATAAATTATATTTTAAATGTTAACACTACAAAGTATAAAACAAAATACACCTATCATTCTTCACTTGTACTTAAGAACATGGCTTTGGAGGCAGAAAGAAATGTTTCTAGATCTTAACTCTCCCGTATTAGCTTTATCATAAATCCTCTCCTTATCCTCATTTCGTTCCTCTATAGAATAAGGATAATAAAACCTACCACACTGGGTTATTATAACAGATGACCTTATGTGCTTTGCACGTTAAGTTCACGGTATAAATAGTACTTGCTGCTGCTGCTGTTGTTTTTGTTGCTTTTATCATCATTAGGCTATATCTCCTTTATCTGCTATTGCCACAGTTGAAAACATTTCAATTATGGAGTCTACTCCACTTTGTGTAGGCATACCCTAGCTGTATCTGTTCTATTTGGACCATTTTACTGCCCCCCCGCCCCATTTCCTGGGAATGAATTGTATGAAGAAAAATTTTCCGTTCTATTTTGCTCTCTCCTTATAAAATCTAGTCCTCATTAATCCACATATAAAATGCTACTTTGTACATTTAAAAATATGAACCACGGGCTTCCCTGGTGGTTGAGAGTCCACCTGCCGATGCAGGGGACACGGGTTCGTCCCCCGGTCCAGGAAGGTCCCACATGCCGCGGAGCAGCTAGGCCCATGAGCCATGGCCACTGAGCCTGTGCTCCACAACAGGAGAGGCCACAACAGTGAGAGGCCCGCGCACCACCAAAAAAAAAAAAAAAAAAAAAAAAAAAAAGAACCAACAAAAAGGAAAAGTAAGTGAAAATTTTTTGGGTGCAAACATAATGCCAAAAGCATTGGGGAAATATATCTATAAATAAAACAGCAGTTAAACTACTTTTTATAGCAGGAATTGGTTTATGGAACTGGCTTTAAAATACCATTTAATACTTCTTTTCTTTCTAAAGGTCTAATTCCACTTCTGAGACACCAATTCTCAAAATGAATGAGCTTTGTAAATTCCTCAAATTGAGAAAAATTTAAATTATACCAAAACTTTCAAACTCAACAGCCTTAATCCTGTAGCTTTTTGTAGGTAACCTGTATTTTTCTGAGTTTTGTAATATTGAATTTTTCTTCCCTGAGTTTTGTCTGTGCCAGCAAACCTTTTCCAAAATTTAAAAAGAAATTCTAAACTGAAAAGAACTTTTTCAGAATGCAAGGCAAAACTTGTATCCTTTCCCATAATTATCAAGGAAACTAAAATAGCTTCTTTAAATTAATAACCCAGCTCCTTTTCACAGCAAGCACAGAAGAGATACTAAGTTCTTCAGATTCCTGTTTAACTTCTCTCCCATGGGATTTGGATTTAAAATTCTCTTCAAAAAAATTGAATGTGGGCTTAGTTATTCAGTGACAGAAATTAACATTAAATTTCAGACGCCAAATCGGAGAGAAGGCGACCTACACTCCTGGACACGAGTGGTCTTGGTTTCTTCACGGAATGAAGAACAGAAGAGAAAACCATTACAGGAGTGCCTCCTTATCCACACGGGATACGTTCCAAGACCCCCAGTTGATACCTGAAACTGTGGATAGCACCAAACCCTATATACACTGTTTTTTCCTATACATACAAACCTATGATAAAATTTAACTTTTAAATTAGGCATGAGAGGGACTCCCCTGGTGGCCCAGTGGGTAATATGCCACACTCCCAATGCAGGGGGCCTGGGTTCGATCCCTGATCCGGGAACTAGATCCTGCATGCATGCCACAACTAACAGTCTGCAGGCTGTAACTAAAAGATCACACGCCACAACTAAGACCCAGTGCAGCCAAAATAAATAAATAAATATATTTTTTTAAAAATTAGGCACTGGCTTGTGGAAGGACTGGGTAGAACACAAGGGAAGTTGGCTGCATGAAGATGGAGCTCTTTGCAGATGCGGTGCCTAAGATGGCTGAGAATTTTAGGCAGTTCTGCACTGGACAATTCAGAAAAGATGGGGTTCCAACAGGATACAAAGGGATCAGCTTCCACAGGGTCATAAAAGATTTCATGATTCAGGGTGGAGATTTTGTTAATGGAGATGGTACTGGAGTCACTAGTATCTACTGCAGGGGCTGTTTGCAGATGAAAACTTTAAGCTTAGACACTCAGCTCCAGGCCTGCTTTTTGTGGCAAACAGTGGTCCCAGTACAAATGGCTGCCAGTTTTTCATCACCTGCTCTAAATGTGATTGGCTAATGGGAAGCACGTGGTGTTTGGAAAAATCATTGATGGACTTGTGATGAGAAAGATTGAAAATGTTTCCATAGGCCCCAACAATAAGCCCAAGCTGCCTGTGGTGATCTCACAGTGTGGAGAGATGTAGTCCAGAGGAAGACTGAATCAGGCCTTCCCTTGCTCGGGGTGATGCTCCTGAGTAAGATAATCTGGATTGGCCCCTGTGTTTGCTTCCCTGCCTGCTGCTGCCCCATTTGATCAACAGACCTCACAGATTCAGAAGCCGAGATTTTGTGTTTAAGTTTTCAACTGTAAATAAAGTTGTTCATTTAAAAAAAAAAAAATTAGGCATGGGACTTCCCTGGTGATGCAGTGGTTAAGAATCTGCCTGCCAATGAAGGGGACACAGATTCAATCCCTGGTCCGGGAAGATCCCACATGCCGCGGAGCAACTAAGCCCATGGGCTACAACTACTGAAGCCCGTGTGCTCTAGAGCCCATGCACCGCAACTACTGAGCCCACGTGCCGCAACTACAGAAGCCTACGTGCTCTAGAGCCCACATGCTGCAACTACTGAGGCTGTGTACTGCAACTACTGAAGCCCATGCACCGCAACTACTGAAGCCCATGCGCCTAGAGCCTGTGCTCCACAACAAGAGAAGCCACCACGATGAGAAGCCCGCGCACTGCAATGAAGAGTAGCCCCCACTCGCCGCAACTAGAGAAAGCCCACACGCAGCAACAAAGACCCAAGGCAGCCAAAAAAAAAAAAATTAGGCACGATAAGAGGTTAACAACAGGGCTTCCCTGGTAGCGTAGTGGTTAAGAGTCTGCCTGCCGGTGCAGGGGACATGGGTTCGAGCCCTGGTCTGGGAGTATCCCACATGCCATGGAGCAACTGGGCCCGTGCGCCACAACTACCGAGCCTGCACGTCTGGAGCTTGTGCTCCGCAAAAAGAGAGGCCGCAACAGTGAAAGGGCCGCACAACGCGATGAAGAGTGGCCCCCGCTTGCCGCAACTAGAGAAAGCCCTCACACAGAAACGAAGACCCAACACAGCCAATCAATCAATCAATAAATAGAAATGCTGTAGAATTATTTTTAAAAAAGAGATTAACAACAATAACTAATAATAAAATAGGACAATTACAACAATATACTATAATAGAAGTTATGTGAATGTGGTCTTGCTCTCTCTCAAATTACATTATTATCCTGTGCTCCCCCTTCTTCTTGTGACCGTGTGAAATGATAAAATGCCTGTGTGACGAGATGAAGTGAGGTGAATGATACAGGCACTGTGACGTAATGTTAGGCTACTACTGCCTTTCTGACGATGTATCAGAAGGAAGATCATCTGCTCCATGTCATCCTGGATCATCAAGCCATATTGATGGCTGGATTTCAGGAGCAGATGTTGACGGCTGGGGATCCCAGGTGGGACAGAACTGGAGCGGGTGAGATTTCATCCACTACTCCGAACAACATGTAATTTAAAACCTATGAATTGTTTATTTCTGGAATTTTCCATTTAATATTTTTGAACCACAGTTCACTACAAGTAACTGAAGCTGTGAAAAGTGAAACCCCAGATAAGGAAGGACTACTGTACTTTCTAACAATTAAGTCTTTCTTGGTTTCTAATCTTTCATTATTTCTCCCAAATTAACCGTTTGTTTCAAACCATTTCATCTAAAAACGAACTAAATAAAACACACTTTTTCCTGAGTCTGTGAAAATTCAATAAGGCAAAGCTTTCATAAGGAAGCAGTGAAAACACACCTGCAGACTAATTTATTTATATGTAACAGTGTGCTGCATCCTAAAGAAATAAGGGTCTATTTCTTGACCCTTAGTCTCTCTGACGTTTGCAGGTAGTGGTGTGCACTTAGTTGAACATGAAGCATCAATGAATATCTGAGGTCCTCTTTATGCATTTCATTTCTCTTACGCCCCCTAAAACAATAAATGTTACTTTCAATGAAAAGAATTCAAGGTGGATATTCAGTACAAGCATGTTTCATCAGGGAACAAAGGTTAGTTTTCATCCCAAACCAGAATATCTGAATCTTTTGAGCCAAAGTACAAAAGAGATCAATAGGTCACTGGCTAATCCTCCATTTAAAATATGACAGCAGAGAGTGGCCATCAATTTTTGACTGCATGCAACTTATAAATCTGGCATTTCATAAGCTAATGAAATGACAGATTTATAAGAACCTTCCTTTCTATAAGGGGTCCATAACGCTCACCTTAAAAGTCATCACTGCATTTGCTCAATGTAAGGGATCAACAAATTTAGGTTGATTTTGATGAGCTTTAAATATTAGGTAATTTACTGCCGATTAAAGCTAACAATATATTTAAAAAACAATCTAGATTAGTTTTTTGATAATATCCTGAGATTTTAGAAGTCAGTGGTATTATGGAATTTTAATTCCCCTACATCTCAAGAACTCTGGATGACAGGGAAAGGATAGGGAGGGTGTGCCTTGCCAGCTGCAACCCACGGGGTGGTCCTATAGTCACTGTCACTGGGCCAGTGAGGACAGTCATCTGAGGTTCATTAATCAAAGCAGCAGGAGGGATCAAGGTAAGAACATAGCACTTCAGAGCTTTAGAAAACATCCAAATGACCTAACCCACTGATGCTCAAAACAGACCCGTGAAATAGGCAAATACACAGGAGAGGCTATAGAGAAGCTGGGATTCTAAAGTACTTATTTGTCCAAGGTCACAATGCCAGCGGGAGGCAAAGACGTGATTGGTTTTTTTTTTCTATTTCTTTTTTTATTTTGTTTTATTTTTTAACATCTTTATTGGAGTATAATTGCTTTACAATGTTGTATTAGTTGCTGCTGTATAACAAAGGGAATCAGCTATATGTATACATATAACCCCATATCTCCTCCCTCTTATGTCTCCCTCCCACCCTCCCTATCCCACCCCTCTAGGTGGTCACAAAGCACCAATCTGATCTCCCTGTGCTATGCGGCTGCTTCCCACTAGCTATCTATTTTACATTTGGTAGTGTATATATGTCCATGCCACTCTCTCACTTAGTCCCAGCTTACCCTTCTGCCACCCCGTGTCCTCAAGTCCATTCTCTGCATCTGTGTCTTTATTCCTATCCTGCCCCTAGGTTCTTCAGAACCTTTCTTTTTTTTTTTTTTTTAGATTCCATATATACGCGTTAGCATATGGTATTTGTTTTTCTCTTCCTAACTTACTTCACTCTGTATGACAGACTGTAGGTCCATCCACCTCACTACAAATAGCTCAATTTCGTTTCTTTTTATGGCTGAGTAATATTCCATTGTATACATGTGCCACATCTTCTTTATCCATTCATCTGACGATGGACACTTAGGTTGTTTCCATCTCTGGGCTATTGTAAAAAGAGCTGCAATGAACATTTTGGTACATGACTCTTTTTGAATTATGGTTCTCTCAGGGTATATGCCCAGTACTGGGATTGCTGGGTCATATTGTAGTTATATTCGTAGTTTTTTAAGGAACCTCCATACTGTTCTCCATAGTGGCTGTACCAATTCACATTCCCACCAGCAGTGCAAGAGTGTTCCCTTTTCTCCACACCCTCTCCAGCATTTATTGTTTCTAGATTTTTTGATGATGGCCATTCTGACTGGTGTGAGATGATATCTCATTGTAGTTTTGATTTGCATTTCTCTAATGATTAATGATGTTGAGCATTCTTTCATGTGTTTGTTGGCAGTCTGTATATCTTCTTTGGAGAAATGTCTATTTAGGTCTTCTGCCCATTTTTGGATTGGGTTGTTTATTTTTTTGTTATTGAGCTGCATGAGCTGCCTGTAAATTTTAGAGATTAATCCTTTGTCAGTTGATTCATTTGCAAATATTTTCTCCCATTCTGAGGGCTGTCTTTTGGTCTTGTTTATGGTTTCCTTTGCTGTGCAAAAGCTTTGAAGTTTCATTAGGTCCCATTTGTTTATTTTTGTTTTTATCTCCATTACTCTAGGAGATGGGTCAAGAAGGATCTTGCTGTGATTTATGTCATAGAGTGTTCTGCCTATGTTTTCCTCTAAGAGTTTGATAGTTTCTGGCCTTACATTTAGGTCTTTAATCCATTTTGAGCTTATTTTTGTGTATGGTGTTAGGGAGTGATCTAATCTCATACTTTTACATGTACCTGTCCAGTTTTCCCAGCACCACTTATTGAAGAGGCTGTCCTTTCTCCACTGTATATTCCTGCCACCTTTATCAAAGATAAGGTGACCATATGTGCATGGGTTTATCTCTGGGCTTTCTATCCTATTCCATTGATCTATCTTTCTGTTTTTGTGCCAGTACCATACTGTCTTGATTACTGTAGCTTTGTAGTATAGTCTGAAGTCAGGCAGCCTGATTCCTCCAGCTCCATTTTTTGTTCTCAAGATTGCTTTGGCTATTCGGGGTCTTTTGTGTTTCCATACAAATTGTGAAATTTTTTGTTCTAGTTCTGTGAAAAATGCCAGTGGTAGTTTGATAGGGATTGCATTGAATCTATAGATTGCTTTGGGTAGTAGAGTCATTTTCACAATGTTGATTCTTCCAATCCAAGAACATGGTATATCTCTCCATCTGTTTGTATCATCTTTAATTTCTTTCATCAGTGTCTTATAATTTTCTGCATACAGGTCTTTTGTCTCCTTAGGTAGGTTTATTCCTAGATATTTTATTCTTTTTGTTGCAATGGTAAATGGGAGTGTTTTCTTGATTTCACTTTCAGATTTTTCATCATTAGTATATAGGAATGCCAGAGATTTCTGTGCATTAATTTTGTATCCTGCTACTTTACCAAATTCATTGATTAGCTCTAGTAGTTTTCTGGTAGCATCTTTAGGATTCTCTATGTATAGTATCATGTCATCTGCAAACAGTGACAGCTTTACTTCTTCTTTTCCGATTTGGATTCCTTTTATTTCCTTTTCTTCTCAGATTGCTGTGGCTAAAACTTCCAAAACTATGTTGAATAAGAGTGGTGAGAATGGGAAACCTTGTCTTGTTCCTGACCTTAGTGGAAATGCTTTCAGTTTTTCACCATTGAGGAGTATGTTGGCTGTGGGCTTGTCATATACGGCCTTTATTATATTGAAGAAAGTTCACTCTACAGCTACTTTCTGCAGGGTTTTTATCATAAATGGGTGTTGAATTTTGTCAAAAGCTTTCTCTGCATCTATTGAGATGATCATATGGTTTTTCTCCTTCAATTTGTTAATATGGTTTATCACATTGATAGATTTGCGTATATTGAAGAATTCTTGCATTCCTGGAATAAACCCCACTTGATCATGGTGTATGATCCTTTTAATGTGCTGTTGGATTCTGTTTGCTAGTATTTTGTTGAGGATTTTTGCATCTATGTTCATCAGTGATATTGGCCTGTAGTTTTCTTTCTGTGTGACATCCTTGTCTGGTTTTGGTATCAAGGTGATGGTGGCCTCGTAGAATGAGTTTGGGAGTGTTCCTCCCTCTGCTATATTTTGGAAGAGTTTGAGAAGGATAGGTGTTAGCTCTTCTCTAAATGTTTGATAGAATTCGCCTGTGAAGCCAGCTGGTCCTGGGCTTTTGTTTGTTGGAAGATTTTTAATCACAGTTTCAATTTCAGTGTTTGTGACTGCTCTGTTCATATTTTCTATTTCTTCCTGATTCAGTCTTGGTAGTTTGTGCATTTCTAAGAATTTGTCCATTTCTTCCAGATTGTCCATTTTATTGGCATAGAGTTGCTTGTAGTAATCTCATGATCCTTTGTATTTTTGCAGTGTCAATTGTTACTGTTCTCCTTTTTCATTTCTGATTCTATTGATTTGAGTCTTCTCCCTTTTTTTCTTGATGAGTCTGGCTAATGGTTTATCAATTTTGTTTATCTTCTCAAAGAACCAGCTTTTAGTTTTATTGATCTTTGCTATTGTTTCCTTCATTTCTTTTTCATTTATTTCTGATCTGATTTTTATGATTTCTTTCCTTCTGCTAACTTTGGGGTTTTTTTGTTCTTCTTTCTCTAATTGCTTGAGGTGCAAGGTTAGGTTGTTTATTCGAGATGTTTCCTGCTTCTTAAGGTGGGCTTGTATTGCTATAAACTTCCCTCTTAGAACTGCTTTTGCTGCATCCCATAGGTTTTGGGTCGTTGTGTCTCTATTGTCGTTTGTTTCTAGGTATTTTTTAATTTCCTCTTTGATTTCTTCAGTGATCACTTCATTATTAAGTAGTGTATTGTTTAGCCTCCATGTGTTTGTATTTTTTACAGATCTTTTCCTATAATTGATATCTATTTTCATCAGTTATCATTATTTTATTTCAATTCTACTTAAGTTCACTGGTCCTTTAAAAAATAATTCTTAGTGACATTTAATATATTCAGACTATAGAAATGGAAACTATGCCATAAATCAAGGGTCTGCAAGCTTTTATCTGCAAAGGGCCAGATAATATTTCAGGCTTTATAGGCTCCAAACTGTCTCTGTCACATATTGCTTTGTTTTTTTTTCCTAAACAACCCTTTAAAAATATAAAAATTTCTTAGCTCTTAGACAATACAAAAACAGACCACGGGCTATAGTTTATCAACCTTTGTTGTAAATAATAATTGTGAACTAACAGCATATAGAACATATATAGTATACGCAACATGAATCAGCCTTTCACTTAAAACAAATCACACTGGTTCAACAGGCTTCCTTTTCCTAAAGCAGGTTCTAAAACTAGGAATGCTCTATATTAGAGAAGGATGAGGTATATGTCCTATTTTTATGAAAGAAAAATTCTGCCCAGATATTTTTTTCTCCCTTCTTAGATGGTCAAGGATAAAAGATGTTCACTAAGAACTAATGAAGAATCACTTAAAATGTACATATTTACAATGAAACTCAAAAGCCTAGGTTAATACTGTACAGACTGATAAAACACAAATTTGTGAAACCTCAGAAATTACAGACACAAAGCCAAAAAGCCAAAAATAGCTAGAATAAAATTCACCAATCCATCAAAAAAGGAGGATGTATTATTAAAATGACTTTCTTTTAGGATCTCTGCACTAACAATAAAAAATAGCAACAAAATTCTGGAAGGATAATGGCATACAAATGACTTGCTGCAGTTGGTATTGCTACCCCACAAGGCAATGAAGTCCATTGTAGCTAAGATAAAGGAACTCTTACGGAGTTGCTACACTGTTACCAAGCAACAAGAAATAAAATGTCAGGATTAGCACTTGATTTAATTTTTACCATCAACAAACCATACTTCTATTCTGCTGTTCTTCTGGATGTAAATGGTCATTAGGCTAAGAATTATTAATCTATAAGAGTACACACACAAAAAAATATGCAGTGAAGTTAATACCTGGCATTCACCAAGTTCATGTTTTTTATATTTACTGCTTCCTTGGTGGAAACAGCAAATAATAACAGAATAGTGATTCTATTACTGAGAAGGTTGTTTTGTCAAAATATTCAACTAAATCTTCACTAAATACATCTTCATTAGCATTGAAATATTCTCAAATCAGTTTTGCATTTTATGAAAATTCAAGGAAATGAATGAATTGTCTTTAAATACTTTAGTACTTCAAAATAAGTAGAGTCAATCACTTCATTTAGTTTAGTTGTGTAAGGATATTATCATCTGTCAAAGCAATGTACATCTGGCTGAATTTGTAGCATAAATTTATAGATATCTCTTTCAGAGTGGTATAGCAATCACTTTTTTAAAAATGAAATCTAAAAGCATTAATAAAATCCTATAACTGAAAAACTAAAAAAGAAAAAAAATGTAAATTAAGGATATTATATAATTTAACAGACTTAAAAATCAATCATTGTAAATGACATCCATAGCTCACCACATCATCCCCAAAGTTAACACTTGGGAAGGTGACCATATTATGCCTTAGGATCATGAGGTCCCAGGGTTCACGGGGGGTTGGTGGGAAGACGGTGTTCCTTCTTTTTGTATTGTATCAAATAGCTCTCTTACCTGCCTGTGTTTTTAAAGAACTTGTGTTGAGTGTTCAACTCAACTGGCCTGTGTGAATGAAGTAAAGAGGATTAGGATTAAACAGGTTCTTGCTGTCCTTATCTTCTCACTAAGGAAGAGAAGTAGAGAGCATTACCAGGTAAATACTAAAGTGCAGTGAAGGGCATTTACTATATTATGCTTCACACAGTGAATGTCAAATTTGACATTTCAGCCAAGTTCATAAATATCATGTCTCCAAGTCAATCAGCAATTTGTGCGTGGGCATAAATTCCATATAGGCATGGAGCAGTGGTCGCCTGTGTATGCATGTGTGTGCTTGACATTGCATCTGTCTAATGAAGTTTCTCAACATGGTTACATGTGTTTCTCTTGGGTGGATGGAACCTTTAGTTTTTTTCCTGTTTAGACCTATTTCTTTTTCCTTTTTACCATCTCTTGGAAAAATTATGAGTTTCTCTGTAATATCAAAAGGCATTAGCAATCTTAAGATTAAGAATAAAAGAAACTTAAGAGGAAAGGAATTATGTTTATCCCGTGCGCAGTTTCATTTTTCCTGAAGCAGGACGGAAGATAACCAGTCTCTGAAACATCGATACACTAATTGGGCCTGCCTGGTGGAGATTAAATGTTCACAGGATCCATTAAACTGATTAGGTCGAATGGTTAAAATCCACTGTATTCCCACATCCTAGTGTAAAGTGAACTAACCACCAGTTTGACTTCTTCTGCAAAGGTAATTCATGAGGTGTTGTCAACACAAAGTTCTCCAAACAGGGCCAGAGAGTCACAAAAGTCAGGAGGCTCCAATATCAGATTCACATTCTCCATTCATCTCAGAGTTTTAAAGTCCGATCTGGGCCTAGTCATCTTGCGAACTATTACAAATGAGCTAAAAACAGAAATCACACTTCACACAGCCTAGGAAGAGGATACTGCCATGATTCTCAAGACAGCTACCCTCATATAAGAGTACTCGGCCCACCACCTCAGACGGAAGAAAGGGGAGTGTGTCATCCCCAGTCGCCAGGTCCACCAGGGAGGCTCTACTGTTCCTCTTTCCACCGCCCAGCTTCCTCACCTCCCAGAGGCCTCTGCTCAACTGCCATCTCAGTGGGGCCTTCTGTTACTGACCAACCCATTTAAACTTCCATGTTGGGGAACTCCCTGGCGGTCCAGGGGTTAGCACTCCACAGTCCCACTGCCGAGGGCCCGGGTTCAATCCCTGGTCAGGGAACTAAGATCCCACAAGCCATGCAGTGCTGACAAAAAAAAAAGCAAAGACAAGAACAAAATTTATCTTTCTTCTGCTGACATTTCATGTCCCTTTTCATGCTTTGTTTCATCTCCTTAATATTTATCAATATCTAATATAATATATATTTTACTTATTTATTGCACCTATTGTCAGTCTTGAGCATTATAATGTAAGCTCATGAGGGATACAATATCTGGTGATTACCTCAAAATACTACAAGAGGAGGCAGGAGATGGGGATGAAGACGGGGCAGGAGTGATCGTGGGTTGACAGTCACTGGAGCTGGAGGACGAGCTCAGATGGGTTCATTACACTCTTCTGTTTACTGTTGTATATGCCCACTAGCCTTCATAATAAACATTAAAAACAAAATTTGTAATACCATTTACACTGCTATTGTCACCTTGCCTCACCCACCAATCAGGAGCAACACATATCTTCTTGGCAGGATGGCAGATGTACCCCTAATCTTTTCCTCTAGTTAACCTCCTCTGGAGACACGGCATGTGCCAGGCACTAGTACAGGACACAGAAGTCATAGGTCCCAAAGCTTAGCTCTTCTAAACAAAAAGTCTTAGGATACCTTTGGAAAATAATCTTCCATATGTCCATACCTTATGACTTAGAATTATTTTTAAGGGACTGATAACCACAATATTCCTGACAGTGGCTCTCTCTGCAGGAAAAGCAGGCAGATGAAAATGAGAATAAGCAATCCGCCAATCCTTACCTTAGGTGGGTTCGTAGGTGTTCAATTTATTATTGTGCTTTATCACCCACAAAGGCTACATGCATATAATACTTGTATGCATCAAATATCATGTAATATGAACAATTCTTTCATAAGCAGATATATAAATATGCCATAATATAAATATAATAAAAATAACTTTATTGAAGTCATGGTAATGAATGTGTTTGTCTTAACTAAAAGCTGAAATTAGCCAAAATAGCTGAAGAGGCCTTGCATAAACCTTGCCATCTTCCAACACCAGCCAGGGCACACACCTGAAGAAACTAGCTGGGTTATTTTGTTCACAGGTAACCTCAACAGCCTTCGGTGGCTGAGTCAGATGACCTTCCCTGACAGCACAGGCATGCCAGGCTGCTTGCAGGAGACAAAGCATCAACAGGCTCCTGAGTGAAGCACTCCCACCCCTCCCTCTGAGTTTTCTATTATAAGTTACTTTTTAAAAAAAAAATGTAAAGACAGGTAACTTCCCAGAGAAACACAGTCTGATTGGATATGCACCCAGGAGACTGGCTGAGGGGCTCATGGGAAGTTGAAGGGTTAACAGACCCCTACAAAAGCCAACTGAGTTCCACAGTACCGCTGTTACTCATACACATGGAACGCAATGCCAAGAGTTGTTCCCTGGCTGGTCTTGCACTTAAACTTGTGAAGTTTATCAGGGAAGATTCCACCCACTCAAAGAGGAGGTCCAGAAATAACACTGTCTGTCCTAAAAAGAGAAATATCTTTCTGGCATGTATGCCAATATGTGCACCCACTTGTACTATTTTCCCAAAGTAACTACCCCCAGTTCCTTAAGAGACGGGGAAAGAGACAGCCAGCCTTCACTATGTCACAACTTTGTGGCGAAACATGCAAATGGCTGCAGGTTTTAAGAATGCAAATGCAATATTCATATCGGTTTTGTTAAAGGGGAAAACAGACATAATTGGTTTTCCACAACTCATAAGTTTGTTTAGAACATATTCGAAAGGCAAAATTTTTCCAAAAAGGAGCAATATCCCACTTTTAGAGAAACCAGAAATAATTCATGTCAAGGGCCAATATGGTATTCTCTTCAATTCAAGATAAATATACTGGTTTACCTCTTGTCAATTGGAGGAGAAATTATGAACCAAAAAAGCAAGAGACAGCTTTATGTTCCTTTGCCACCCTGCTTCTTTATTTTTTAAATTTATTTATTTATTTTATTTACTTTTTTTGGCTGCATTGTTGTCTTTGTTGCTGTGCACGGGCTTTCTCTACTTGCAGTGAGTGCAGGCTACTCTTCATTGCAGTGTGTGGGCTTCTCATTGCAGTGGCTTCTCTTGTTGCAGAGCATGGGCTCTAAGTGTGTGGGCTTCAGTAGTTGTGTCACATGGACTCAGTAGTTGTGGCTCGCGGGCTCTAGAGCACAGGCTCAGTAGTTGTGCTGCACAGGCTTAGTTACTCTGCGGCATGTGAGATCTTCCCAGACCAGGGCTTGAACCCGTGTCCCCTGCATTGGCAGGAGGATTCTTAACCACTGCGTCACCAGGGAAGTCCCCTGCCACCCTGCTGCTATGTGCAAAAAGACTTTAAGATATCTGAGGGAATTATCATTAATATTTTAGATATTTATAGTTCTACCCCTTTCTTACCTCCCATAAAACTCAAGTTATAAGGGGTAACCAGGGAGAAAGGCTGAAAAGATGCAGCACCAGGGGGTGTAGTGTGGTGCTTTAGGAGACAGGCTCTAACCCAGATCCTGCTACTGAAAAGTCCTTCATGTCCTCATCTATAAGAGAAAGGAGATGAGCTAAGAGTTCTTAAAAAAAAGGCTTTGTCTGAAATGTAGGGTGTAGTCATTGTTAAAGCTCCCACTGCTTAAGATACTGCAGTATAAGAATAGACATTCAATCACCATGTTCAGGGAAGTTTGTGAAAAGCTGCACAGTTCAGAGAGGTGACACAACAGAATGAACAGAATCCAAGAGGAAGACTGAATGAGTCCACAGGGCTATTGATCACAGGATGATGCTTTTCTCAAAGCCCTCTTGGAGGCAGATGGTGCAGGAGGCAAAAAGACCATAATTGGAATAACTGGCAAGGAAAGCTGTGGGTAGAGGAATATATTGGCCCAAAACTCCCAATCTGCTTGATTCTAATAGCATTGAAATGGACTACTTCCAGAAATTCAATACCTTTCAAGATTTTGAAACACCATCCACTGATGACTGGAGAATATTTCATAAAGTAGTGGAAAAGTGCAGACACCCCGGAATCAGTCATT
The DNA here is from genome assembly GCF_000442215.2 of Lipotes vexillifer. Classification (NCBI taxonomy): domain Eukaryota; kingdom Metazoa; phylum Chordata; class Mammalia; order Artiodactyla; family Lipotidae; genus Lipotes; species Lipotes vexillifer. Next base: position 1,208,340 of record NW_006772588.1, on the reverse strand, counting down.
CTGTGGTTCTATCCTAGCTCCATCTAGCTGTGTGACATCACATCAGGTATATAACCAAACCTCTCTGTGCTTTTAAGTCCTTATCTGTAAAATAAGGATAGTAATGATTCCTACCTCATAAGACTATTGTTAACATTTAAAAAAATAACAATAGGGCTTCCCTGGTGGCGCAGTGGTTGAGAGTCCACCTGCCGATGCAGGGGACACGGGTTCGTGCCCTGGTCCGGGAAGATCCCACATGAGCCATGGCCGCTGAGCCTGCGCATCCAGAGCCTGTGCTCCGCCAACGGGAGGGGCCACAACAGTGAGAGGCCCACATACCGCAAAAAAAAAACAAAAACAAACAAAAACAAACAAAAATTAACAATAACCATGAAAAATACAGCAGTGACTAAAACATAATAAATAATTAATAGTAACTATTATTATTGTTAATATTTAACAGGCAGGAAAATCGCAGGTAATTTAAGATCTCTGAAGACTCCTGTTAAACCAGCTCATAATCATCCATCTCACTAGGACCACTGCACAATAAAGTAGGATAGGGCTACAGGAAAAGAATTACAGAGTCCTAAAGGCCAATGCAGGTAACAGAGTGCACAAAACATAGCACAGAAGAGGAGCTGGAGGTCCAGGGTAGTCACTAGACTAAGAATAACACAAAACTCACAGTCCAGATAGATTTTTTGTTATCAGAAGACACTCAATCTATTCATCATCCCCAATTCCAAATTATCTTCTATATCCAAGAGCACAAGTTCTTACAATTCAACCTAAAGGCATGTGGACCTCTTCTACTATGAGCATGCAGAGGGAGCAGGCTTACGATACTTTATTGTCTAAATTGCTGTTTTGCTTATATTCCTAAACTAGAATGACAAATTATATTTCATCTTGATCCTTCCAATTAGGCTCTGTCCAATCAAACTTTCTCCAGTGATGACAATATTCTTTATCTATGTTGATCAACACAATAGTCACTAGCATATGTAGTTACTGAAGAGAAACTGAATTTCTACTTTATCTAATTTTAATTAATTTAAATGTTAAAAGTCACATGTGGCTAGTGGCTACCAGCTGGACAGTGCGGGTACAATCAATTGGGAGTGGCCATCAGCAGCACTATATTGAAAGGGATCCTAATGTGAGTCTGGGTCTAACAGGACAAAATGTTGTGAGTCAGAGACGTCTGTTCTAGGACACAGGGATGGCAGCTTTTATCATATTTGTAGGATCAATTAAAGGATTTTATCTCCCCTTCCCTTATGCTGACAGAGAACCTCTTTCCTAATATCTACATTAATTCTCAGACAGTAGAGAGTCACTTCCTGCTTTTGGAAGAGATAAGATTGGCTGAGAAGAACCAGATTATAAAAGAAGGAAAAAAAGAAATTCACCCAGGACAATGCATACTGCCCCATGGTACTCAGAGAAAAAATACTGGTTTGTGGCAGTTTTACAGAAGTACATACAATCAAGAGAGGGTTAAACTATCAATTATTTTAAGCTACACTATAGGCTTTTTTTTAGTACTGCTACAGATGTGAGCAATGGACAGGTCATTAAGATGATTCGATTAAAAAAAAAAAAAAGATCGCACAGAGAGAGTAAACCACATTATCCATTTTAAATGCAGAAAATATACTGAAGCCATTGCAAAAGAAACCACCCGGCCAGTGTTGAAAGTACCACATTCCCCAGCACTTTAAAAATAATACACTTCAAACACTGTAAATTAACTATACTTCCATAAAAGAGAAAGAAAACAAACAAAAAAACAAAGCCAAACTATGGCTATCTACTAAAAATAATAATAATAATAATATACTTCACTTTCCAAGAGAGAAACAGAATTCTAACATTTGATTATTTCAAACATATGGCAGCACTGCTTCCATGAAATACCATCTTGAGCAAGCATATGGATAAATGAAAAAAAATGCCAGGTAGAATACTACCATCACAAGAAAAATCAAGAACATATATACTCATTTCCAGATCGCAGGATGGGTTCCTATAAAGCCCTCCCATGGGAAAGCTATCTCAAATGCCCAAGAAAATTTGGTTCCAAAGTGATCCTCAAAGCCTAAATGAATCATTTTGAAGTCTCCTTTCAGGTTCAAATATGTATAAACAAAATGGCAAGATTTTGGTATAAGCACCTATTTCTGTCCCAGAGCTTGAACTCTGGGAAGGTTCTAACATTATTCTAGTCTCTCCCAAACCCTGAGATGCCCAAAGGAGAGTCAGTTAGTGCCTTAATTCAACTGTTCTGAAAAGAACCACATCAAAGCAATGAGCTGTACTAGCCTCCTTCTTCCATAAAGTAACACCAGTATCTAACAGTGAGTTGAGGAACTTCTCCTAATACAACTTACTATTTTCCTAGGATTCTGTATACACGAATTCATCTGGAGACAAACTGGAGAACATTTATACCACAGAATTCCACCCAGTAGAGTGAAGGTTCTGAGCCTGACATCAGGCTTCCCAACCTGGGGTCCAGCAACAGGAGGAGAAATTCCCAGACAATCAGACTTTGAAGGCTAGCAGGATTTGACTGCAGGACTTTGACAGGACTGGGGGAAACACAGACTCCACATTTGGAGGGCACACACAGAGTAGTGTGTGCATCAGGACCCAGGGGGAAGGAGCAGTTATCCCATAGGAGACTGAACCAGACCTATGTGCTAGTGTTGGAGGGTCTCCTGCAGGAGCGGGAGGGGGTGGGGGGGTGGGGCTCACCACTGGGACAAGGACACTGGCAGCAGAAGTTCTGGGAAGGGGCTTCCCTGGTGGCGCAGTGGTTGAGAGTCCACCTGCCGATGCAGGGGACGCGGGTTCGTGCCCTTGTCCGGGAAGATCCCACATGCCGCAGAGCGGCTGGGCCCATGAGCCATGGCCGCTGAGCCTGCATGTCCTGAGCATAAGCTCTCCCAGAGTCCACCATTAGCCCCACCAAACAGCTTCTAGGCGCTAGTGCTGGGTTGCCTCAGGCCAAACAACAAACAGGTAGGAAAGTCAGCCCCACCCATCAGCAGACAAGTGGATTAAAGTTTTACTGAGCTCTGTCCACCAGAGAAACACCCAGCTCTACCCACCACCAGTCCCTCCTATCAGGAAGGTTGCACAAGCCTCTTAGATAGCCTCATCTACCAGAAGGCAGACAGCAGAAACAAGAAGAACTACAATCCTGCAGCCTGTGGAACAAAAACGACATTCACAGAAAGACAGAAATGAAAATGAAAATGAAAAGGCAGAGGACTATGTACCAGATGAAGGAACAAGATAAAACCCCAGAAAAACACCTAAAAACACCTAAAGGAGATAGGCAACCTTCCAGAAAAAGAATTGAGAATAGTGATAGTAAAATTAATCCAGGACCTCAGAAAAAGAATGGAGGCCAAGATCGAGAAGATGCAAGAAATATTTCACAGAGACCTATAAGAATTAAAGAACAAACACCTAGAAGAATTAAAGAACAAATGAACAGAGATGAACAATACAATAACTGAAATGAAAAACACACTAGAAGGAATCAATAGAATAACTGTGGCAGAAGAACGGATAAGTGACCTGGAAGACAGAATGGTGGAATTCACTACTGCAGAACAGAATAAAGAAAAAAGAATGAAAAGAAATGAAGTCAGCCTAAGAGACCTCTGGGACAACATTAAATGCACCAACATTTGAGTTATAGGGATCCCAGAAGGAGAAGAGAGAGAGAGGACCCGAGAAAATATTTGAGGAGATCAGAGTCGAAAACTTCCCTAACATGGGAAGGAAATAGCCACCCAAGTCCAGGAAGTGCAGAGAGTCCCAGGCAGGATAAACCCAAGCAGAAACACGCCAAGACACATAGTAATCAAACTGAGAAAAATTAAAGACAAAGAAAAATTATTAAAAACAAGGGAAAAACGACAAATAACATACATGGAAACTCCCATAAGTTTAAGAGCTGATTTCTCAGCAGAAACTCTAAAAGCCAGAAGGGAGTGGCACGATATATTTAAAGTGATGAAAGGGAGGAACCTACAACCAAGATTACTCTACCCAGTAAGGATCTCATTCAAATTCAATGGAGAAATCAAAAGCTTTACAGACAAGCAAAAGCTAACAGAATTCAGCATAACCAACTAGCTCTACAACAAATGCTAAAGGAACTTCTCTAAGTGCGAAACACAAGAGAAGCAAAGGACCTACAAAAACAAATGCATAACAATTAAGAAAATGGTAATAGGAACATACATATTGATAATTACCTTAAATGTGAATGGATTAAATGCTCCAACAAAAGACACAGGCTCACTGAATGGATACAAAAACAAGACCCATATATATGCTGTCTACAAGAGACCCACTTCAGACCTAGGGGCACATACAGACTCAAAGTGAGGGGATGGAAAAAGATATTCCATGTAAACAGAAATCAAAAGAAAGCTGGAGTAGCAATTCTCATATCAGACAAAATAGACTTTAAAATAAAGACTATTACAAGACACAAAGAAGGACACTACATAATGATCAAGGGATCGATCCAAGAAGAAGATATAACAATTATAAATATATATGCACCCAACATAGGAGCACCTCAATACATAAGGCAACTGCTAACAGCTATAAAAGAGGAAATCGACAGTAACACCTTAATAGTGGGGGACTTTAACACCTCACTTACACCAATGGACAGATCATCCAAACAGAAAATTAATAAGGAAACACAAGCTTTAAATGACACAATAGACCAGATAGATTTAATTGATATTTATAGGACATTCCATCCAAAAACAGCAGATTACACTTTCTTCTCAAGTGCACACGGAACATCCTCCAGGATAGATCGATCACGTCTTGGGTCACAAATAAAGCCTCAGTAAATTTCAGAAAACTGAAATCATATCAAGCATCTTTTCCAATCACAACGCTATGAGACTGTAAATAAGTTACAGGAAGAAAAACGTAAAAAGCACAAACACATGGAGGCTAAAAAATACATTATTAAATAACCAAGAGATCACTGAAGAAATCAAAGAGGAAATAAAAAATAACTAGAGACAACTGACAATGAAAACATGACGATCCAAACCCTATGGGATGCAGCAAAAGCAGTTCTAAGAGGGAAGTATATAGTAATACAAGCCTACTTCAAGAAACAACAAACATCTCAAATAAACCATCTAACCTTACAAGTAACTAAAGAAAGAAGAACAAACAAAACCCAAAGTCAGCAGAAGGAAAGAAATCATAAAGTTCAGAGCAGAAATAAAAGAAATAGATACAAAGAAAAGAATAGCAAAGATCAATAAAATGAAAAGCTCGTTCTTTGGGAAGATAAACAAAATTGATAAACCTTTAGCCAGACTCAACAAGAAAGAGAGGGAGAGGACTCAAATTAATAAAATTAGAAATGAAAAAGGAGAAGTTATAACAGACACCACAGTAATACAGAGCATCATAAGAGACTACCACAAGCAGCACTTTGCCAATTAAATGGACGACCCGGAAGAAATGGACAGACACTTAGAAAGGTATAACCTTCCAAGACTGAACCAGGAGAAATAGAAAATATGAACAGACCAATAACAAGTAATGAAATTGAAACAGTGATTAAAAATCTTCCAACTAACAGAAGTCCAGAACCAGATGGCTTCACAGGTGAATTCTATCAAACATTTAGAGAAGAGCTAACACCCATCCTTCTCAAACTCTTCCAAAATATAGCAGAGGAAGGAACACTCCAAAACTCACTTTATAAGGCCACCATCACCCTGATACCAAAAACAGACAAAGATACTACAAAAAAAGAAATTTACAGACCAATATCACTGATGAATATAGATGAAAAAATCCTCAACAAAATACTAGCAAACAGAATCCAACAACAAATTAAAAGGATCATACACCATGATCAAGTGGGATTTATCCCAGAGGTGCAAGGATTCTTCAATATATGCAAATCAATCAATGTGATACACCATATTAACAAATTGAAGAATAAGAACCATATGATCATCTTAATAGATACAGAAACAGCTTTTGACAAATTCAACATCCATTTATGATAAAAGCTCTCCAGAAAGTGGGCATAAAGGGAAACTACCTCAATATAATAAAGGCCATATATGACAAACCCACAGCAAACATCATTCTCAATGGTGAAAAACTGAAAGAATTTCCTCTAAGATCATGAACAAGACAAGGATGTCCACTCTCACCGCTATTATTCAACATAGTTTTGGAAGTCCTAGCCATGGCAATCAGAGAAGAAAAAGAAATAAAAGGAATACACATTGGAAAAGAAGAAGTAAAACTGTCACAGTTTGCAAATGACATGATATTATACATAGATAATCATGAAGATGCCACCAGAAAACTACTAGAGCTAATCAATGAAGCTGGTAAAGTTGCAGGATACAAAATTAATGCACAGAAATCTCTTGCAGTCCTATACCCTAACAACGAAAGATCATAAAGAGAAATTAAGGAAACAATCCCATTCACCATTACAACAAAAAGAACAAAATACCTAAGAATAAACCTACCTAAGGAGGTAAAAGACCTGTACTCAGAAAACTATAAGACACTGATGAAAGAAATCAAAGACAACACAAACAGATGGAGAGATATACCATGTTCTTGGACTGGAAGAATCAATATTGTGAAAATGACTATACTACCCAAAGCAATCTACAGATTCAATGCAATCCCTAGCAAATTACCAATGGCATTTTTTTGCAGAACTAGAACAAAAAATCTTAAAATTTGTATGGAGACACAAAAGACCCAGAATAAACAAAGCAACCTTGAGGGAAAAAAAATGGAGCTGGAAGAATCAGACTCCCTGACTTCAGACTATACTACAAAGCTACAGTAATCAAGACAATATGGTACTGGCACAAAAACAGAAATATAGATCAATAGAACAGGATAGAAAGCCCAGAGATAAACCCACGCACCTATGGTCAACTAAACTATGACAAAGGAGACAAGGATATACATGGAGAAAAGACAGTCTCTTCAGTAAGTGGTGCTGGAAAAACCAAACAGCTACATGTAAAAGAATGAGATTAGAACACTCCCTAACACCATACACAAAAATAAACTCAAAGTGCATTGAAGACGTAAATGTAAGACCAGACACTAAAGCTCTTAGAGGATAACATAGAACACTCTGACATAAATTACAGCAATATCTTTTTTGACCCACCTCCTAGAGAAATGGAAATAAAAACAAAAACAAACAAATGAAACCTAATGAAACTTAAAAGCTTTTTGACAGCAAAGGAAACTATAAACAAGACAAAAAGACAACCCTCAGAATGGGAGAAAATATTTGCAAAAGAAACAATGGATAAAGGATTAATCTCCAAAATATATAAATAGCTCATGCAGCTCAATATTAAAAAAACAAACAACCCAATCGAAAAATGGGCAGAAAACCTAAATAGACATTTCTTCAAAGAAGACATACAGATGGCCAAGAGGCACACAAAAAGCTGGTTAACATCACTAATTATAAGAGAAATGCAAATCAAAACTGCAACGAGGGACTTCCCTGGTGGTGCAGTGGTTGAGAGTCCGCCTGCCGATGCAGGGGACACGGGTTTGTGCCCCAGTCCGGGAAATCCCACATGCTACGGAGTGGCTGGGCCCGTGAGCCATGGCTGCTGCGCCTGCACGTCCGGAGCCTGTGCTCCACAACGAGAGAGGCCACAACAGTGAGAGGACCGCATACCGCAAAAAAAAAAAAAAAAAAAACGCCAAAAAAAAAAAAAAAAAAAAAAAAATAACTGCAATGAGGTGTCATCTCACACAGGTCAGAATGGCCATCATCAGAAAATCTACAAACAACTAATACTGGAAAGGGTGTGGAGAAAAGGGAACCCTCTTACACTGCTGATGGGAATGTCAATTGATACAGCCACAATGGAGAACAGTATGGAGGTTCCTTAAAAAACTAAAAATAGAATTACCTTATGGCCCAGCAATCCCACTACTGGGCATATACCCAGACGAAACCATAATTCAAAAAGACAGATGCACCCCAATGTTCATTGCAGCACTATTTACAATAACCAGGTCATGGAAGCAACCTAAATGCCCACTAACAGAAGAATGGATAAAGAAGATGTGTTACATATTTACAATAGAATATTACTCAGCCATAGAAAGGAACAAAATTGGGTCATTTGTAGAGAGTGGATGGACCTAGAGACTGTCATACAGAGTGAAGTAAGTCAGAAAGAGAAAAACAAATATCATATATTAACGCGTATATGTGGAATCTAGAAAAATGGTACAAATGAACCAGTTTGCCAGGCAGAAATAGAGACACAGATGCAGAGAACAAACGTATGGACATCGAGGGGGGAATGAATTGGGAAATTGGGATTGACATATATACACTAATATGTATAATATAGATAACTAATAAGTACCTGTTGTATAAAAAAAATAAAATTAAATTAAAAAAAGGAAAAAGTGAAAAAAAAAATTTCATCTGGAGACTTCACCCAAGAAGGTACACTTTACTCAAGTACCAAAAGACTTTTATGAGCTGGTCAGCCTAATAGCTTGATTCCCAAACAGAGTGTTCTAGTAAGACCATAGCTAACCAGAAAGCTCATGTTCCAGCAAAACTTCAACTATGATATATTTAAATAGAATCCTTCAACATCCAAAATGAAAAAGTGGTTATTGTTTGCCCTCCTTCGTGAAAACAAATGAACCATTGTACTTTTTCTTGAACTAATACATAACATCAACTTTGAAAATTAACAACAGGAAATCAGAAATAACCTCTTCTCTTACCTCCACCACTGTGGTTTCTGCAGCTTTGCACATCGGCAAGTTGAAATTCCTTGCACTTTTCCTACATTAGAGGAATAAGGAAGTGGAGAAAGAAGGGCAAAAATAAGTGTCTCTCTCAGCTTTAATTATAGATTAATAAAAGAATTTCTGTAATCCAAGACTTTGTGCATCTTTTTAAAAAAGTGTATCATATTTTCGATAAATTCTATAGCCATTTTATAAACAAAAACAATACGATGGTCACTTCATTCAATTATATAGCTTTTTATGGGGTTAAGAGAAAGAGGGAATATTTTTCATATTCAACATAGTTATACACAGAAAAGTAAAATGGATATTAATAAATCTACTCTAAAACTAATTTCTCTAAGTCTTTTACCTGAGATGCCACTTTGTTTTATAGTTAAATATTTCACTAAACTTGCTCTTGTTAAAATATTAAGAAAAGTAGCAAGTGCTTTATATGAGAAGGTATAGTAATTATACTCCTATTAAAGAAACCTATTGCTGAAATTAACTGAAACATTGATGGGTGATTTGTGAGTCGTAAAGATCAGTGTGGAGAACCAATTTCTAATGAAATTTTTAAAGCTACACCCCCCCATCAGACCCTGAGGTGTAAAATTTTAAGAAGCGGCCAATTTTGCTGATGGTTCTGCATTCCCAAGTTCCTAAATTAATGCACTTCCTCTACTTATAAAAATTTTAATGTATTTTTGTTTCTGAGAGTGTAAATTAATAGGGAAAATTCTTTGGTAAAGAGAAATAATTCACAGCTATGCCTTAACAGCTCTTTGTGACACCAATGTTTCTTTCACTTGGATTCAAGGATAGGTGTGTCCTCAAGAGAGGAATCCTTGTGTACTTTGACAAGTTACTGTGTTGGATTCCACCAGACATCCAGCATCAAAAGCTCCAAGGGCAGAGTGGCCTGAGGTGCAGGCATGCAGAGCCTGCCCACTCTTAACAATGGCCTAGGCAGACCTCTGTACCAGTTGTCCCACTAAACGTGAAGGTCAGCCTAGAAGTCATTATCTTAAGAATCTAGGCCACCTGACCACTGGGGACAAGCACTCTCATTTCACATCAAAGCTCAATGGCTACTGAGCAGAAACTACAGGCATAAGGTCTATACTCAGAATAGCCCTTGTGCAGTCTTTAGATAACAGGCAATAAAGCACAGGATAAACTCATGGAAATACTTTAAATAATTCATTTCCATTTGCTATTATACAATTTCATTAATCTTAAAAAAAAAAAACTAAGGTTTGCAAGCATTACATCAAGGTGTCAAATAAGGTAGACATCATTCAAAATGTCCTCTGTAATTGCCAAAATTAGTTATAATATCAAAAATTGGCTAAATCCCAGGACTTCCCTGGTGGTCCAGTGGTTAAGACCCACACTTCCACCGCAGGGGGCACAGATTCGATCCCTAGTTGGGGAACTAAGACCTCATACGCTGCGGCCCGGACAAAAAAACAAAACAAAACAAAAACAAATGAACAAAAAAATTGGCTAAATTCAAGAAATCAAATACAGTATTAATGTCATAGAAGGTCTTCAGAAATGAACAAAAACATGAGAGTGATCACTGATAATTTAATTGAGATCATACCAAAGCTGCATTTGGTAAAGATGAAAAATATCACTAACTAAAAGCAGGAAAAGGCCAATATTATGAGAAAGACAAGTACTTCTGTAACCTAACAGGTGATGTCTTCAAGACCAAACATTTTGAAAAACGTTTATGAGTATATTCAAACATGGCACAATTTGCAAAAACAACTATATAATCCCTAAATCCAAGATACTAAAACTTGGTATTTAGTATGCTTAGGGTAATCAAAAGATATTGAAATCTATTAAGTGGCTTAATATCTGTGGCTATCTAGATAACGAGAATGAAAGTTAAACATTATTAAGGGTAACCAACTTTCCAGACATAATCTTTATAAGCATTTCCTAGAAGACACCAATAGGCCTGGAAAAGAACTGACCTAAGTGATTATTAGCAATATTTTTCCATAATATCCAAGTAACAGGCATTTTAAGACAATGCATATAAATAACACTGTCAAAATTAAATAAAATTGTGTGCTTTTGTCACATTTTTTAAGCATGTCACAACACTGTAACTAGTTTTGGCAACTAAAGTACACGGGCAAAAATAATTTGTATGTGACTATATACAAGGATATACAGATTCAAATAGTTAACAAACAGTGCACCATGGGTACCAACCAATCAGAACAAATGTCCTCAAGTGAATCAAACCAGCATGACGCACAGCAATGGTTCTACACCCACCTATATACACACACACGGGTGTGTTTGATTTTAAGCCATTTTTTAAATAAATTTTTCAATACCTAACACATCAAGATATCCATTTTGTAATCATAATTTCGGAAATATAAAGTTGCTGAAACGCATTACATTTAACATTTTTTAAAACCATTATACTACCTGAAAATCACATTTCCTGCTCGGTCTGCCTTCCAGGCTTTCACCAAAGCGAAATCCCCTGTGATTGCTTCCTCCAAAATAAAATGTTGACCATTAAACTCCCTCACCTGCAAGAGACAAAGAGGGCATTGTCAGGATCTGCAGGGAGGTCTTGTTTGGTTGTGCTCCCTGCTCTGATAGAGGCAGATGATAGGGATACAAGCCTAGTTAGAAAAGGAGGGAGAGATCTAAACTGAAACTTCAAGGAAGAGTAGTGCAGGCAACCAGGGCTTCATCAAAATGGTGAAGAGGGGCTTCCCTGGTGGCGCAGTGGTTGAGAGTCGGCCTGCCAATGCAGGGAACACGGGTTCGTGCCCCGGTCCGGGAGGATCCCACATGCCGCGGAGCGGCTGGGCCCGTGAGCCATGGCCGCTGAGCCTGCGCGTCCGGAGCCTCTGCTCCACAACGGGAGAGGCCACAACAGTGAGAGGCCCGCATACCGCAAAAAAAAAAATGGTGAAGAGGCCACTGAGGGAGCAGCATGTGCAAAGGCTCAGAAGCAAGAGGAAGCTTGGTAATTGTGAGGAACTGAAAGCTCCATATGCTTACGGCATAGACTGTGTGTGTTAGCACTCACTTTATTATTTGTGTGAATAATTTACATACGGAACACGAAAAAGAGCCCCTCTTTCCC
>NW_006772588.1:1124324-1196240 GCF_000442215.2 Lipotes vexillifer | reverse complement strand
TTTCCCTCCACCCCAGAAAACCATGTAAGTTGCATGAAATGGGCAATGCACTGTTTTCCTACCTAAAATAGTTATAAAAATCCATTCATCTCTTCTAATCCATCATCCTCTGTTGAGATTTTAATTGGGATTCCTAAAATCTGTAGACTAATTTGTAGAGAACTGACATGCTATATCCTCTCACCTGTGAGAATATAGGCCTACATTTTTTAAAGTCTTCTTTTACCTCCTTCAATAGTTTCATAGTTTTCCCTCAGAAAAAGCTTTGTATATATTTTCCAGCTTTATTCATAGGCGCTTCTTGGTTTTTGATACCACTGTGACTGTTATATTTTATTCTATTATACCTTCTCTCTGTCATTACTGGTCTAATGGAAGGCTATTGATTTTTGTATGTTTATTTACTTTTAATTCTACTCCAAATGGGAGGGGAGGGGAGAAGACGCATAAAGCAAAACTATGCCGCGGCATTTTGTTCCTTTTTTCTTCGTGGGGACTTAGCTCTGGGAATTGAAACGAAGAGGGGAAACAACGTCAATACCTCTCTCCATCACCACACAAGATGGGAGCCATTTAAAGGCCAAACTCCATTTTCATTCCTACTGCGCCCCCTAGTGGAAAAATTACATGCATTTTATAGAAAGCTGGAGAAAGCTCCAGTACATTTACTTTTGTTTAACTGTGGTTTAGGAAAAGAAATTCTTTTTTTTTAAATTATAGTTAATTTACAGTATTGTGCTAGTTTCAGGTGTGCAGGAAAGTGATTCAGACATATATATGTACACATATACATATATATTCTTTTGCAGATTCTTTTCTATTATAGGTTATTACAGATATTAAATATAGTTCCCTGTGCTATACAGTAGGTTCTTGTTTATTTATATATATATAGTAGTGTGTGTATGTTAATCCCAAACTCCTAATTTATCCCTCTCCCTCGCTTTCCCTTTTGGTAACCATAAATTTGTTTTCTATGTCTGAGTCTATTTCTATTTTGTAAATAAGTTCACCTGTATCAATTTTTTAGATTCCACAGATAAGTGATATCATATGATATGTCTTTCTCTGTCTGCCTTCATTTAGTATGATAATCTCTAGGTCCATCCATGTTGCTGCAAATGACATTATTTCATTTCTTTTCATGGCTCAGTAATATTCCACTGTATGTATATACCACATCTTCTTTAACCATACATCTGTTGATGAACATTTAGGTTGCTTCCATGTCTTGACTATTGTAAATAGTGCTGCTATGAACATTGGGGTGCATGTATCTTTTCAAACTAGAGTTTTTGTCTTTTCCAGATATATGCCCAGGAGTGGGATTGCTGGATCATATGGTGACTCTACTTTTAGTTTTTTAAGGAACCTCCATACTGTTTTCCATTGTGGCTACACCAATTTACATTCCCACCAACAGTGCAGGAGGGTTCCCTTTTCTCTACATCCTCTCCACCATTTATTGTTTGTAGACTTTTTGATGATGGCCATTCTGACCAGTGTGAGGTGATACCTCATGGTAGTTTTGATTTGCACTAAAACAGAATCATTTCTTAAAGAACAGTTTCCTTAAAGACATTATCCCACTTTCCTGTTAGAAAAGATTAATGAATTTAGGGAATCACTGATGAATGAGGATCATATTAATATGAACTTAGACAAATTATATGAAAGATATTTGTAACCTACACATCAATATAGTTTAAGTCTTATGTATTTCAGCCATCACCAGAGATGATAGTTGAGGCCTTTACATACAGATCTAGAGAACTACATATACATCTAAATATATGCTAAGCCAGGGCAAAGTAAAAACATTGGCGTTTCTTTCTATTCCAGTTATCTAATTTCCTGAAGGGTCTACACATCAGCAGTTGCTAAGTGTTCAGTATTCTAAAATTTTAAAACAAGGGAGGAATCGGTTTTGTCCAACTAGCTGTTATATTCACTTGAAAGAGTTATGCACGTCAGAGTCTCCACTTCCCCATCTTTCAGTCCTTTCTTGAATCCACTCCAGTCAAATTTTCACCATTCCAGAAAAATCCTCTTCTCCAGAAAAATCACTGTTTAAGGTCACCAATGACCTCCACGTTTCCAAATCCAATAGTCAATTTCCAGTCCTCTTACCCAACCTCTTCATACTCTGACACAGCTGATCACCCCCTCCTTTGTAAAAACACACAAGACCAAACAGATAAAGAGGAAATAGGCAGTCTACCTGAAAAATAATTTAGAGTAACAATAGTAAAGATAATCGATATTATGGGAAATACAATGGAGAAAATAACTCTTTCTCATCTTATTTGCTGCTCCCTTTCCTCTTTTCAACCTTTCAATGTCAGGCCTCTTCTAAACCCTTAAATGCGAAAGAGCTGTTCTCTGTCTACACTCCAGACCCAGTCCCATGGATTTAAACACCACATGCTGATGCCTCCAAAGTTCCTACCCCAGCTCTCAACCCTCCCGGAGCTGAGCTCAAGCCTACAGAACACCTCCTCTTGGAAGCTAATGAATGTCTCAAAAGCACCAAGTCCAGGCAGAGCTCTTTGATTACCCCCATGCTCGGCCCTTTTCAATAAGCAGCATGCTTGATTCTTGTCTTTTCTTACTCAGTAAATCCTGTTGGCTCTACTATCAACATATTTCCCAACTGCAACCGCTTCTCACAAATTCCACTGTTGCCACCTTAGTCTAAATCACCTTCCACTCCCACCTGGATTAATACAACAGCCTCTTCATCCGTCTCCCTGCTTCTGCTGTTGGGTTTCCAGCAAAAAAACTCACTACCCAACAGCCACAGTGCTCTTTCCAAAATGTAACTCAGATCCCATCACTGTCCCACCATATTCAAAACACTCTGTTGTCCTCTCACCACACTCAGTAAAGGCCAAACTCGTGTGGTCTGGCTCCTGCCTCTCTTTAACCTCCAACCCTACCACTCTCTCCTCATTCACTCTGTTCCAGTCTCACTGCCCTGCTGTTCCACACATGAGGCAAGCCTGCCCTGGGACCCTGTCATTCCTCTTCCTTCTGACTAGAGCACAAACCTATAATCTTCACCCAGCTCATTCCCTATTTTATTCAGGTCTCTACCAAATGTCACCTACTCAGAGAGGTTTTCCCTGACCCAGCCTGGAGCACACCTTCCTGACCACTCATCAGCCTCTCTGCCTTTGCCCTACTTGATTTGTGTTCACAGCACTTCCAGTATTGACACTGTGTGTTTGTCTATTTGTTCCCTGTCAGGGGGACTTGGTCTAGAACACCCCTTTTTCCACCACACTTAGACCAGTGCTTGACAAACAGAAGGTCCTCAATAACTATCACTGACCTAAGAAATTCACTCATTTCCTCTTCCCACCGTAATCAAGGACAACAAAGAGCTAACAAGAATCATTTCAAGAAATTATTGTTGTATTCCTAGGGGATGCAGACAAAATGACAAAACTGCTAGATTCCTATACCTGACTCCAGGCTGAGATGAACCCAGGCATTCAGAACAGATTCTAGTCTATCCTATGTTTTCACCAGGAGAGTTAATGCTGTAACTTCTAGCAAGCTCTCAAAGCGTTCACCCGATTTGGCCAGGCATCTTTACCTATATTAACCAAGATCCATGTTAATAATTAGGTTCCTGTCCTTTGCTTTGTCAAAAACTTTTTAAACCTAATTAGGCGGTAAAGAAAGAAGCAAGATAGAGTATGAAAAATTTTAACAAAAGCTTTGAGTCAATATAGGTCACTCTAATCAGAAAGGCAAAGCTCCAGATGGAGACGCTGCTGGATAAACACTGGACAGCAGGGGACAAGGGCATGACCTTTATCTTCCCTCAAAACACGGACGTGCAGAGCTAACATCCCTATAAGCAGAAAGGTGATAAAAGCCCTTGATTTACTAAATTTTCGCTTCCCTAGAGATAAGCTGAGCATTTCTGCAACATTTGTTAATGCTCATGAGCCATGTGGGCAGGGAGAAGGGAAAGACACTAAAAATACAGCTGGCCTGTGTCATTTTAAAAACTGGCTCAAACCTGAGTATCTCAAATACCTATATCTAGAGTTCTTTTTTTTTTTTTAAGATTTTTTTGATGTGGACTATTTTTAAAGTCTTCATTGAATTTGGTACAGTATTGCTTCTGTTTTATGTTTTGGTTTTTTGGCCATGAGGCATGTGGGATCTTAGTTCCCCAACCAGGAATCGTATCCACACCCCCTGCATTGGAAGGCAAAGTCTTAACCACTGGATTGCCAGGTAAGTCCCTATTCTTTTCTAATATGTGAGTGAAGTTACCCAGTATAAAGATACCCCATCCTATCTAGCACTTTAAATAAAACTAAGTTATTCAGTTATTCAAATATGTCCAGTATACAAAATGAAGGACAAAGGAGATAATATGAACCCTCTGTTCCATTATATAGTTATAACTGCCCCCGCTTTTTAAGACTGTAGACAAACGTGATTTCTTTGGCTTTTTTCTCCCCCTTCAATCACATCCAGAAGGGGCCTGAGCATGAACAGTTTAATACCATATATAGCATACATCTACTCTATTTTCCACATAAACATAATCAGCAATTATAAACGCTCCTAAATTTCTTAAAACTTACCATAAAACTAATCTGGACTTGTACCTCTTCTATGGATTACAGATTCTTTCCTTCTCATTTATTTATTCTGGTCTCTCTATGTGATTTAAATTACTAGCAGATGCTCAGTTTTAGCTAGAAATTTTACCTAACATGTTTACATTATGGAATGAATGATACTGTGTGTTCTCACACAGGTGTGGGTTTTTTTTTTTTTTTTTTTTGCTGTACACGGGTCTCTCACTCTTGTGGCCTCTCCCGTTGCGGAGCACAGGCTCTGGACGCGCAGGCTCAGCGGCCATGGCTCACAGGCCCAGCCGCTCCACGGCATGTGGGATCCTCCCAGACCGGGGCACGAACCCGCGTCCCCTGCATCGGCAGGCGGACTCTCAACCACTGCGCCACCAGGGAAGCCCAACAGGTGTGGTTTTATACTTAGTTACCCAACGAGTCCACCTGGAATCCTGTGCTGATAGAGATATCCAGCTTTCTTACCTCTCTTGGCTTACTGGCAATGGCAATGCTGCCATCTTTGTTGTATTTGATCGGTGACCCTCCTTCTTGCACTAGGGTCCCATACCCTGTGCTGGTGTAAAATGCAGGAACTCCAGCCCCACCTGCACGAATCCTCTCTGCAAGCGTGCCCTACAAGTGAAAAAACAGCACTGCATCAGAAGTCCATTAAACACACTTCTGTCTGCAGACACAGAAACACTTACAGGCACCATCCCTGTTTTCTAGGTGTTTATCAATCTAAACCACACCCAGCAGTGCATACTGGTTTGTCTCGCTGACACCGAAGGCTAGAATATCAATGTAAAACAGTTATTACCTTTCTAGACAACAACCTCTCTATCCTTAATCCTTAATTCTTAATGGAACTGCTTATTTGTATATTAGTGCTTTCAGCTTCCATGTCTCCACTGGTTTCTTGACATCACATTCTACATCAGTCTATCTGTGATATTTTTAAATAAATTTCCAAATCTGAAGTATGTAACTTTAACTGTATACATTAAAAAACATACAGTTAAATTTTGTGTTTTACTATGTGCTCTATGTAGGCATGGCCTGAACCTTACCTTTAATAACGATGTTATGATTATATAATAATAATGTAAAACATTCAAACCTATCTAGAATTTTTTCTAAACCATTCTCATAAGTATTTTATCTACTACATTATCTAACTAAGGAAGAATTCAAGATAGGCAAAGAGTACAACATACAGGTAAAATGGTTTTTAAAAAGCCAAGAGAGATTCAAATTTTGTTTCAGAGTTGGAACAGCTATATGTAAAGTTCTTTTGTATCTTCTTCTGATTATCTTTGTCCCCCTCCTAGGGACCAGTGATTTCAAATGTAATTTCCCCAGCTCTTCCACCACCACCTGCCTTTCCACCTGGTTTTCCCACAGGGTAATAACTCTGGACCCGAATGTTTCCTGACACGCTCCCTAATGTGAAACATCTTGTTACAGTCTAGCTACATCATATTCAGACTAGATAACTGACTAGCTAACCAGTAGTAAGAATAGTTTCAGATTTTGTTTTGTTTTGTTTTGTTTTGTTATGGCTGTGTCACGCGGCTTGTGGGATCTTAGCTCCCCGACCAGGGAATTGCACCCGTGCCCCCTGCAGTGGAAGCACGGAGCCCTAACCACTGGACTGCCAGGGAATTCCCTAGGTTTAGATATTAATGATGGTGTGTTAATATTGTCCCAACCTGAAAACAAGTTTCCACTTGAACTGGGGCCTTTAAATACTAAACTCAAAGAAGGGACTAGCAGCTGGGATTTCAGACACTGAGTCATTTGGAATAGGCGGGATATTCTGAGGAAGGACGGACCTGTGACATAACTGAAAACCTTCCAGATACCTGGTTCTCTGTTCTAACTGATGGACAGAGGTGACTCTTCCCTGCACTTTGGGTATTTTAAGTTAATAACATCCACAAAAATTAAATCATCAAAACAACCATAATAACACTCCCTACTTTAAAATATTTTTTATGTCCACCCTCCCTGAATACTATACTCCTCTTTGTCCAACTGGGCAAAGGCATGAAAATCGACTATTGCCACATACAGGCCCCCTGCAGGTACCACCAAGACCCCACATCCAACCCCCAAGGGAGTCCTAATCCCTACCACTTCATCAGCACTTCCTCCCTGGCTTTCAGACTGCAAACGAGTTCCTAGAGCCAATGTTTACTCATGCACCACTAAGCTGGGGCAGGAAATTCTGACTTCTTTCAGCTTAAAGGAAGAATATGAAAAGAAATATTAAGGAAGTTCCTTTCCCATGTATATGCCCTCTGACAAAATAAGGGATAATGCAAAAGATAAAAAAAAGGCAGGGACTTCCCTGGTGGTCCAGTGGTTAAGAACCCACTTTCCAATGCAGGGGATGCAGGTTCAATCCCCGGTAAGGGAACTAAGATCCCACATGCCACGGGGCAACTAAGCCCATGAGCCACAACTAGAGAGAAGCCCGTGTGCTGCAACTACTGAGCCCGCGCACTCTAGAGCCCGTGCGCCACAACTAGAGAAGCCCGCGTACTGCAACGAAGACCCAGCACAGTCAAAAAAAAAAAAGAAAGACAAAAAAGGTAATTGAAAACTTAATTTTCAATAGCTCCACAACTCAAAGGCTATGTTACCTCAACCTATAATGTGAAGATGAAAACTATATGCTATGGACGGATTTGTGTCCTCCCCACCTCCCAAAATTCATATGTTGAAGCCCTAACCCCCAAGGTGCAACAAGGTTAAATGAGGTCATAAGGGTGGAGCCCTGATCGAAGAGGATTAGTGGCCTTATGATAAGAGATCCCAGAGCACTGACTTGCACGTGCTCTCCCTCTCCCACTCACTGTCCCTCTCCCTCTCTCCCCTCCCCCCACCAAGAACCAAATCAGCCTGTACCTTGATCTTGTACTTCTCAGCCACCATAACAGTGAGAAATAAATTTGTCTTTTCTAAGCCACCCAGTCTGTGGTATTTTGTAAAAATGGCACAAGCAATGAAGATAGTACACTTTTTGTTATTCTCAAAAAACTTTAAATGAAGATTGGATAAATCAAGCATGTGTAATGCTATGAGAAGCACAGGTGCCAACACTGTAGAGTGATCAGGTGTGAGTTGGAAAAACACTGTGAAGCTTCGGGTAGAAAAAAACAGTTCTCCCATGCTTGCTCTCTCCAGATAAGCATATACAGTGATTTAATGATTGAATTTTTAAAAATTCTGCTATATTACATCATTACCAATTTGATGAAGTTAGTGGTAATAATACATTCTGTTGACAAAATAAAGCAGTGTGGTGGGCTCAGTTTCAGAGATGAAGGCAGACCATGTCAAAATGGAAGAGTAATGTATACAACCTGTAGACCCTTGTTTTACTCATACGGCTTCAAAAACTTTGCTCAGTGACAAACTCTTCAATCAGTTAGGAGAGTTTGTGGTATATAAAGTGAGCAGAAACTTGCTAGATTAATTGCAATCACTGCTTCCTTTGCAATGGCGTCAGCTCTCTAGACACCTGGGCTCTGATCCCAGCACTTACTCTGTGATGTAGTCCCTCCATGGCCTTTACTTTCCTATGTCTCAGCAAGACCAGATTCCCCACAAATTTCTAATTCTGTGATACATAGGAATTGACTTTTAGGACAATCATCAAACATTCCAGCAATTTATTTTGCATGCTCCAATGAAATATACATTATAGTGCCAAACTTAAAATTTTATCCTGTAGCCTAGATATTTTCACCTTCTTTTTCAGTGCACAGCAACAAAATAGTTCTCTAGCAATCAAGAGGTGTGACCTATAAACACAATTCCTTTGTTTGGCAAAAGAGCATTCTACCTTACCTCTCTTACACAATGAAATTTCTAGGAGGAAAAAGGTAAATTTTAAAATAAATTAGTATTGTAAAAAAAAAAAAAAAAAAAACAAAGAGAATTTTTTTTTACCTGAGGTGTCAGCTCTACTTCTAATTCACCAGATAAATACTGTCGTTCAAATTCTGCATTTTCACCCACATACGAAGAGATCATGCGTTTTATCTGCTTGGATCGAAGTAAAAGGCCCAAACCAAAGTTGTCAACCCTAGAAGGAAAATGCAAGCAGCTTACAATCAAAGGGACATCTGATAGAATATTAATATCACTTACATTCAAAAAGTTGAAATTTTATATGACAAACCACTCACATTTCTCCTGACAACCTCCTTTTCTCCCAACTTCGACTTCACTCTCCCTCCTCATTCTCATGCCCACAAGTAGCCATTCCCACTCAACTAACTCTTTCTTAATTCTCAGAATGCATTTCCAAGCCTCTAACCTCCCCCCAACTGTCCTGACACACTGAATACCTTAAAGTAGTTCAGGTAACAGGTAACTGTCAACCTCCTGATAGACTTGTTTTATAGTCCTAGCTTCCAATATTGAATCTAATAACATTTCCCACCCACCATGAGTGTAAAAGAAATACCTGCATGATTTACTCTTACTTGGTTCAAAAGAAAACTAAAGCCTAAATAACAAGTATTTTCAAGAGTGCATTTTTGAGATGTGAAAATTCCCTGAAGATTGATAACACACTTGTCCACTAGAGGGCTACAAATCACTAAATAGTCGGTCTTGCAAAACATTACACAAAATGCTTTACGTTTTTTGTTTGTTTTTACCTACTGCTAACTACTATCTAGCTAGGCCTTCAGTTCTTCAGGTAAACAATTCTGTTCCCCTCAGTTCAGCTCCATCTGCAGCCGTCCTCATCTCACCTGATGGCAGCCCCATCCTCACTACTTCAGAACAAAATTCATGGTGTGATCTCTGACACACACATTCCATGGCAACTTTATTGGAAAATCCTGACTCTACCTTCAGAATCTATCCAGAATCTGAGCATTTCTCACTCCCTCTCTGGGACCGGCCCATCTCTTCCCCGGATACTGCAGTAACCTTTCTTGTTTCTACTCCTGCCTGCTACGATCTACTCATAAAATGACACCCAAAAATACAAGTATAAAATAAAATATGTCAGATCATGTCACTGCTCTGCTCAAAACCCTGCCTTGGTACCCATTTATTTAGAGTAAAAGCAAATGTCTCTAGAGTGGACTGCAAGGCCCCCTGGGATGGGATGGAATGCCCTTTCACACCTCTGACCTCACTCCTCCCGTTTTCCTTTTTGCTCACTTCTCTACCTCTGCTGGCCTCCTTACAGTCCCTCAAACATACCAGACATCCTGTCTAGGGGCCTTGAACTGGCCTTTCCATCTCTCTAGGAAACTCTTCCTCCAGACAGGGTTCTACATAAACATCTGTTGACCATTTGTCAAATGAATTTATTGCTTGATTTCACTTTCCCCCTCCTCACTGGCTCCTTTGTAATAAAAATGAAAATCATCAAGTCTTCATGCTAGATATTTGCTATGTGTCCCTCCGGATCTATTCTCCAACCTCTAGCCTGGAGCAGCTGCCCTGTGTAGACTGAATCATGGTGTGTCCTGCCCTCTGGCTTCTGACTGGGCCCATCCATTACTGATTGGGTTCAGCCAGTGTAAGACACCACCAGGGGGGTTGGGGGGTGTGGGGGGAGAATGGTAGCAGGACATCTATACCCTTGGCTCTCTCCCTGGCAGGCTGTAGCACATTGGATAGCCCTCTCCGTAAGGCTTTCTTCTGGGTCCCAACAGCCCCCTCCCCTCACCCCATCAGGCCCAGGGCTGGAGGAAACAGCTCTCCACTGTTAATAATAATGTTGCACTTGGGGGCCATTATTAAGTAAAATAAGGGTTCCTTGGACACAAGCACTGTGATACAGATCATGGATCTGATAACCGAGGATACGGCAACAGTGGATCTGATGACCATGGATCTGATAACCAGGGTGGCTACTAAGTGACCAACTGGAGGGGTACACTGGACAAAGGTATGATTCACACCCAGGGCAGGACAGAGCAGGAGGGCCCGAGACTTCATCACACTACTCAGAATAGCCTGTAATTTAAAACTTATGAATTGCTTATTTCTGGAACCATTTAATATTTTCAGACCAAGGTTGACCATAGGTAACTGAAACCACGTAAAGCAAAATCATGGATAAGGGAGGACTGCTGTACATATTACCTGTCAGTATTTATTAGTCTTCTACATGGAAGTGGGGCTGCCCTTGGAGTTGTCTAAATCCCCACCTTCAAGAACTGTAATCCAAAATTACCTTGTCACAAGGAAATGAAAATAAATAATATAGCACACCTATTCTTCCCTGGGCTCTGTGATTTAATTGGTTGATATATAGCATATCATGAAACTTTTGGTTTATACAGGCTTGTAATTCATATGTCAAAGTCTTCCAAAAATCAAAGGAGTATCTGCAATTTTCCTGCCTTCCTAATCAATCCATATCAAAGTATTAATTCATCTGAGTGATCCTAAGGTAGGGTTTGTCATATCAAGACTAACAGTTAATACTCCATAGCAAAGTAAGTGGTACCTCAGGCCAACAGGTCTTAGTGATCATTAAAAGCAAATAAAACAAAAGCAGACAATCAGGAATCTTGAGCTTTGGAAAGACTTCCAATTCAGGCAGAACTTATATACATGGAGCCTTTTTCTAAAGGAGAAAATAGCCATTACTTCTTTTTTTTTAATTGAAGTATAGTTGATTTTCAATGTTGTATTAGTTTCAGGTGTACAGCAGAGTGATTTGGTTATATATTCATATACATTCTTTTTCAGATTCTTTTCCATTATGGGTTGTTAAAAGATATTGAATATAGTTCCCTGTGCTATACAGTAGGTCCTTGTTTATCTATTTTACATATAGTAGTATATATCTGTTAATCCCAAACTCCTAATTTATCCCTCCCCTGCCCCCTTTCCCCTTTGGTAACCATAAGTTTGTTTTCTGTCTGTGAGTCTATTTCTGTTTTGTAAATAAGTTCATTTGTATCATTCTTTTCGATTCCACATATTGGTGATGACCATTACTTCTAATTCCATGTTCTCTACATTTACCCAGCAACTCAAACCATGTCATTGGTTCTCCAATAAAGTGATGCTAAGTTGTCCTCATTTATCTGACTCTAAGGATCAAAACAAAGCCCTCATCCCTATAGACCTCAAGGATTTAAACTCCTCTAATTATGAGAATCAACTGCCAATGAGGGTGAGCAAAGTGCCTTCTTTGAGTTCAACGAAGTAGGTTATCGGTACCTACTCTGCAACGAGAATTTACATTGATCTACACCACTCCTTGTAAGCACTGAGCTAACAGGAAAACCCAACCAAGTACTGATAATCAAAAGTATTTTTAATAAATATAAAGTCAGCTCAAAGGGCACAGGATGTGTTTAAGAAATATCAAGTGATCATGAACAAGTTACTTCCCTGATTACAGATGAGTTTCCCCTGTTAAATGAGGGAACTGGAACAGATGATCTCTACAATCCCGTCCAGCTCCAACTCTCGGTGATTCTCAGACTATAGGCTAAGCATAGCAGGAAATAGAAAACTACTCTAGGGACTTCCCTGGCAGTCCAGTGGTTAAGACTCTACGCTTCCACTGCAGGGAGCACAGGTTTGATCCCTGGTGGGGGAACTAAGATCCCGCATGCCACGTGGAGCAGCTAAAAAATAAATAAAAAGAAAAAAGAAAACTACTCCAAGTAACAGGATTGGCCTGTAATATACATCAGAGATAAAAAATATAATTCAGTACACAAAGAAAGGCTAACCATCTCCAAAGGAATTCAGAAAGGGGAAAGATCAATGAAGGCTAGAGCAGTTCTATAATTAGATAGGGCTTCTTCTGTAAGATGGGAAACATGTGGATAGGCAGAGAAGTGGAGAGCCTTCCAAATGAAAATAATACCATAAATAAACTCAGCAAAGGAAAAAATGAGCACAAATGTAGATCAGTTTTGTTTCCTAAATAATCTGTGCTATTTCTTCTAAATTGCATTTATGATAACAGACTACTAAACTGCCAATTCGGTTAATTTCTTTAATTTTTAAGATCTTTAAAGTCTTTCATTGTTAAAAGAGAGCTGACAACTCACCATTTTGCACAAAAATAGCTTTTTCCTTGATAACTAAATATATCTTAATATTCAGGCCATTCATCATTAAAATTGTATGGCTCATTTTTGACCATTTTGATATGTGAGCCTACTGTCTTAAGTGCCAGCTGCATACCCTCCTCCTTTTACCAAGACCAGCAACATTTGTAATGATTGATGGTATTCTTTAGGTATCATCTAGGGTAAGGGCATAACCAAAAGAAAAGACTTGAAACAGATTTCAAATGGATGTCCATCTTCCTTTATAAATAAAGATCTACAATAACATACAACATAAAGGAACCTCTTTAAATTTTAAAATGAAGGACTCAATTTGAACATACTTTCTTTTTTCATTGCAGGATCTTGGTTTCCCTGATCAAACCCATGCTCCCTGCAGTGGAAGCGCAGAGTCTTAGCCACTGGACTGCAGCGGAAGTTCCAATAAACATTATCTTCTAATCCTTGAGCATATTGGTCTTGTCAATACGGAAATTTTTCATTTCACTGATAGACTTCATTTCAGTATCATGGAGGACTGTCATTTCTTTCAAGCCATTGTTTTAAAAATGCACGCTTACCCTGCATTGTTGCTGACTGCAGTTAGTCCTTTTACTCCAGTCTTTAGCAAAGCTCCTATAAGATTCTCTGGAATTCCACATAAGCCAAAACCTATAATGAGCCAAAAAGATAAACAATTTGTGTAGAGGGTAATGTTCTTTTAGGGAAATGTGTGTGTCATTCTTTTTAATAAAAAAGAAAATATACCAACACATTATTAGACCTACTAAGCAAAATGCACAGGCATATCTCAGCAACTTAATAAATACACAATAAAAAGATGAAATTCCTGGTGCCAGGAATTTGAGGGGAGGGGGTAGATGAATACACAGAGTACATAAGTTTTTATGAGCAGTGACATACTTTGTATGACATTATAATGATGGATATATGTCATTACACTTTTGTCCAAACCCACAGAACATGCAACACTATTCACTTCGTTAAAGTGAACCTTAAGATGAACTGTGGACTTGTTGATTATATGCCAAGGCAGTTCATCCCTGGTTATAAAAAAAAAAAAGCTACCACTCTTGATAATAGCTATGCATGTGTGGGGAGGGGGATCATGGGGAATTTCTGTACCTTCCTGTCCATTTTCTTGTAAACCTAAAACTGCTTAAAAAATAGTCTCAAGAAAAAAAAAAAGAATTAACACTCAGGATAGACATTTTTGGCAAAACTTTTCTTTCACTTATATACGTATACATATTTTATATGTGTGTGTTTGTTGGATTGTGATGTAAAATGTATCTTTTAGATCAAAAAAGTTGGCAGGTCATGTTGGTTAAGTCTACTGGCAAATAAAAGCAAAAATTAACCTCAGAAAAAATAAAATAAATGGTCATACAGCTGTATCCAAATGCTTTACATCGTTATATAGTACCAGACATCACTGTCAAGTCTTGATTCATAAGTATAAGGCCAAGTGCAACGTGCTAATACGGCTACAAGTTGTTCTTCTTGCACTTAACTACGTATCTATTATTTTCCCACTTTAAAATTGAACCTTTGTACAGTCACTTTTTCAAGCATGTTTCTTTTATATGCCTGAGTTGATTGTGCAGATCTAGAAGCCTAAGCCAATGACTTTCATTTCTTTACATCTTCGACAATTCCTCAAATGGTTTTGGGTCTAAAGTTCAATGACTGCTGAGTTGAATGAATGAATGAATGAAGAGCAGCCTTAAAAATAAGCCTTGATTTTTGTGGCCAAGGCCAAGAAATCCAAAGAAATGTACAATATAAGAATCAGGACAGAGAGGGGGGAAGATGGCGGAAGAGTAAGACGCCGGGATCACCTTCCGCCCCACAGATACATCAGAAATACATCTACACGTGGAACAACTGCTACAGAACATCTACTGAACCTCCCAAAAGGCAAGAAACTCCCCACATACCTGGGTAGGGCAAAAGAAAAAAGAATAAACAGAGAAAAAAGAATAGGGACGGGCCCTGCACCAGTAGGACGGAGCTGTGAAGCAGGAAAGGTTTCCACACACTAGAAGCCCCTTCGCGGGCGGAGACTGCGGGTGGCGGAGGAAGGGAGCTTCAGGGCCACGGAGGAGAGCACAGCCACAGGGTTGCGGAGGGAAAAGTGGGGAGATTCACGCACAGAGGATCAGTGCCGACCAGCACTCACCAGCCACAGAGGCTTGTCTGCGCACCCACCAGGGCGGGCAGGGCTGGTAGCTGAGGCTTGGGCTTCCGTAGGATCGGCGTGAACACAGCCTGAAGGGGTTAGTGCACCACGGCTGGCTGGGAGGGAGTCCGGGGAAAAGTCTGGACCTGCCAAAGAGGCAAGAGACTTTTTCTTCCCTCTGTTTCCTGGTGCATGAGGAGAGGGGATTAAGAGCACTGCTTAAAGGAGCTCCAGAGACGAGCACGAACCGCAGCTAAAAGCGCGGACCCCATAGACGGGCATGAGACGCTAAGGCTGCTGCTGCCGCCACCAAGAAGCATGTGAGCAAGCACACCTCCCTTCCGAGAAGCCTGTGCAGCCTGCCACTGCCAGGGTCCCGGGATACAGGGACAACTTCCCCGCGAGAACGCACGGCGCACCTCAGGCTGGTGCAACGTCACGCCGGCCTCTGCCGCTGCAGGCTCGCCCCGCACACCGTACCCCTCCCTCCCCCTGGCCTGGGTGAGCCAGAGCCCCCGAATCAGCGGCTCCTTTAACGCCGTCCTGTCTCAGCGAAGAACAGACGCCCTCCAGCGACCTACACGCAGAGGCGGGGCCAAATCCAAAGCTGAACCCCGGGAGCTGTGCGAACAAAGAAGAAAAAAGGAAATCTCTCCCAGCAGCCTCAGGAGCAGCGGATTAAATCTCCACAATCAACTTGATGTACCCTGCATCTGTGGAATACTTGAATACACAATGAATCATCCCAAATTGAGGAGATGGACTTTGAGAGCAAGATTTATTATTTTTTCCCCTTTTCCTCTTTTTGTGAGACTATACGTGTATGCTTCTGTGTGAGACTTTGTCTGTATAGCTTTGCTTTCAACATTTGTCCTAGGGTTCTATACGTCTGTTTTTCTTTGTTTTTTTTTTTTTTTTTACTAAAAAAAACCTATTTTTCTTAATACATTTTTATTTTAATAACTTTATTATATTTTACATTACTTTATTTTCCTTTATGGACTTGCTTTCTTTCTTTCTTTCTACTTTTTCCCCTTTTATTCTGAGCCATGTGGATGAAAGGCTCTTAGTGCTGCAGCCAGGAGTCAGTGCTGTGCCTCTGAGGTGGGAGAGCCAACTTCAGGACACTGGTCCACAAGACACTTCCCAGCTTCACATAATATCAAATGGCGAAAATCTCCCATTGATCTCCATCTCAACACCAACACCCAGCTTCACTCAACAACTAATGGACAACCTATGCCAACCATATAGCAAAACAGGAACACAACCCCACCCACTAGCAGAGAGGCTGCCTAAAATCATAATAAGTCCACAGACACCCCAAAACACACCACCAGACGTGGACCTGCCCACTAGAGAGACAAGATCTAGCCTCATACACCACAACACAGCCACTAGTCCCCTCCACCAGGAAGCCTACACAACCCACTGAACCAACCTTAGCCACTGGAGACAGACATCAAAAACAACGGGAGCTACGAACTTGCAGCCTGCAAAAAGGTGAACCCAATCACAGTAAGATAAGCAAAATGAGAAGACAGAAAAACACACAGCAGATGAAGGAGCAAGATAAAAACCCACCAGGCCTAACAAATGAAGAGGAAATAGGCAGTCTACCTGGAAAAGAATTCAGAATAATGATAGTAAAGATGATCAAAAATCTTGGAAAGAGAATAGAGAAAATGCAAGAAACATTTAACAAGGACATAGAAGAATTAAAGATGAAACAAGCAATGATGAACAACAAAATAAATGAACTTAGAAATACTCTGGAAGGGTTCAATAGCAGAATAACTGAGGCAGAAGAACAGATAAGTGACCTGGAAGATAAAATAGTGGAAATAAGTACTGCAGAGCAGAATAACGAAAAAAGAATGAAAAAATCTGAGGATAGTCTCAGAGACCGCTGGGACAACATTAAACGCACCAACATTCAAATTATAGGGGTTCCAGAAGAAGAAGAGAAAAAGAAAGGGACTGAGAAAATATTTGAAGAGATTATAGTTGAAAACTTCCCTAATATGGGAAAGGAAATAGTTAATCAAGTCCAGGAAGCACAGAGATGCCCATACAGCATAAATCCAAGGAGAAACACGCCAAGACACATATTAATCAAACTTTCAAAAATTAAATAAAAGAAAACATATTAAAATCAGCAAGGGGAAAACAACAAATAACACACAAGGGAATCCCCATAAGGTTAACAGCTGATCTTTCAGCAGAAACTCTGCAAGCCAGAAGGGACTGGCAGGACATATTTAAAGTGATGAAGGAGAAAAACCTACAACCAAGATTACTCTACCCAGCAAGGATTCATTCAGATTTGATGGAAAAATTAAAACCTTTACAGACAAGCAAAAGCTGAGAGAGTTCAGCACCACCAAACCAGCTTTACAACAAATGCTAAAGGACCTTCTCTAGGCAAGAAACACAAGAGAAGGAAAAGACCTATTATAATAACAAACCCAAAACAATTAAGAAAATGGTAATAGGAACATACATATCGATAATTACCTTAAATGTAAATGGATTCAATGCTCCCACCAAAAGACACAGACTGGCTGAATGGATACAAAAACAAGACCCATATATACGCTGTCTATAAGAGACCCAATTCAGACCTACAGACACATACAGACTGAAAGTGAGGGGATGGAAAAAGATATTCCACGCAAATGGAAACCAAAAGAAAGCTGGAGTAGCAAATCTCATATCAGACAAAATAGACTTTAAAATAAAGACTATTAGAAGAGACAAAGAAGGACACTACATAATGATCAAGGGATCAATCCACGAAGGAGATATAACAATTGTAAATATTTATGCACCCAACATAGGAGCACCTCAATACATAAAGAAAATACTAACAGCTATAAAAGGGGAAATCGACAGTAACACAATCATAGTAGGGGACTTTAACACCCCACTTTCACCACTGGACAGATCATCCAAAATTAAAATCAATAATGAAACACAAGCTTTAAATGATACATTAAACAAGATGGACTTCATTGATATTTATAGGACATTCCATCCAAAAACAACAGAATACACATTTTTCTCAAGTGCTCATGAAACATTCTCCAGGATAGATCATATCTTGGGTCACAAATCAAGCCTTGGTAAATTTAAGAAAATTGAAACTGTATCAAGTATCTTTTCTGACCACAACGCTATGAGACTAGATAGCAATTACAGGAAAAGATGTGTAAAAACTACAAACACATGGAGGCTAAACAGTACACTACTTAATAACGAAGTGATCACTGAAGAAATCAAAGAGGAAATAAAAAAATACCTAGAAACAAATGACAATGGACACACAACGACCCAAAACCTATGGGATGCAGCAAAAGCAGTTCTAAGAGGGAAGTTTAGAGCAATACAATCCTACCTTAAGAAACAGCAAACATCTTGAATAAACAACCTAACCTTGCACCTAAAGCAATCAGAGAAAGAAGAACAAAAAAAGCCCGAAGTTAGCAGAAGGAAAGAAATCATAAAAATCAGATCAGAAATAAGTGAAAAAGAAATGACGGAAGTGATAGCAAAGATCAGTACAACTAAAAGCTGGTTCTTTAAGAAGATAAACAAAATAAATAAACCATTAGCCAGACTCATCAAGAAAAACAGGGAGAAGACTCAAATCAAGAGAATTAGAAATGAAAAAGGAACAGTAACAATTGACACTGCAAAAATACAAAGGATCATAAGAGATTACTACAAGCAACTCTATGCCAATAAAATGGACAACCTGGAAGAAGTGGACAAATTCTTAGAAATGCACAACCTGCCAAGACTGGATCAGGAAGAAATAGAAAATATGAACAGACCAATCACAAGCACTGAAATTGAAACTGTGATTAAAAATCTTCCAACAGACAAAAGCTCAGGACCAGCTGGCTTCACAGGAGAATTCTGTCAAACATTTAGAGAAGAACTAACACCTATCCTTCTCAAACTCTTCCAAAATATAGCAGAGGGAGGAACACTCCCAAATTCATTCTAGGAGGCCACCATCACCCTGATACCAAAACCAGACAAAGATGTCACAAAGAAAGAAAACTACAGGCCAATATCACTGATGATCATAGATGCAAAAATCCTCAACAAAATACTAGCAAACAGAATCCAACAGCACATTAAAAGGATCATACGCCATGATCAAGTGGGGTTTATTCCAGGAATGCAAGGATTCTTCAATATACGCAAATCAATCAATGTTATACACCATAATAACAAATTAAAGGAGAAAAACCATACGGTCATCTCAATAGATGCAGAGAAAGCTTTCGACAAAATTCAACACCCATTTATGATAAAAACCCCGCAGAAAGTACGCATAGAGGGAACTTTCCACATAATAAAGGCCATATATGACAAACCCACAGCCAACATCGTCCTCAATGGTGAAACACTGAAAGCATTTCCACTAAGATCAGGAACAAGACAAGGTTGCCCACTCTCACCACTCTTATTCAACATAGTTTTGGAAGTTTTAGCCACAGCAATCAGAGAAGAAAAGGAAATAAAAGGAATACAAATCGGAAAAGAAGTAAAGCTGTCACTGTTTGCAGATGACATGATACTATACATAGAGAATCCTAAAGATGCTACCAGAAAACTACTAGAGCTAATCAGTGAATTTGGTAAAGTAGCAGGATACAAAATTAATGCACAGAAATCTCTGGCATTCCTATACACTAATGATGAAAAATCTGAAAGTGAAATCAAGAAAACACTCCCATTTACCATTGCAACAAAAAAGAATAAAATATCTAGGAATAGGGGCTTCCCTGGTGGTGCAGTGGTTGGGAGTCCACCTGCCGATGCAGGGGACACAGGTTCGTGCCCCGGTCTAGGAGGATGCCGTGTGCCGCGGAGCAGCTGGGCCTGTAAGCCACGGCCGTTGGGCCTGTGCATTTGGAGCCTGTGCTCTGCAATGGGAGGGGCCGCAATGGTGAGAGGCCCGTGTACCAAAAAAAAAAAACAAACAAAAAAAATCTAGGAATAAACCCACCTACAGAGAACAAAAGACCTGTATGCAGAAAATTATAAGACACTGATGAAAGAAATTAAAGATGATACAAATAGATGGAGAGATATACCATGTTCTTGGATTGGAAGAATCAACATTCTGAAAATGACTCTACTACCCAAAGCAATCTACAGATTCAATGCAATCCCTATCAAACTACCACAGGCATTTTTCACAGAACTAGAACAAAAAATTTCACAATGTGTATGAAAACACAAAAGACCCCTGTAGCCAAAGCAATCTTGAGAACGAAAAACGGAGCTGGAGGAATCAGGCTCCATGACTTCAGACTATACTACAAAGCTACAGTAATCAAGACAGTATGGTACTGGCACAAAAACAGAAAGCTAGATTAATGGAACACGATAGAAAGCCCAGAGATAAACCCACGCACATATGCTCACCTTATCTTTGATAAAGGTGGCAGGAATGTACAGTGGAGAAAGGACTGCCTCTTCAATAAGTGGTACTGGGATAACTGGACAGCTACATGTAAAAGCATGAGATTAGATCACTCCCTAACACCATACACAAAAATAAGGTCAAAATGGATTAAAGACCTAAATGTAAGGCCAGAAACTATCAAACTCTTAGAGGAAAACATACATAGGCAGGACACTCTATGACATAAATCACAGGAAGATCCTTTTTGACCCACCTCCTAGAGAAATGCAAATAAAAACAAAAATAAACAAATGGGACCTAATGAAACTTCAAAGCTTTTGCACAGCAAAGGGAACCATAAACAAGACCAAAAGACAACCCTCAGAATGGGAGAAAATATTTGCAAATGAAGCAACTGACAAAGGATTAATCTCCAAAATTTACAAGCAGCTCATGCAGCTCAATAACAAAAAAATAAACAACCCAATCCAAAAATGGGCAGAAGACCTAAATAGACATTTCTCCAAAGAAGATATACAGACTGCCAACAAACACATGAAAGAATGCTCAACATCATTAATCATTAGAGAAATGCAAATCAAAACTACAATGAGATATCATCTCACACCAGTCAGAATGGCCATCATCAAAAAATCTAGAAACAATAAATGCTGGAGAGGGTGTGGAGAAAAGGGAACACTCTTGCACTGCTGGTGGGAATGTGAATTGGTACAGCCACTATGGAGAACAGTATGGAGGTTCCCTTAAAAACTACAAATAGAACTACTATATGACCCAGCAATCCCAGTACTGGGCATATACCCTGAGAAAACCATAATTCAAAAAGAGTCATGTACCAAAATGTTCATTGCAGCTCTATTTACAATAGCCAGGAGATGGAAACAACCTAAGTGTCCATTGTCGGATGAATGGATAAAGAAGATGTGGCACATATATACAATGGAATATTACTCAGCCATAAAAGAAACAAAATTGAGTTATTTGTAGTCAGGTGGATGGACCTAGAGTCTGTCACACAGAGTGAAGTAAGTCTGAAGACAAATACCGTATGCTAACACATATATATGGAATCTAAGAAAAAAAGTTATGACGAACCTAGGGGTAAGACAGGAATAAAGACAGAGACCTACTAGAGAATGGACTTGAGGATATGGGGAGGGGGGGAAGGGTAAGCTGTGATAAAGCGAGAGAGAGGCATGACATATATACACTACCAAATGTAAGGTAGATAGCTAGTGGGAAGCAGCCGCATAGCACAGGGAGATCAGCTCGGTACTTTGTGACCGCCTGGAGGGGTGGGATAGGGAGGGTGGGAGGGAGGGAGACACAAGATGGAAGAGATATGGGGACATATGTATAACTGATTCACTTTGTTATAAAGCAGAAACTAACACACCATTGTAAAGCAATTATGAGTGCGAGACAGTGGTGCTAAAAGATATTCTATACAAAGAGAACCAAAGAACTTGGGAGACTCCCTAACAGATAGAGTCATATGTGCTCTCAAACTCATAAAATGAGGAGAAACAAAAAGAGTGACTAGCTGTGGGCTGATGAGATCAATGAATTCCCAAGAATCTATGGATTTTTCAAAACTACTAATAAGATACCACCATTTAAGGTGTCAGCTTTTCAAAATAATAGAAAAAGAAACACAGAAGGAAAGAAAAGGTAAAACATAAATTGCTAAACCTTGTTAAGCTTTCAGGAAGGGGACACTAATAAAAAATAGATAATATGTAATTCATAAATAAAAATAAGATAATGAATAAATAAGTAATAAAATAATTGGCATTTCCAATATTTGGCATTTATTAACAATCAGCAAGAAAATAATTGGCATTTCTAATCTACATACTTTGCCATTGTAATTTCCCTGCTTTGCTAAAAACATAAGGCTGTTACCATAAAAAGAAAAACAATACTATTACTCACCACCAACCAGTACTGTTGCACCATCAGGGACGTCTTTTACCGCTTCCACTGGATCCATATAAAATTTGGTATGGCGACGTGTGCTGGTTGAAAAGTAGCCAACACATCCCTAAAACATTAAAAAACATTTTTAAGTGAATAAACATTTGGAAACATGCATTTGCTTTCCATGTAGAGCGATGTATTCAATTTTTATCTATACAATTTCACTAGCTCATCTTTGAAAGAGTTGGGCTGTAAGTAGTTCATCTTAGGAATAGGATGGACATACTCTATCCACAGATTATCACCAGAATCCCCTTATGATCAATACCTTTTATTATATAAGGAAAACTGTGTCATTTGCGGCCCCTCGGAAGAGTGAAAGAAAGTAGATAACCTGTATACTGGGACTCAAATTCACAATATCGGTGTCATCAAGCATCAATTTCTGATAGCAACACAACCAACAAATATTTACTGTGCCAAAAGTTATGTGCCAAGTTCTGCACTATTTATTTCAATCTATCGATAGTAAGGATTAAGACACAACTGTTGCTCTCAATACTACAGATACTACATATTTGGACTCTGATCCAATTCTGGGTGTCAAAGAATGCCTCCTGAAAGGAAAAGTAAAGAACAGCACACCAAAAAACTCATTCCCCTAAGGCGCCTGAAGTTTATGGATGCTGGAGAAAAGTAGCAAACTGTTACCTGCAAGAGAGGCATGGTTAGTCTTACCCCAGTGTACTATTTGTTGCAAATCAGGCTATCTAGCGAGCATTCACCATCAGTTTTAAACTGTTTCCCTCTTTACACTTCGTCCACAATAGGGACAGGAAAAAAATGATAAAGTCGATTGTGTTGTAATCAATCACTCATACTCAACATCCTCTCTCCTTTATTCTCATTATATAGTCAACCTGAAAAGAGAGGGATGAGGCTTCCCTGGTGGCGCAGTGGTTGAGAGGCTGCCTGCCGATGCCCCGGTCCGGGAAGATCCCACATGCCGCGGAGCGGCTGGGCCCGTGAGCCATGGCCGCTGAGCCTGCGCGTCTGGAGCCTGTGCTCCGCAACGGGAGAGGCCACAACAGTGAGAGGCCGGCGTACCGCAAAAAAAATTAATAAAATAAATAAATAAATAAAAAGAGACGGAGTAGAGAGAATGACACCTGACTCCTGAGATGCTGTCCCTTACCCAGCCCAACGAGGTTGTAAACACACATCCATGAGGTTGTAAACTCACATCCATGAGGTTGTAAACTCACATCAATGGCCTATCAGTCTCCCAGACAGAGAACCCGAGGGGGTCCTTTTAGTAGCAAAAATGAGCTCTGTCATTCTTTTCTTCCTCCAAAAACTCCTTTCATAAAAAGTGTCAATTAATACAAAAGAAAATTTAAGAGAACTATACTGAAAGTCAAATAAGACCTGCAAAGGTATAGTTGCCCAAATGACCTTTGTCCTTTTAAATTTCAACCTTGGTCAAGGTCAGATGAGGAGCTTGGAATACCCTGGCATACTGCCCAAACACGGGGAAATAAGTAGAGGCGGGGATAGAAAGGAAAGGGCTTGAGTTACAAACAGCTTTCTCCTCTTCCCTACCCTCAAGTAGCAAGGAGTTATGTGATTCTGTCTTAACACACACATACACACAAAAACACATTTTTAATCTTAGAAATTAAAAGTTTGATAGTCTGAATAAGTAGGCTGAGAAATTGAATATTTCCTGCCATATTAGTAAACAAAGAATGTCACCATCACCAGCGATTGCAAGCCCTCCAATGTGAGCTGATGAGCCCTGAAAAAACTCAGGGCTGAAAAGAATACCTACCATCTAGCAGCCATCAGACTGCAGCCACTCCCTGCAGGGAGCCCTGAGGAAACTCAGGATGTAAATATACAGGCCCCAGATAGGTGCATATCAAAGGAGTGATTTCAGTGAGCCTAGACTCTTCCATCTTCCCACACAGAGAAAAAAAGTGCTAAATTCCTTAACTTGAGATATCTGGTTTTCTTTATTTAACAACAATCTTTTGACGTTCCCAATTACCTGCTCTTTGTAGCCAAACTTCTAAATATCCTGGTCCCTCCCCTGGACTCCTCCAAGCAGTTTCAGAGTTATCTGAAACGCTGTCTCCTGGGCTGCAGTCCTCATTTTGCCCCAAATAAAACTTAACTCACAACTCTCACGTTGTGCATATATATATATATTTAAGTCAACAGTCTATTTTAGTCGAAGTCAATGGCAATGGCTCTGAAAGTGCAGTCCTCAGATCTGAAGCATTATCAACTGGGAACTTATTAATGCAGAGTATGGGGCTCCAGCCAGGACTTACTGAATCAGAAATTCTGGGGATGAACACAGCAATCTATTTAATAAAGCCTCCAGGTAATTCTGATGCAAACTCAAGTTTGAAAGACACGTTTATCATAAAGAAAAAAGAAAAAAAACTATCTCATTTTACCTGTTGAGTATGTTTAGCAGAAAAATTCTCAAGGTTACCACATAAGTTTCCCACAGCGTTCTCTCATCCACCTATGAAATGTGTTGAGTGTCTATTCTATGCAGGGTAGTGTGTAATGTTGAGAGAGACAGAGAATAAGGCACACAATATGGTCTCTGCAAATTTCATCTGGTTATGAAGACAATGTACACACATTCAAAAAGTTAAACAAGTACACAAGTGTCACAGTTAACGCAAACAGGAGGTAAGGATTTATGGGCTAAATAAGCAGTAAGAGCCCTAAGTGCCAAGCACCAAAGGAACACAGGGAAGCTGGAGTTGGACCTATGATAATCAAACCTGAAAGGAGAGATGAGATACAAAAAAAACCCGTAATTTGTAGCTCGGCCATCTAAGAAGAGGTTTGCTGGATTTCAGGAATAGTATAGTTAGAAAATGAGTAAGTTACACTTAGGCAAATAAGTAACTGTCAAAAGAAGGAATGATATTGACCTTGGCCCAAGGATATCGCTGTGTCCTGATTTGCATTAGTTTCAGCGCCCACAGCAATCTGACTGAAGGTCGAGGTCCCTTTTAATAATGCTTTACATATCCAAAGCTATCTGCAATTATCAAAATGCTTCCTAAGAAGCATTTATGAGTAAACCGGTCCAGTTCTAAATCATCCTAGCACTTACCTACGGGGCTTGGTGGCCCCTCTGCGTTCACCGCTCTCAGAGAGTGGACGTGGGGAAGAAGGAAGAGCAATGGGACGGGGCAGGAGTTCCCTGTGAGTACTCAAGTGTGCAAGGCACGCTTTCAAGCTCGGAACTATTATTCAAAACGCTGCTAAGTAAAAACATCACTTTTCCTTGTCTCTTCCAAGGAAAAGGCTCCCGTGGTGATGGACGTAGCCGTGGTAAGCCACCCTCCAAGACTCAGAGCTCTGGTTCTGTCCGAGGACTCGTAATAGGAACCGCAACGGGACGTGGGCTTACAGGCGGGGACAGAGCATGGGGCAAAAAAAGACCACACATCAGCCAACAATCGCGGCGCGAATGCCTCAGGATACTACACTCGTGTTTGCAGTGAAGGCGGAACAAGGTTTGCAAAAGGCTTTGATATCGGAAATCCCGAGGAGCCTCGGAAGAAGGGACGCCGGTGCCCGAAGCCCGCGCTCTAGCCACCGCCTATTCTCTACAGGCTCCTCCGCGTGGGGAGGTAAAAAACGCCCAGGCAAGGGCTCCAGTCCGGGTTCCCCGTCCCACCACAGAGGTGCGGCGCAGCCCTATCCGGGAGGTGGGGCGCAGCGTTCCATCCCCGTGGCGGTGAACTCAAGCCGACCCCTGGCTAGCCCAGCGCTGGGTTCCGGGCCTCTAGAGGCGCCCCTGCCCCGAGATTCCCAAATCGGAGCGCAAACCTACCAGCTACAGCCGTCGCCCCTTGCCCCCTTTAAACAAGCGAACCCTCGTCCCGTTTCGGCCGCCAGAGCCCCTTCCCAGAAGGCTGCCAGCGAAGCGGAGACGCGTGCCCGGAAGGACGCGAGCGAGCCCCAAAGGGCGCGGCGGCGCTGCCAGGCGTCCTCCTGCCCCTCAGCCTCTCCGCGCGCTTCTTTGCCTCGTTTCGCCCCATCGGGAAAGCAGGTGCAGAACCAAGCCAAGGAGGCCATGCGGCAGAGCGGCCAGGCAAGGAAGGCGTCGTCGCGTCTCGGGGCCCTGGATGCCGGCTCCCGGACTGGAGCGGGTGGGTACGGGCAGCGGAGAAAACGCTGGCACCACTCGGGGTTTCGTCCGCACTCGTTCGACGCGCGGCCTTGCTCTTCACCCGCACTTTTACCTTGGACCAGGCGCCCCCGGGGCGGCGGGCGGAGGCGCAGAACCGCAGGCGGTAGGAGAGGCGTGTGAGAGCCGCCATGGTTGGGCTAGGGGGTAGGCGCAGGCCGGGCCGAAGCGAGCGTGTTCTGAACGGGACGTGGGCTTACAGGCGCGGCCCAAGCCTCCGCGTCACCGAACGGGAGGAAAAGGAAGGCGCGCAGGGGGCGGGCTGGAGGCTCGAACGCGCTTCGGTGACGTCCTGGGACCTCCGGGGCCGGGCTCCAGCTGACGGAGAAGAGATGCTGGGAGGGGCCGGCGGCCGGGGCGGATCGCGGGTAAAGTCCCGGCTCGGGCGCGCTCGGATGCTTCCTCGCGTCGAGCGTATTCCAGACCGTCGTGTTGCGCGCCCTGGCCGCCTCAGCTCCTCGGCTTTGAGCTCTCGCGGATATCTGTCTATATATACCAAGGTCAGGGATAAGCCTTGGCTTAGCGTTCGGGCGGCGCAGGAGGGCCTCTCTCGGAGCTTGCTGCTTTTTCATGTCAGTGTCTGGCGCCTGTGTGGGCTGCAAAGGGGTACCTGCCTGGAGGCCCACCACCTCTCTTCTCCCCTCGTAGACAGCGTTCCCACGTCTTCCATTTCTCAGTCCCCTCTCCCCACACCTGTCCCTGGCTTGTGAAGAGTTAAGTTTGCTCTGAGAACCTGCCACGAGCCATATTCCTTGGAGTGTGATCAGACAGGCCTGGTCAAGATTGTCCCTGGTCAGGAAGGCAAGATTAGGACTGGGCCTCTGGGACCTGATTTTAGCACACCTTCTTTTCCATCCCTATCATCCAAGTCCGCATTTTTCAGGATCTTTCTGGGACTGGAGTCCCAGAAACCCCAGATATTACTCAGCAGATGCAGACATACAGCTGTGTATCCCTTTGACTGACCTGAGACAAGTTTCATAACTTTCCTAAGCCTGTGTCCTTATCTGCAAATTAAAATTGCTTATAATACTCAGAACTGTCCTGAAGATTACATGAGGTAATTCATGCAAAGCTTCTGGCCTCATTTATAAACACTCAATAAATCTTAGGCATTACTCTAAGTTTCTTCAAGTTGGCAGTGGTGCATTGATATGACACATACATTCAATCAAAGTCTGATTTCTTCAGAACCATCTATGTACTTAGCAGCTGAGTGGAAGGACCAAGTGGAAAGTCAGTAAACATTTTATTTGATTAAGGGCTGACCATGTCCTGGGAATGTGGCTGTTAGTTTTTGAAGCAAAGCTAACACGAAAATTAAATGAGCCCTTAGCTTCTTTAGCAAGTATACTGGGACGGTGGACAGTCAGTCCAGTTTAAATTGTTTCTATAAAAGCACTGCCCTTTCATGGTATTCTTTTTAACTCTGAATTTCTTTTTTTCCTGTGAATACTATATATATATATTTTTTTTTTTTACATCTTTATTGGAGTATAATTGCTTTACATTGTTGTGTTAGTATAATTTTAATTAAAGTCATTGAGAGAACAAAATACCAAGTTAGACTGTCCAATGACATAAGGAGAAATTAACTTCATAATGCTCTCTATTTTCAACACATTTTAAGAACTTGGATAGAGGGGATTTTTAGGTATCAGAACTAAAGTCCCATTTCTAGTCCTAATACAACATATAACACCATCATAGGGTAGCTGGCAGAATGTGAAAAAGCTAAACTTCACAACTGGGTCTGCTTTTCCACTTTCGCCCTTCCAGAGGACACATGAAATGGAAAACAGCATTGGCAACTGTGTCAAACCGTGGTCATATGACTCACTCTTCTTGGCTGGTCTCACTCTGTTGCTCCTGGCTGAGGAAAAGACACACATTTTTAGTCTTATACTCTATGTGACTCTTAAATCTCGTGAAAAAAATCAGCCTCATTACTCAACGGTCAAAACACACTGTATTATTTTTTGGTGACTCTATGACTCCATTTTGTACTTTTTAAATAAAATATGAGAATCTTCAGCTTGAACAAATTATAGAAAAGTTTTTCTGTCGGATTTTCCTTCTGGTTCCACAACCATTTCAATTTTAATCTCTGTAAAATCTACTTTTTAAAAACATCTGGAACTCTACTCGATACTCTGTAATGACCTGTTTGGGAAAAGAATCTATAAAAGAGTGGATATATGTATAATATATGTACAACTGATTCACTTTGCTGTACACCTGAAACTAACACAACATTGTGAATTAACTATACTCCAATAAAAACTTTTTAAAAATAAAAGTAAAAAAACCCCAAAATATCCAAATTTCTCTAAACTAGTAAGAATAGCTCCCCTTTGTTTTAGGGGCAGTTTGTGACAGATATATATCATATTCTGGAAACTTTTCCTCATGTAATATTGTAGAGCTTAACTTCCACATTCTTAAAAATTGGGAGAGGAATTTCCCTGGTGGTCCAGTGGTTAAGAATCCATCTTGCAATGCAGAGGACACGGGTTTGATCCCTGATTTGGGGAACTAAGATCCCACATACTGCAGGGCAACTAAGCCCACCTGCCGCAACTACTGAGCCAGCGCCTCACAACCAGAGAGACTGCGTGCTGCAAACTACAGAGCCCACACGCTCTGGAACCCGCACACTGCAACTAAGACCTGCTGTTGCAGAAAATTAATTAATTGATTGATTGATTTAAAAAAAAAACTTCAGAGAATTGAATTGAATTCAAAGCCCTTAAACAAAAGGTCTGATTTTAGACAGGCAATAGGAAAGTTTATTTTGTATTATGTTATTATATATATAATATATATTACATATATTATTTTTATATTTTTTTAAAATTTCAAGATCGATTTTATTGCAGCCAAAACAGTGGCGTTAACTGTACATAATAAACTCTTATGTACATACATATTTTAAGTTATGGGGTTAAAGTTTATTTTGGCAGACAGTGTTAAACAAAATTAAAGTTGCATACATTAGTAACATAAGTCAACATCCTTAATTTGGTATAAGCGTGAACATATTTTCTTGCTTTCCTGTGTTCTGCTAAATCACCATAACTTAAACTGCTTTATAAAACTGATATGCTAAAATTTAGAGTTTTTGCTTATGCTGTAATTGATATATTATGTGATACATATATACATATATATATGTGTGTGTGTATATATATATATATATATATATGTGTGTGTATATATATATATATATATATATATATATATATATTCCCCTCCCTTTCTATCAAATGAATGCAGACAATGTGTCAGAGTTGGTTGGACTGTAAGTTGTCATTCTTTGTTTGAGAGATTTTTATTTAAATTCTCCTAAAATATGCGTTAGCATCCTTTCTAATTACTGAAAGATAGGACATTCTGCCATCACAGTTGGAGTATTCAGACTGAGAATCAGGGGCTTTAAAACTTGTCTTCAAAACCAGTTGTTTGACTGGTTTAGCTAGTAATTGTAGTTTTTAAGTAGGTCATTTGAATCTTAAGAAGAATATATGGGGCTTCCCTGGTGGTGCAGTGGTTGAGAGTCCGCCTGCTAAATCTAAATTTTTATTATTCATATTATACATGTTTACTTACATATGCATACAATTTATAGATATGTCTGCTTAATTGTTTTACATTAAAAGATTTTATATGTATTTATTCATATTTAATATATATATATATATATATATATATATATATATGCTTCATTTTATACAATGATCCTTTAATATATGGAAAACAAATCCATTCACACAATTTTCCTCTAGTAGATTTGAAAGACATAGATTTGAAATTTTACATAAATTTATAAATACAAGTATTGTTTTATGCAAATCATTATTCCCTAGTTTACCTTTTTTGTAAGCTTCTTATTTTCATAGATTCTTTGAAATAGTGTTTTCTAATTAACTAATGTGTACTAATATTTGTTCAATGGATAAAAAATGAATTGACTTTTACTTAAAGTGTAGTTTTTTCTTAGGAAAAATGGTAAACAACTAAATGCATGCGATGGTTGGAGAAGGCTCAACTCCTGGAATGAAAATGAAAATTATGTTAAAGTGCAAAGGAAACTCAAAAGAGCAAAACACACCAGAGGTATCTTGCATGCATTCAAGTCTGATCATGTCACTTCTGCTTAAAAATTTCAGTGGTTTTCCCCATTGCCTTTAAGATCCAAAGTCCACGCTTCTTAACTTGGCATAGAAGGGTATCATCTCTTTTGGTTTTCCTTTCACCTGTATATCACCTTTATACAGTATTCCAAACCGTATTTGCCTCTTGATTTTCACAGGATGAGTCCACACAACTCAGAATCAAATATTGATAGCAGAGTAGTAAAGAACGTGGACTCTGTAGCTAGACTGCCTGTGTTCAAATCTCAGCTCTGCTGTTCCCTAGCCATGTGGCCTCCTCTGGTCAATAGTTAAGGAGAGCTGCAGGACTGCAAAATGAAAGGTCGTGTCTGGACCAGTATCTGTTTGTACTACTCTGGTGTTAAAAGTTTATACCTTGTAAACGTATATATTTCTCAGATACTTTTTATATTTTCATAAACTGGGAAACATCAGACAGGATTCAAACCCTGTACTCTATGGTGTTAAAGACTATTTATGCCTCCCTCTTTATGGGTTATCTTTGAATCTGACCCCACCTCCCCAATTTTACTCATTCTGCCCTAGTGCAGGACTTCAATTTCAGTTTCTCTCACTTGGATTATTGCAGCTGCTTCCCAAATGAAGTACTATTCTCCCCTAAAGGTAACCGCTTTTTAAATTATCATTTCAAATACAGATGTGATCTTCTCATATGCTTTCCTAAAACGCTTTGAGAAATCCTCATAGGCTACAAGTTAAAGTTCAACATCCAATTATAGCCAAGATCTTTCTAAACCATCATACCTTAAGAGCTTTGCAGAAGTGAAACCATGTAACTCAGATTGGGACTTGAACCCACCGGCTTTTAATTGTGATCACACACCTGGTCTTAGGACTTAATGAAGCTCAGGTTCTTGATGTCTTGTCGCAGAAAGAATTCAGTGAGAGACAAAGCGATAGGTAAGAAGTGGATTTATTTAGAGAGAAACACACTCCACAGATGGAGTGTAGGCCATCTCAGAAGGTGGGAGGCCCCAAAGTATGGGGTGGGTTAGTTTTTATGGGCTGGGTAATTTCATAGGCTAATGAGTGGG
This sequence comes from Lipotes vexillifer, assembly GCF_000442215.2. Classification (NCBI taxonomy): domain Eukaryota; kingdom Metazoa; phylum Chordata; class Mammalia; order Artiodactyla; family Lipotidae; genus Lipotes; species Lipotes vexillifer. Next base: position 1,164,579 of record NW_006772588.1, on the reverse strand, counting down.
AAGATTATTCTAACTATTTTGGGGAAGGGATGAGGATTTCCAGGAATTGGGCCACCACCCACTTTTTAACCTCTCAAGGTTGGTCTCTGAACCTGTCTTGGCACTGGTGGGTGTGTCATTTAGCTGCTAATGTATTACAATGAGGCTCAAGGTCCACTGGAAGTCCAATCTTCTGCCATCAGGACCTAGTTGGTTCTAACCAGTTTTTGTCATGTCCTATGACTATGTCATTCTTTGAAAGGTTGTGCCCCGCCCCCTTCCCTCCTGTTTCAGAAGTACTTCAGGGGTTCCACAAACATTGAATCTTGAAATTAAATTTTAAATTATATTTTAACTTTTCTCTCAATTCTAACATAGTAGCATATACACTCAATTGTGGTATAACTCTGATTTTAACATATTAAAGATTACAAGATCATGCAGTTAGGAGGCAGAACTCAGAATAATATATGGCAAAATGGTTTTTTTAATTAGCGGAAAAAGGTGAACTAGTCCCTGAACTGGGTTAGGAAAATTTGCTGTAAATTTAGAAAAAATATAGATTGCTATATCTCACCATATGTATAAAATAAAACACAGGTTGATTGAATTACTAAATACATTTTAAAAGACTATTATTCTGAGACAGGAAGGAAGGGGGCAGGACACAACCATTAAAAGAATGACACAGCCATTGAGGATATGACATAAACTGGTTAGAACCAACTAGGCCCAAGATGGTGGAAGATTCAACTTCCCATAGACTTTGAGGCTCATTTATACGCTTATTGTAATATATTAGCATGCTAGATGACACGCCCACAGACACCATGACAGTTCAGAGGCCAACCTAGAGGTTAAAAAGTGGGCAGTGGCCCAATTCATGGAAATCCCCTACCCATCCCCAAAATAGTTGGAATAACTCCCCCACTCCTTGGCATTTGAAATTACCCAGCCCATAAAAACTAACCACCCCCTCACCTCAGGGCCCCTCTCACTTTCTGAGATGGACCACATTCTGTCTGTTGAATGTATATCTCTCTAAATAAACTCCCTTTCACTTTACTATGGCTCACTCTTGAATTCTTTCCTGCATGAAGCCAAGGATGCTCACTTGGCAGCCCATCCCAAACTCGAGCCCAAGGGGGCCCGAGACCTGGGACATGACTATTCTCTCACATCCCCTTCTGGAACACTGCCACCACTAAAAAGTAAAAACTTTAAGTATGTGTTTCGGATAATTGTAAAAGGCACAATTCAATGTGTACTATATAGTGATCACAGTCATGTGTTAAATATTTTTGCATAAGGCTCAAAACTGAAAGGGACCACACAAAAAATGAGGAAAAAAAAATGTGATGAGGGCAGGACTTTAGGTATTTTCTCTCATTGTTTAAATATTTTAAAACTTTTAATTAACTCTTAAAAGTACTATATATATATATATATTTATTTATATAGTTTTAGTGTGAGAGTTTAAAATACATTGAATTTAAAATACATTTCAGTATCTCAAAGAGATATTTTTACACCCGTGTTCATTGCAGCATTATTCACAATAGCCAAGATGTGGAAGCAACCTAATGTCCATCCACATATAAGTAGATAAAGAAAATGTGGTATAGAAATGTCAGTAATCAGAAAAACAAATAGCAAGCTAATGTGTAAATTTGTGGGAGGAATAAAAAGAACATTTCCCATTACATGTGAGGGGGGAAAGAAAAAAAAGACCTCTAATTCCACATATTTTGTAGAAGATCCTAAAAACAAGTTAAAGTGACGACATCATTTCAAAGAACAATAAGCTTTATGCCAACTCACCATCACAAAACATAAACCTGCTATATAGAAAGAAAATATTATGTGATTGAAATCTAAAAGTGACTTGTGTCTATCAGGCCGACAGAATACACCAGCAAATTATTTCTTTTATGGTTATACCCTGTAAGAGTTAATGCAGAAATGTCTCAGGAATTATGTAAATTTATATATATATGCATATATATATACATATATATATAATCAACAAGAAATTATTTAATTGTCCTAGTTACTTTAAAATATAGAAAATATATAAAGAGTTTATTACTTTTGCATAAAATGCCAATCAATTTTTTAGGATGCATTTTGAATTCTTAAAAACTATAGGTTTTCAGTTTTTGGCAGTGACCATGGTTATTTACATGTACAATAATTTTTATTTAAAAGACTTCGTGATTAAATTGCATCATTTATTTGATATGCCACATTCTTAAAATTGCACTTAGCTCTAAGAAGAAAATACAGTAGCTTTTTAAATATTAGAATGAGGAAGATCATTATAAGTATATCACAAACCCAAAAGCCATAAAACAAAAAGTAATAAATACATTTAAAAAAAATTCACACCAGTAAAAAAAGCCATAAACAAGGTCATGAAACAAATGACATATAAAGAGCCTCTGCAAATCACTAAAACTGACCAATAGAAAAAGAAATACAAAAGGTTGAAAACAAGTATACAAGGCTCTCTACCTCACTGATAAATTTTAAATTGCAATTAATTCTATAATGGCATATTTTTCACCAAAATATAGGCAAAGACTGTCACATGCTAATTTGGCAAGGATGTAGGAAAGTCTCCCTAGTATATGTCACTAATGTATACTTCCTCTATGAAAGTAAATTTGGCAATACTTATGAAAATTTAAAATACACTGACAATTTCATCCCTAGAAATTTATCCCAGAGATATATTCACACATGTGGGAAATGATACATGCATTAAGATATTTATCATAGTATTGTTTTTAATGGCAAAATAATTAGAATCAACTTAAATACCCAAAAATGTGGTACTAGTTAGAGAAATTACAGAACATTCATAAAATGGGGTATTGTACAGCCATTAACAAAAAGGGGAAATGGGGTAAAGTCATACCTTACAAAAGAAGGAAATTCTGCCATATGTGACAAAACAAATGAACCTTAAGGATACAAATACTGTATGATTCTCACTTACAGGTGGTATCTAAAAGAGTCAAACTCATAGAAGCAGAGAATAGAATAGTGGCTGCCAGGGGCTCAGGGGAAGCGGGAAATGGAGAGTTGCTATTTAACAGGCATAAAATTTCAGTTATACACGATGAACAAGTGAATAAGTTCTAGAAATCTGCTGTACAACACTGTGCCTATAGTTAATGATTCTGTATTGTACAGTTAAAAATGTGTTAGGAGGTAGATCTCAAGTTGTGTTCCTACCACAATATATATATACATAAATATTATGTTTATATATATCCAATTTGATTACCAAATTTTTCCTTCTCCAGTCTCAACCTGGAAACCCAGGGGAGTGTTTCAGGGGACGAGATACTATGTTCCATACACATCACACACTAATTTTTCCTTTGACTGCCCAGAATGGAGTAACAGTAATAATCTTCCAGCGTGTACTTCTCTATAGATGAACGAGTGTGGCAGCCTTCAACGAAATAAAGCCACTTAGTTGGGAAACAAGAGAATGAACAAGATAAATATCTCCCCATAATAATGTAAATCACTATTGGACATCAGCAAGTTCCTAGTAGTCTTGAGTTGTGACTTGAAACATTTCTATCTCCATGTCTACATTTGTGGGTTTTCTACCTACCTCAGGCTTGTCCTGCAGCTCTATTTGTTGCTTTCTAATGAAACACCCCTGAATAGTAAAAGAATAGAACTGACTAATCTACTGCCTAGTCCTGGAATATCATAAGTCTAAAAGCACAGAAGTGCTATTCCCTGGAATGTAGTAGGAAAAGTACTGGGAGAAAATCAGGGTCACAGAATGTATAGCTTGCTTTCAGTGATCACATGTGGAGGAAAGGCGGCGTAGATTTTAACAGGCAAGCTTCATGTCCCATTTTGGATGAGAACCTTGGAAGAAAAATTCGTTTGCTATCAGTATCTTGTGATAATTATTATTTTCACTATCTTTATTCTCTGCATATTCTAGAGTAGTGGTCTACAAACTTTGTGTGATCTGTATATATAAATTTTGCAGTTGTACCCTATATATACATACAGTTGGCCCTCTGAATCTGCAGATTCTGCATCCATAGATTCAACCAACCTCAACAGATGAAAAATATTCGGAAAAAAATATTCCAGAAGGTTCCAAAAAACCAAAACTTGAATTCGCCACATACCAGCAACTATTTACATTGCATTTACATTGATTAGGTATTGTAAATAATCTAGAGATGATCTGAAGTACATGGGAAGATGAGCGTAGGTTATATGCAAATACTACGCAATTTTACATAAGGGATTTGAGCATCCACGGATTTTTTTAATCTGCGGTGAGTCCTGGAACCAATTTCCTGCAGATAACGAGGGGCATAAACATACATGTGTATGTGTATGTGTTTATTTCTTTGTAAATTGTGAAAAGCAATTTTTATAACAGCAACAAAACACTATAGTTAAATGTGTCAATAAGGGGATCGGTCTGTAAAAGTACATTAGTCTACAGACTAATTCATCTACGGACTAATCATTAAGTTCTTCCTTCCATGTGGCACTGTGCTAAGGGCTAGGGATTCAGTTGTGAATAAGGCAGACAGACATGGTCCCAGGCCTCATGGAATTTACCACTTATCAGAAGATTAAGACCAAACAATGCATTTTTGTTCTGGGTCTTGTCAGTGAGAAGTGCAGAGTGCTAACAGACTGTATAACAGACTGACATAAGAGGGAGAGGGGTGTCAGTGAACACTTTTTGTAAGAATTGTCTTTAAATCAGGACCTTAAGGATCAGCAGAAGTTAGCTAGTTGAAGGGCGATGATGCAAAGCCCTACTGGGTATAAGAAATAATCCAGCATGAGTAAAGGTGGACAAGAGACAGGTCATGTAGGGCCTTGAAAAGTGTGCCAAGAATCACGGTCCATTTTGTAAGGGCAGAAAGAAGCCACTGACGATTTGAATCAGAGGGGTAAAATGATCAGGTTTTCTTCTTTAATATTTATTTATTTATTTATTTATTTATTTATTTATTTTTATTTATTTGGTTGCACCAGGTCTTAGTTGCGGCAGGCGGGCTCCTTTAGTTGCGGCTCGCCCACTCCTCAGTCAAGACGTGGGCTCCTTAGTTGTGGCATGCGAACTCTAGTTGCGGCATGCATGTGGGATCTAGTTCCCTGACCAGGGATCGAACCCCAGCTCCCTGCATAGGGAGCGTGGAGTCTTAACCACTGCACCACCAGGAAAGTCCCAAATGATCAGTTTTGAACTTTGTAAAATATCACTGCAGCTGGGGTGTGAAGACTTTATAAAGTTGTTATCAATTTGGGGGATTTTCTTCATTAACATGATTAAAGTGGTGATCTATATTTATTGACCCAGAAAATAGTCCACTATTCAATATTGAGTGAAAAAAGGGTTATAGAAGAACATGTATGGTATGAGTCCATTTATGTAGAATTACTAAAATGTATATGTGTAGGTATACATAGAGATATTCATAAAGGTATGTTTGAATATACGTTTAAATGTGTACATGTATATGTGTATATATGTGTGTATATTAAATATACACAAACCAAAATGTTAACAGTGGCTATCTCTTGGTGGCAGGAAACTGAATGAAATTTGCTTTCCTCTTTGTACATTTCTGAATTATCTTTTTCTAAGCACAACTCAATTTACAAGGGCAATAAGTCTATTTTCTAAGAATGTTTACCTAAATACCTCAAAAAAGGGTAGGGGCTGTGTTTTTTCTGTGTCTTTCTAAACCCATCCAACTTCTAATACAGTACTTAGGCTTCCCTGAGAGTGATGTGAGCCAACTTCTAAGGTAAGTCAGGAGAATTTACTTGACAAGAAGCACTTTTGGAGCTGTTATGACAAGGTGATAGTCTAATAGCTCAGGTCATTTGTATGAATGAATATTGGTTCAATGACAATAAAAATCAACTACCTCAGAAATCAGCTAATGACTTTGTACATGGAGTGTTCTTAAAAACCCCTGTGACACCTAATCGAAACACAGCAAAATATAAAATAATAATTTTATCCATGTGTTCTGATAACTCTTTTCGTATATGTCAAAAACTATGGAAGCATTTGTAGTCAAAAATGAACATGTCCTATGAAAATAGTGTAATTCAAGCTGTGGGAAATTGCTTTCCAAAGATATCCTATGAAATGAATGTCAGTTTTGCACATGATGACTTATGCCTGGTGAGAACTGCAAAGAACTCTTAGCACATAACAACTCCAACTCCATCCAAACCCCTTCACTAAGAAACCTTACCAATTCTAGCATGGCTTCTAGCAGCCTAAGGCCAGGTCCCAGGGATGACCCAGCCGCCTTTTGAGTTCCTGTCCTTAAAAAATCAGGAGTGTCAGAAGAATTTATTGATACTAGCCAATGTCTGGCTCCTGACCTCCCTTACTCAGAGCATTCACTTACAATTATGAATCCTTCCTCTGTCCCTTTGAGATGTATACATACCTCCTACTACTCAGAAGTGTCCTCTCCAGGACCTGAAAACTATTCCTTGGAAATATAATTATCAGGAAGAATTGGGCCTTTGTCTCCCAGTCTCAATGGGAGGATAGATTTCTAATTTCCTTAATTGCCAGCTAGCAGACACAGGTAGCCTAATCACTTTGATACCACCCCTTGTAATTTTTCACTTCCTTTCCTACCTGAGCCCCGCTCACTCCTTCCTACTCCTTCATTCTTCCATTAAAATGCCCAGTCATCTCTGCACTAATCAGATGGAGCTCAGCTCTTGCCCCTACAGTCAGTAGTTACTGAATGAAATCTGTTTTCAGCACTTTAATGTCCAGCTTTCTTTATCTTTGACACTGACAATATAGGAACAGAATTTTCTACGTAGTTCCAACGTCATCACATCCTTAGCAAACTAAATATAATTTCTGTAAATATGATTTAAAGACAGATTGTACATAAGAAGATGTAAGAAATGTAAGAATTTGTACGTAAGAAAATGTAAGAATTAAACTTCCTAAATAAACAACATGGAATTAACATGGGATTCAGCAATTCATATGCATGTGAATTTAATATGTGTCAAAGTTTGTCCTTTTAATTAGTAGAAAAAGATGAACTAGTTCCTAAATTGGTGTTAGTATGTTTGAAGTAAATGAAGTATGTAGAAGTAAATGTAGAGGAATTATTTTATAATATTAGGATGGGAAAGGCCTTTCCAAACAAGTCATAAAATCCAGAAGCTATAAAGTGAAAGACTGATAGAGTCAACAAAACCACATAAACTTTTAAGTTGTAATTTCACACTCGTGACCAAAATTAAAAGACAAACAACAAAGTGGGAGAAAGTATTCTTCACATGTAAATCTGACAGTTAGTAATAGCCATAATTCTAATACCTACAAAACAAAAAAGACAAAAAAGATAATCACCAAAACAAGAAAAATGAACACATATAATGGAAGGATAAATGTAAATAAGCAGTTATTATATGAAAAGATGGTCTAACCAAGGAAATACAATTCCAAATAATGAGATGTCACTTTGTTTATTAGATAGGCAAAAATTAGAAAGATTAGTTATAAACAATGTTGTCAAGGATGTAGAAGAAATAATCCTCTCATATTTTGTAAGGCAAAATATCATTTTAAATTTCCACCTCCTTCAACATTTCCAGCCCTTTACTGTGGGATGGAAATGTACATGTATATGTACATGTATGTGTAAATGTACATGTATATGTACATTTACAGCAGTAAAAAAGAATGAGAGGGATCTTCATGTACTTACAGTAACACTTCACCAGGACATAGTTAAATAAAGGAATCAAGGGGGGACTTCCTTGGTGGCACACTCGTTAAGAATCCACCTGCCAATGCAGGGGACACAGGTTCGAGCCCTGGTCTGGGAAGAACCCATATACCGCAAAGCAACTAAGCCCATGTGCCACAACTACTGAGCCTGCACTCTAGAGCCCGTGCTCCGCAGCAAGAGAAGTCACTGCGATGAGAAACCCGCGCACCACAATGAAGACTAACCCCCTCTTGCCGCAACTAGAGAAAGCCCGTGCACAGCAACAAAGACCAAACACAGGCAAAAATAAATAAATAAATAAATTGATTAAAAATAAATAAATAACACCTCAGAAAAAAAAAAGGAATCACAGGACTTCCCTTTTGGTCAAGTGGGTAGGACTCCACACTCCCAATGCAAGGGGCCCAGGTTCAATCCCTGGTTGGGGAACTAGATCCCACATGCCACAACAAAGATCCAATGTGCCACAACTAAGACCCGGCGCAGCCAAAATAAATAAATAAATAAGGAATCAGGTTTCAGGATAATGTGCATGATGTGATTCCATTCAACTAAGAATTCTGCATGCCACAACTAAAGATCCCACATGCCACAACAAAGATCCAATGTGCCACAACTAAGACCCGGCACAGCCAAAATAAATAAATAAATAAGGAATCAGGTTTCGGGATAATGTGCATGATGTGATTCCATTTATGTAAAAAAGAACAAATCAAAATTATACGTTAGTGGTATTTGTATAGAAATTAATAGAAAAGTAAAGGGAATTTAAAATTTTCCACCTGTATGTGTTGCATTGTTTTAATTTGTATTATATTTAATACATATTATTTGTGTAATTTTAAAAAGTGAAGAACCATTAATTATCTAGTAATTTCTTAAACTCAATTTTATAAGCTCAGCAATATTAAAAAGAATGACACATTTCAATATCTTCAAGACATTGCCATGTCATAAAATCAGGTTAAAACCCTATAGTTTTGTTCCATGAAAAAAATTTGCTTTTGTTTATGCATAGATGTCTGGAAGGATATTTATAGAATTTTAATAGTAACCACTTTTTTTTTTTTTTTTTTTTTTTTTTTTTTTTTTTTTTTTTTTTGGCTGCACCCTGCAGCTTGTGGTATCTTAGTTCCCTGACCAGGGATTGGACCTACACCCTCAACAGTGAAAGCACGGAGTCCTAACTGCTGGGCCACCAGGGAATTCCCTTGACTTTATTTCTTATGTTCTTATAATCTATGCCTTTTTAAAAATATTTATTTATTTATTTTAGTTTTGGCTGTGCTGGGTCTTATTTCCGGTACGTGGGATCTTTGTTGCGGCATATGGGATCCTCCACTGCGGCATGCAGGCTCCTCGTTGCGGTGTGCAGTCTTCTCTCTAATTGTAGCATGAGGGCTCCAGAGTGCATGGGTTCTGTAGTTGCAGCACTCAGGCTCTCTAGTTTTGGCCCAAATGCTCAGTAGTTGCAGCTTAGGGCTTAGTTGCCCCACGGCATGTGGGATCATAGTTATCCGATCAGGGATCGAACCTGTGTCCCCTGCATTGGAAGGCGGATTCTTAACCACTGGAACACCAGGGAAGTCCCAATGAATGCCTTTTATAATTTCATTGTGGATAAAAAGGCATATCACCTGAGAAATGATAAACATAGTTTTAAAATTTCAAGTCATTCGACATTTGTTGTAGAGCAGGCTCTCTTCTACACAGTGGAAGTACATGAAATCTATTTCCTTCTTTCAGGGAACTATAAGTCTAATTTTTGTAAGAAATATTTTTTTGATGTTGCCTAGGAAAGAGCTAGAACTTAATGATTTGGAAACAAGAGTCACATTCTTGCTGTTTATAATAATGAAATGCACAGAATAAAAAATGTCCTTTGTATTTTAGAATAATCAGTGACCCTCCTTTCTGACAATGATTGAATAGCTGTGCCAATTATCTATTGAAAGCCAATCCTAGTAATAAGAAAACCAGACTCTCCGCATGTAGGAGAAGGCTTATTTTTACCTCCTTTTAATTGAGGCGGAGCAGAGAGGGGAACAGGGGCATTCCCCATAGCCAGGTCATTCATAAGTATACGCACCAAGTCACGGTAAAAGGAAAATCCATCAGGAAGATTTAACAATTATAAACATATATGCCCCTAACATGAGAGCACCAAATACATGGAACAAAAACTAACAGGAATGAAGGGAGAAATAGATAATTCAATAATAACAGAGATTTCAATATTCTACTTTCAATAATGTATAGAATAACTAGGCAAGAAGATCAAAAAACTTCCCTAGTTATGAATTAATGCATTAATTTTCAACAAGGGTGCCAAGACTATTCAATGGGGAAAGAATAGTCTTTCCAACAAATAGTGCTGAGACAACTGGCTATCTACATGTAAAAGAATAAAGTGGGACCCTTTCCTCACACCATATGCAAAAATTAACTCAAAATGGATCAAAGACCTAAACGTAAAATGTGTTAAACCATAAAACTCTTAGGAGAAGACATAGAAGTAAATTTCATGACCTCATATTTGGTGATGGATTCTTAGATATGACATCAAAAGCATGAGCAGCCAAAGAAAAAGTAGGACACCATTAAGAAAGTGAAAAGTGACCCACAGAATAGGAGAAAATATTTGCAAACCATACATCTTATAAGGGATGGGATAAAGAACTCTTACAACTCAATAATAAAAGTATTAATAACCCAATTTTTTAAATGGGCAGAGATTCTAAATAGACATTTCTCCAAAGAACATATACAGCTGGACAATAAGCGCATGAAAAGATGCTCAACATCATTATTTATTAGGGAAATCCTCATAAAAATACAATGAGATACCACTTTACACATACTAGGATGGTTAGAATCAAAAAGTGAAATAATAACAAGTGTTGGTGGAAATGTGTAGAAATTGGAACCCTCATATACTGCCGGTGGAAAAGTAAAATAGCACAGCCACTTTGGAAAACAGGCTGGCAATTTCTCGAACAGTTAAACATAGAGTTGCCATATAACACAGCAGTGCAACTCATACCCAAGAGAAATGAAAACATATGGCCACGCAAATACTTGCACAGGAATGTTTATAACAGCCTTATTCATAATACCCAAAGGTGAATACAACCCAAATGCCCATCAACTGATAAATACATAAACAAAATTGGTATACCCAATCAATGAAATCTTATTTGGCCATAAAAAGGAGTGAAGTATTTGATACATGCCATAAAAATGGATGAACCTTAAAGACATTATGCTAAGTGAAAGAAGCCAGTCACAAAGGACCATATAGTATATGACTCTATTTATATGAAATGCAAAACAAATATAAACCGTATCCATTATCACAGAAGGTTCTATTGGACAGTGCTGGTCTGTCGAATAGTAATAGAAAGGCTTGTTATCCTTTATGTGTGAATAGTTTCTAAGAAGTCTTGTAAGAGTTGGAAGAACTACTACAAGTTAAATTCTTAAGAATTTGGCATGTAGAGAGATTTGACTTTAGAGAGAAGGTGATGTGATAAAAGCATAAAGAGATTTGATGATGCTACTACACTGCTAGCTTTGAAGACAGAGGAAGGGGCCATGAACCAAGGAATGCAAGAAATGCAGCTCTAGAAGCTGGAAAATTCAGGAAATGGATTCTTCCCTAGAGCTTCTGGAGCGAATGGGGGCCTGCTGACACTTTGACTTTAGTCCAGTGAAACTGATTTTGGAATACTGACCTCCAGAATGATAAGAGAATAAATGTGTGTTGTTTTAAGCCACGAATTTTGTGACTATCTGTGACAGAAAGTAGTAGAAAACTGATACATGGAGGTTGTAGGGGAGAATCAGTTTCTTGCCTTTCCAGCTTCTAGAGGCTACCTACATTCCTTAAGCTCATAATCCCCTTTCTCTATCTTCAAAGTTAGCCATGGCAAGTCCAATCCTTCTCATAAGGCATCACTCTGATCTCCTCTTCCCCCATCTTCCATTTTTAAGAACACCTGTGATTACATTGGGCTCACCCAGATCATGCAGGATAATATCGTTGTATTAAGGTCAGCTGATTAGCAACCTCAATTCCATCTGCAACCTTAATTGTCCTTTGCCGTGTAAGGTAAAATATTCACAGCTCCAGAAATTAGGAAGTGGACATCTTTGTGAGGCCATTGCTCTGCTCACAATGGGTTAATCATTCTCTTAATAAAATTGAATATGTTAATCAACACTCTGGGTTGGATAGTTCCGCACCTCTATCCAGAAATGGAAAGAAAGTAAAATATTCAGGTCTCTGTCTGGTTGGATTGGACTGGAATGGGGCTGAGTGAGTGATAAGATTCAAGGATGATTCCACAATAGGAACTGTGGATGCACAGAAGAGCAAGAGATTGGGGATGATGATTCTGCATTTGGACATTTTAAATTTGAAATGCCTGTGGCATTTGCAGCTGAAAACGCCCAGTAGGCAGTTTTCTGTGAGTATATGGAAGGGTGATGCTCAGTTAAGAGGTTTGGGTTGGAGATGGATTTGGGAGTCATTAGTATAGGTGGTAGCTGAAACCATGCGAGTGAGGTATGTTGAGCAGAGCAGAAGGAGAGTAAGAAGCAGAAAGAGCAGTGAGCTGAAGATGGAATGGGAGGGAACTTCCCACTGTAGAGGAAGCTATATTGCACCGTCACAGTTCCCCCCTTCACAACCAGGGCACTCACTTCCCTAGCTGCTGGGAGCACTGCCTACTGATGGCTTCCAGCTATATGACATCCATATCACTTCTCTAGAATTGCCCTCTGCCCAAGGGAGATGCTTTGCCCTACTTTGAGCCCATTCTCTGGGGAAATCCTTCATCCAACGAATGATCAGTGTAGAAATACAAAGCCTTGGCCTCTTTGCCTCAGTTTGTGACATCGATTAAGGGCTACCTTAATTCAAGAACTCTCTGTAGGATCAGCTGAGGCCTCTGTTGCAATTGCATCCCAGTTCAACTTCTCCCCTGCCCAGTCCCACCTCTCCCACAGATAATCTTCCTGAGGGCACTCCAAAAAAATCCACCTGTACACACATCTCCATTTTAGTGTCCATTTCCAGGGGATTCTAATGCTAATACACTCACATTCAGTGGGAGGGTAGAAAAAGTTAATTCTGTGGGAGGGACAGTAAAGTAATGATTTACAACAGAAGAACAAAGAGAATCAAGAGAGTATAGAGTCTTTGAACCAAGGAACTGTAGAGAGTTCCCAGAGGAAATTGTGATAAACAGTGTCACATGCTGCAGAGATGTTCAGTGAGATAATGACTGGAAAATGATGAGGGAAGAAGCCAAACTGAAGTGTGTGGATGACTCAATAAAGGATAAGAAAGAGGAGACAGGAGTCAGTGACTGTAGACTACACTTCTGCAAAGTTCGGACATTGGGGCTGGGTTCAGAATGGAAAGGAGCCAGAGAGGAACACAGGGACAAGAGATGGGGGAAGCTCAAGCATTTTTAAGGTACATTCATTCGTTTTTTAAAAATAAATATCTAATAAATTAATTAACGTTTAATAAGTTAATAAATATTTGTCTACTCTCTGTAAGTCAGGGGTATATGCAAGGGATGCAACCACCCATGAGGTATTCAATCTGCCATCAAGGAGCTTGCTGTCTGAGCGAATGTTACCAGAGGAAGCTAAGGACAAGTGATTAAGGACTGCCAGGCAGCATGAAGGCTCCAGCTCATTTTATAGTGGAATCAATCTGCATGACAATAAGTCTGTTGTGCTTCAGAGCTTAACATCTGAGTGGCAGGGCAGAGGAACATTCATTAAAGATTGGTTGGGTTTTGTAGAGTGAAAGGTTCAGTTGACCAATCTTGTTATCCAGGGGAAAAAGGCCAGAAAGGAGCTAAAAGGACTGAGAGAAAATTTCACCAAAGGGTTTTTCTAGATCAAAAATCTGCATTGTTGGGCTTCCCTGGTGGCGCAGTGGTTGAGAGTCCGCCTGCCGATGCAGGGGACACGGGTTCGTGCCCCGGTCCAGGAAGATCCCACATGCCGCGGAGCAGCTGGGCCCGTGAGCCATGGCCGCTGAGCCTGCGTGTCCGGAGCCTGTGCTCCGCAACGGAAGAGGCCACAACAGTGAGAGGCCTGCATACCACAAAAAAAAAAAAAAAAAAAACTGCATTGTTATGAGATCATGAGAGAATTGTAAATGATATATGAGATGTAGTCAGAGACTGAGTTTTGGAGTTTAAGGCTTCTGAGGTCTATAGCCTGGTTCATTGGTCTACCAGGATGTTGGGCTATTTTAGGATTATGGCAGGGTTTAAGGTGAAGATAAATGATGTAAACGAAGACTCAGTGTCTTTACTGAGTGTGAGAGAGGGATCCAGAGGTCAGTAGAGGGGAAGAGGGGAATGATCAGCGACCTTGACCTCAAGCAGATGAAGTATTAATAGTTATGTCCACCGAAATAAATAGATGAAAATTTAGAGGAGATGGGGGCCTCTATTAACATTGGAGCAAGAGTTCCAGGGTGCACAGTGAAAAAGATGGGAGGAAGGTGATTGTTCGGAAGAATCTTGGGAGCAGATGTTCAGGATAGTAGGGAAATGAGGGCATAAAGGCAGGTTGGAGCTTGTGGAACTTCCCTTTCTTGAGGGCCATAGAGCTTAGAAATATGGTTGAAAGTGACTGACCTCAAATGACTTAACTTGGGACAAATTGTCTTGAGCCAGGAAAAGTAAACTGCATTTGCCAGAGGCAATTAATTATTATAGCCGGTAAAGTCAAAGGGAGGTTTCTGGATCAAGTACAAGAAACGAAAGTGTATTAAATTTTGGCAATGGACAAAGTTGAATTTTTTTAATTAAAAATATTAAGTTCTCTTTTATATTATATTTTATTGTCTGTTAATTTTTGTTGATAAATTGAAAAGAAAAACTAAAAAACTGTGCCTGACCAAAGTGCATTAAAATCATTTTTTTTAATCTCTGAAGTTAATATAAACAATATTATACAGTGGGATCGGGAGAACTTTTACTTCAATAGATTAAATAGAAATTAAATAATGGAGTTTTCTTATTAACAGGCACAAATTAATGCTCTTGGGCTTTAACTTTGTGCTAAGTTAATGACCAATTCTTGATCAGAATCCTGATTTTGTACAGATTTCCATTTTCACCCTCTTCAACACACTCCTCACAGGTTTGGAAATGGAACCTGTTATGGTTAGTTTTATGTGCCACCTTTGGTAGGCTATAGTATAATATTCAGTTATCTAATCAAGTACTAATCTAGGTGTTGCCGTGTAGTATTTTGTAGATGAGGTTAGCACCATGACTTGACCTTAAGGGGATTATCTTTGTGATATATGTGTATATACCTGTATTTATATTTCTCTCTAGATATATAATCACCTCTTGTGATTATCCTTGTAATGTCTATCTGTCTATCTATCTTCCCTATCATTTTAACCTTGTGTCAGTAATTTACCATCATGTGACCCAGACTGAACGAATGAAGTGTGAGGAAATGTTTGATCTGGAATTCTGGAGAAGTTCTTTGTTATAATTCTGTGAAAGTTTCCAGTAATACCTGCTTCTTTCTTCCTCTGAGAGTGTGAGGCTTGGAATGGCAGCAGCCCTTTCACTGTCAGGTTGAGCATGGAGCCAACAGACAAAGAAGGCAGAGCCAAGACACTTGCAGAGACATGGAGCTGGGGCTGCTGGCTTAAATCAGCCCTGAAGCCTGTCTTGCCTCTGGGATTCATTTTCCAAACCATGTGTTTCCTCACTGTTTACGTAGTAGTTTGGTTTTCTGAGATCTGCAGCCAAAATTATTCTACTTAATACAACGCTTTTCCTTAATGTAAGTTCTTTAGGATATTAAGAAGCTAGTGTGTCTGGTCTGTCAGTTGAGATTCATGTCCTGTGTGGATGTTTTTACAATATTTGCTTATTAAGGATTAAAAAACTGGTAATATAAATCAAAGTGTAGCTTTTAATGGAATCTTTGCAAGTTAAATAACAGTTATTTGTAAGGTTTCAATGTGTTCTGTTAATTTGTTTTAGAAGTATTAAGATTCTTAAGGACTTCCCTGGTGGTCCAGTGGTTAAGACTCAGCGCTCCCAATGCACGGGGCCTGGGTTCGATCCCTGGCCAGGGAACTAGATCCCACATGCCGCACCTAAGAGCCCACATGCTGCAGCTAAAGATCCTGCATGCTGCAATGAAGACCCAGTGCAGCCAAATAAATAAATAAATATTTAAAAAGAAAAAGATTCTTAAGATTCCAGTGGACTTATAATAATGTACCCAATCTTTAAATGTCACGTCACCGACAAAACACAGAACTTGGAATTTGATACTGTAGCCATAGTGCACACTTATTAGAATTAGTTTATCTGGCAGATATATCTTGTAGGTAATATGGATATCATTAAAAATGCTAAAGGAAACGGCAAAGTAGGGCTGCGCCCAGAATAGGGAAAACGACTAATTACCTTGGAGAGTGGAGAAGAAACGGTTTCCTAAAACATAAAATGAGACCTAGAAAACCCAAATGGCACAGCAGTCTTTCTGCTCTGTTCCAGAATGAATTTATTCTAGAGCTTAAATTATATGTTTAAGTTCTTATTATTCAAGATCCCTTTAACATTCCCAGTCATGGACTTCCCTGGTGGCGCAGTGGTTAAGAATCCGCCTGCCAATGCAGGGCACACGGGTTCGATCCCTGGTCTGGGAAGATCCCACATGCCTGGGAGCAGCTAAGCTCGTGTGCCACAACTACTGAGCCCATGCACCGCAAATACTAAGCTTGAGCGTCTAGAGCCCATGCTCCGCAACAAGAGAAGCCACCGCCATGAGAAACCTGCACGCAGCAGTGAAGAGTAGCCCCCGCTTGCTGTGAAGAGGACCCAACGCAGCCAAAAAATACATCTATTTTGCAAGTCCTTTTACACAGCAGCTCTTAATTACCAGTATGCCTATAGGGGATGTTGCTCTCTTTCTCTCTCTCCCTTCCCAAGGTAAACTTCAAAAATTAATTGTTGATTGGTTTTTTAGATGAATGTAAAAACTTATATTAGATGAAAGTTTTATTCAGCTTGGATTTGCATAAAGAACTCTAGAAATCAATAAGACTGAATTGATACTGGCTTTCCCTCACCAATCTTTTCCTCCTCCAGATTCATCTGAGCCAGCAAATGTCACTGCCTTTGGCCAAGTAGCTCTCTGCAGAAACCTGGAAGACATCTTTGACACCTGTTTCTCCTTCCCTCTCACATCCAATCCTGTCACCAAGTCCTGTCAATTCTACTTCTACAGTGTGTCAGATGTAATCCCCTCTACTTTCGCTGTGCTCATTCTGACAGGAATTACTTAATTTTCTTCCAAAGAACTAGTCTCCCAACTAAACTACCCAATTCTCTCTCACATTTCTGTTATTCCATTCTCCTCAGCAGCCAGAGTGAGTCATTAAAATACAGTCTGATCATATCAATCCTTTGCCTAAAATACTTCAATAGCTTTTTTCCCGTTTATGATAAAGTCTACAATCTTTAACATGGCATCAGAAGCCCTGCCTGATCTGCCTCTACTGTTCTATCCGTAAGCTCTCTTATGTTTTTGTTTTCTTTTTTTTTTTTATTGCATGCAACAGAAACTGAATCTAATTAGTTTCTAGATACAGACACTGGAGACTGTCAAGGAAAAGCTGAGCAAACAAGACTCAGGGAGGTAAAGAAACCAAGTCCTCCCCCAGGAACCTCTGCAGCAGCAGGTGGATTTGTCTCACTCGAGTGCTGACATTGATGTGATTAGTTTTCTCTCTTAAATGTGCCAAATGACCAGGAGAAAGAATCTGATGGGCTTGGCTTCTGTCAGACTTTTACCCCTGGATCTATCTATCCCTGAATCTATCTCCACAAAAGCAGGTCTCTCTTGTTTATTACCACATTACATGTGCCTGGCATAGAGTAGGGGCTCATTAAATATTGAACTAATTTATGTCCACCTAATTGAATAAAGGAATTGGCCATGGTCAGAAGATAGAGACAGTTGATACAGACACAGCTGAAGGGGGCTCACACTGGGGTGTGGAGTCCATTTCCATGGTTGAGGGTGAGGCATCCACCTCAGGAGATAACCTCTACATGTGCTCTTCAGCCTCACCTTGCTCTACTTTACCCTCGCACCAGCAGCCTTTGGCCTTCTTTCATCCCTCGAAACTGCCAAGCTCTTTCCAAACTCAGAGTCTTTGCATATGCTATTCCCTGTGCCAGATATGTTCTTCTTCACTGTGCTGGTCACATATTTATTGCCTCTCAGCTCCAAATTTGTCCTTTTTTGTGAAAAAATATATGAGCCCTTTAAATAATTTTTGTCAGCTGATATATTAAACTTTGTCAATAGAGGAAGCTAGAGAGACATTGCAGGAGACAAAAGGTTTTCCTTCCTGGTTCTGTGCTTGGCAGGCTTCTGCAACAAGGCCAGCAGCTTCTCCTGGTGCCCATCTTGGGCAGTTTTGTAGCACAGTGCCTCCTGTGAGATACCTCACCGTGAGCAGCTTTCCCAGCACTTGGAGGGCAGATTTCTAGCAAGTCCCAGAGGGTAGAGTTCCAGCAAGTTCCGCTGGTGTGAACTACTCTACTAGCCAGCTACCCACAGCCAGAAATTCTCCAACAAGGTCTAGGTCTCTATCCCAGGAGTAATGACTGCCCATTATCTCTGCTATTCCTCTATCTTACTTCTTACTAGCCAATCCATTGTGACTTCAATCCCGTTAATAATTCTTTTGTTTTGGCGGTGCCTCGCGGCGTGCAGGATCTTAGTTCCTCAGCCAAGATCAAACCCACGCCCCCTGCAGCGGAAGTGCGGATTCTTAACCACTGAACCACCAGGGAAGTCCCTGTTAATAATTCTTTATATCAAACTTTCCCTGTTCAAATGACCATGTAGCTTCTTTCTCTTGACTGGACACAGACTGGTATGCACCCCTTCTCTTCACCTGTCTAATTTTATCTGTCTTTTAGGTGATAATATCATTTCCTCTGAGAAGACTTCTCTGATATCTCAAACCAAATTATCCCTTTTCTTTTCCTTCATAACATCTTCCACAGTTTTAAAATTATGCATTCATTTGTGTAATTATTATGTCTCTGTCTTCTCCCACTAGGTAACAGGCTCCAGGAGGGCAGTGATCATGTTTATTTTGTTTACTGCCATAAATCCAGTGCCTATTATAGTGCCTAACCCAATAATGGGTCATTAAATGAAAAAGACCTCATTTACTGAGGTCCTGTTACATTCAAGTCACTGGTGGCAACTAAAAAAAAAAAAAAATAGAACTCAATCCCTGTTCACAGGGGGTTGACAAATTTATATGAAAGAATAAGACCCACACAAAAAATGTAAAGCAGTAAAGGGAAGGTTTCAAAAGAATGGTACAAGTTGTAAGTACTAGTAATTCAGAGGCAATCAAGAATTTATTCTTAGAAAGACTTTGTATTTTTGGGGGGCTTCCCTGGTGGCACAGTGGTTGAGAATCCGCCTGCCAATGCAGGGGACACAGACTCAATCTCTGGCCTGGGAGGATCCCACATGCCGCAGAGTGGCTGGGCCCATACACCACAACAGATGAGCATGGGCTCTGGAGTCCACCAGCCACAGCTGCTGAGCCTGCGTGCCACAACTACTGAAGCACGTGCGCCTAGAGCCCGTGCTCTCCAACGGGAGAAGACACGACAGTGAGAAGCCCATGCACCGCAACGGAGACCCAACACAGCCAAAAAACAAACAAACAAATTAATTAATTTTTAAAAAAAGACTTGTATTTTTTATAAAATCCCCAGAAATTAATTTCGTCTTAGCTAATTGGATTTTATCTGTTATTGGGAGGGAATATGGTCCAAATGAGATCAATTATTTATTTTAGAAGGTACTTTTTGGTAGGTTCATAATGAGTTATTAATTTCAATGAGTTTTTAAAATCTAGCATTATATTTGTATTTGTTCTATGCATTGTAGGTTTCCTAAAGTAGAAATAATTAACTATAAAATTGGAGAAATTACTCACATTTCCTCTTTTCTAGGACTGGGTCTCTGGCTTTAAACCCTTTCTTCAGTGTGCATTGGTGAGGGCCGGCTGTCAGCTGTTTATATCTATGGTGAGGGTCTTCTACACATGCTTACTTTGGTATGATTTTTGACAAATCACAGTATCACGTATTCTAGGATTTGGAGCAGTTAATAGTTAAATTCTGTCCAGTTTCTTCACCCGGAGATGAGGGGCTGTACTATATGTTCTCAGATCCCTTCCAGTTCTCTCTGAAGACATGCACACACTTACTATCAGTTGGGCAATAATTCCCAGTGTCAGGTATGTTTCCCGCTGAAAGTCCATGGTTGTTTAATGAATCTCTGGAACTGTAAATTTTATTTAATACATATACTTAGAGAGGTTTGGCATTTTGAGATGTCAAATGCTTATAAGAATTTTGATTCTTTAGCCCACATTGATCACATAATGTAACTTTCCTGGTCTTCAGCTTCCTGATTAGAGAGTAATATATTGACAAGATAACATGAAATTTTTGTTTAATTAATAAACTTTTCCTGAGTATTTATTACGTATCAGGCACTGTAGGAATCCCTGAGGATACAAAATTAATACCTGATTCCTGCTCCCTATGTTTAGGGAGAATTGAAGGAAGAAGAAACTGGTGTTACAAAGGTCAGCTAGAAAGCCATTGTGGTCAATTACACTATTTCCTTATGTCAACTGCAGAAAAAGTGCACAACGTGAGAGTTGTGAGTTAAGTTTTATTTGGGGCCTCATGAGGACTATAGCCTGGACTGGAACTGTCAGTGTATATATGATTTTAGTGAAGGGGGATATGTGCAGTCAAGTACACTTTTTTTTCTTCTTCATTTCTTTTTCTTTTCTTTTTTTCAAGTACACGTTTTGGCAGAAGGTTGCTGCTAGTCATGAGGAGCAGATGTCTCCATTAATGATTTTACTGGTTTTCTAGAAATGAGAAGACACAAGAAATTGGGCTCACAAAACCTTCTCCTGAAAATATCTAACTATCTGAAGGTCTGTTCTGCAGTTTTTCCCAGAGTACAGTGTGCCTCGTTTCTGATCTCTACCCTGAACTCCTTTCAGAGTGTGTTGAAGGTCAGCGACTACAGTGGCTAGTGACTTCATTCTTGTAGAATGGCAACAGATGACAAGCGACAACTTTTAGTTGGCACCTATTTTTAGTATTTTCTATTCAATAAAAAAACTATCTTTCATAAGAAAGAAGATAGGATGGAGATTATTCAAGATATACTGTGTCAAATTGAAAAATGAAAAAAACGAGTTAAAGATTTGTTTGACCAGAGGCAAGAAAATAGGGACTGCAAAGTGGAAGTAGACTCCTGAGTGCTTTGAAACTCACTGTTGAGAGGATGAACTTTTCACACGAAGGGCTTTAAGGCATGGTCTTCAGATGTATGGCAATAGAAATTTTTGTAAATGCAAAATTTTTGTACTATTGGACGTGAGATGATGATGAACATGTTAAATGTGAGCTAGAAAAAGCAGACCAGAAATAAAACAAACCCAGCTGCTAAAATTAAACTTTAAAAAAGCGACACTCAACCGCTTAGACTGGGAATTTCCACCAGTGTTTGGAGGTCCCCACCTAGACGCACAGTAACCTCTTAGAGACTTGAATGTTCTCCAGGAGAGCCAGTCCTTTTTTTTTTTTTTTAACCAGAGAAGGAATGATTTATTAGTTGCAGCAAGGAGGGGGAACACCAGGGATCTTTCCCAAAGCAGTGTCTCCCAGGCTTTGCATATTTTAGGCAACCAAAACCAGACAGTCCTATTTTCAGACTTTCCTGTCTGCTCTATTGACTGCGGCTGCAGCCCTGGACACAGGGCGGACACCAGTTAGCCACTTCGGCACTCTCTAGTCAGAGCCCCCGCCAATCCCCCTCCCACCCGCACCCAGAGATCTGGCTTCTCATTGGATCAGCGTGAGGACATGGGCGGCTTCCGATTGGTTTAGAGGAGGGGAGGTGCGTCCTGACGTCACGCCCGCCCTAAAAAGTCGGCCTGCTGCTCAGGGTTCTGAAGAGAGAATTCCGAGAAGAAAATAACCCGGAACAACCTGTGCGGGTCTGAGCCTGCCCTCTTTTGGAGCTGGGGTCCCCTCCCACCCGTCAGGAGAGCTCCACCCCCCTACTCCCCGCCGGCGCCGGGGTATCAGGTGACCTAAGGCCTGCGCAGTCACGTGACTAGGCGCACCCGCCCGTTGTGGCCATGGCGGCCTCAGGCTCCGGTGTGGTGAGGCGAGTGGAGGAGCTTCTATTGACTGCGGCTGGAGCCCCGGACACAGGGCGGACACCAGTTAGCCACTTCGGCACTCTCTAGTCAGAGCCCCCGCCAATCCCCCTCCCACCCGCACCCAGAGATCTGGCTTCTCATTGGATCAGCGTGAGGACATGGGCGGCTTCCGATTGGTTTAGAGGAGGGGAGGTGCGTCCTGACGTCACG
Source organism: Lipotes vexillifer (assembly GCF_000442215.2). Taxonomy (NCBI): domain Eukaryota; kingdom Metazoa; phylum Chordata; class Mammalia; order Artiodactyla; family Lipotidae; genus Lipotes; species Lipotes vexillifer. The sequence continues at coordinate 1,142,292 of NW_006772588.1, read as the reverse complement.
CCCGCCCTAAAAAGTCGGCCTGCTGCTCAGGGTTCTGAAGAGAGAATTCCGAGAAGAAAATAACCCGGAACAACCTGTGCGGGTCTGAGCCTGCCCTCTTTTGGAGCTGGGGTCCCCTCCCACCCGTCAGGAGAGCTCCACCCCCCTACTCCCCGCCGGCGCCGGGGTATCAGGTGACCTAAGGCCTGCGCAGTCACGTGACTAGGCGCACCCGCCCGTTGTGGCCATGGCGGCCTCAGGCTCCGGTGTGGTGAGGCGAGTGGAGGAGCTCGGGGACCTGGCTCAGGCCCACATACAACAACTTAGCGAAGCCGCCGGCGAAGATGGTGAGGGAGCCGAGGAGAGGGAGGGAGGCGGGCGGGCGGACGGTTGTTCAGAGCTGGCGGTCGACGGCCGTAGGGGCTGAGGCTGCGGCCTGTTGTCCGTGTGGATCCCAGGCCAGGACTGCCGAAGGTGTTGCCCTTCTGGCCCCCGCTGAGGGGTCGCTGGTCCACCTCCAAGAACTCACAGCGCCTAAAGGCAAGGCGTTTGCTTCGAGACCCCATTTTTCATAACCCGTGGAAAGCGCTGAAATCCCAGTCATATCAGTACTGCTTGTCTTTAACTGTCTCGGTAGCAACTGGGAAAAGGGCAAGATCTGAATGGAAGGAAGTACACATGGAAGTTTAAATGAGTGGTTAAAGTTGGATGATGGTACGCAAATAAGTAATGGTTTTGCATGTAGTAGAGATAGCTAGGAGTGTATAACAGTTCGACTTTTTAATTGCTTCGTTGTAAATTTCTGTGTTATGGTTTGGATTCTAAACTCAGCTGTAAACAATACAGAAGAGATTTACATTGGTATAATTTAGACGATTCTCTCACATTCATCACCTCAGGTCTCACAAGGGCCCTGTCAGTACTAGAATACTTTCTTGGAACTGTCTAAGCGGTTTCCTTTGAAAAACTGATGGAGAATTACTTGGACTTTTGTTCTCTTTCAGTACTTATCAGCTGCCTCTACGTTTCTACATTATTTCTTTTTGAGTTTTGCACCTTTACTACAGATAGACAATTCTAAAAATTCTTGTGGACTGTCTCATTGTCATCGAACTCATAGGAAGATTGTAGTGGAACGTTTTCCCCAGCGATTGAGTAGTTGGTGAATTTATTGAATAGGGTCCATGATAAAATGGCTCTAGTTCCAGTGAAGATTATTTGCTGGATTTTCTTTTCTTAGGGGTATGTTCTTAAAAACCCACAGACTATCCTGAGCTGTTTTCTTTTTTGGTTTGTGGTAAGTGAATCACATGAATAGTTCGTAGTAGCTGTACCTGGAAGTGTATCTAAGTTACTTCTAAGTAAGCTATTCAGTGATCTCCACCCCATTCCAACTCCATTAGAATCAGTCTAAAGAGATCAAAGAATGTATGCTATTCACTTACCATTGAAACCAAAAGCCATTCTCATTTTCCAGTGGAAGAGTTCTTTAATCCAGTCTAGAATGAGGGCTGAAAATAAAAGTAAAGTGGTATATATTCTTGTTTGGAGGCTTTAAAGTTCTGAAGTGTACTGGAATTAAAATAATAGTGGTCCACGTTAGCTATTTATCAGTATTACTAGCAAGATTTTCTTATATTTATGAAGTTTAATTAAAACATGGTTGCATGTGTTTGAATTGAACTTGTATTTTCCCATAGCACAAAAATAATATGCACCTAAAATTTGTCCTTTAATGATATTTATATTAGGTTATGGGGATTGATAGTTCCTATTGTCTTTAAATTAGATCAGATACAACCAGACACTAGTCCATCTAAGAATACTCTCCTTTTTACCTCTGGTCAATTTTTGTTCATTTATTTCTCATTGTACAAGCATAGTATGTTTACTTTATGGAAATATACCATGAGAGGGACCTTTTCCAGGGACTATGTAAGAATCACTTGTCGTTGCCTTGTCAGTCACTACCTTGAATGGTTAGGAAAAATACTACATTTCATAAAAATTTTCTAAAATTGTGAGCCATTATCCCTCCACCTCTGTAATTATGTCATGAATTCATATGAGATACTCCTTCAGCAGTGGTTCAGTGAATTCAGTGCAAGTCTTTACATTTAAAATAATCCTGCAAATTAAGAAGAAAATATCAACTCAGTGTTTTAAGAAATACCTAAGGAGTACCATGTTTCATACAATTTAGTTCACAACAGAATTTTTTTTCTGAGCTGTGTGGATGATACTTCTGGGCTGAGTAGAGATAGGAGGGCAGTGCTAAAGAAGTAGTTTTCAATTTAGGTGAATAGTGGACCTTAAAGCGTTCAGAATCTGGTTTAGATACAGGTTAGGCTTTACCAGGGAAAACTTAAAGTCATCGTATTATTGCCAACAGACGCAGCTTAAGCTGGTGGTGCTTTTGTTCCAACGCTGAGCAGCTTACGTACCTGTGTAGGTGCTGAGGCTGGATCAGATGGACCCTCACCAAGTGCTACATTTTCTGTCCATTTGCCAGTGAGGGGAAAGGGATATATATTTCAGGAGGAAGCCACAGAGGGGCATACTTAGGAACTTAATTGTCTTGATGGTGGGCATATTTAAATTTGACTGCGTGAGATGATGCAGAAGTGTGGATGGCACCTTGGTATGGACACTTTGTAGGTTAGGGAGGAAAAATCCATAAGAAAAAGTGAAAACATCGAAGCAAAGAGAATATGACATAAGAGAAAAGGAAGAAATTAGACCATGTAGAGGGGAAGTGAGGGGGAGTTGTTTTTAGAGAGTGTATCAGAAGTATTTAGTTTAATTTTGTCTAGGTTTTGAAGGCATTAAGTAATTTGTCACATTGCTAGGTTTTTAAAGGAGTAAAATATTCAGGAAATTTGTGTAATTTTAATTGTTGCAGCTATTTGCATACATAAATACATAAACACAATTATAAAGTTATAATTGCTCAGAGTGCTTACATTTTATGAGGCATTTGATTTAATCAGTCATGTTATTTTTTGGAGAATATATTTATGAAGTTATAAGTTTTTAGTGGAAGTCCTTTCTGTAGATTTATGTATATTATTTGTACTATTCCAATACAGGTTTTAAATTTATTGCTTAATGCTTTATTGCTTAAACATTTTGAGTATGTCAACATCATAAAAGAGGCATTATGAAAATACAGATTGCACTTAAGAAATGGCAGCTGAACCTAGAAAGTTTTCAGTCCAGCTTTCAAGAATAAATTTCCATGATACATTTAAGTAGGATTAGGCATTATGATGTACTTCATGTTTTACGAAAGATATTATTACCATGCTGTAATAATTTCATCATTTTAGATATGTAACTTTTTTCATTTAAATGACACTCTGAAACTATGTGAAGTAATCATGTTTTTTTTTTTGAAGAAAAATTAAGTCTTATTTATTTTTAAAACCAAACCACTAGGAAAATATATCACAGTCTTGAAACAGCAAACAGACATGCTGTATTATCATTTCAGGTAATAAGTTGGTAAAAACACAGCAAGGTCCTTAATAAAATGATAAGGTGCCAGAACTGGGGCAAGAACAATGCAGGTCGCAAAAGTGGTATCTGGTAATGGAGGGCTGTCCTTTTTTGGCCCTAAAGGAGTCACAGCTCGCCCGAGTTGCTTATTTTTTCTCCTTTGACCTTCGTGTTGCCAAGAGCTCTGTTATTCCAGGGGGCAAAGTAAGCAATACTGGGTTTAGGCTTTCATTCTGTTATGTTTTATGAAAACAAGATTTTTCCAAGGCCAGTACTTCATAACTCTCTTAATTATGCAGCTAACAATTCCTCTTTTGCTGTTCATTCCTGAATACTAGCATATAGCACAATCAAAATCCCCTTTCCCTTCAAGGGTGAGTATCACTGCAAGATTGTCTTGTCACTCAGCTGACTCTGCTGCAGACACCCTCAGGGCCCATTATGGCTGCCAGTTAGAGGGAAGGTTTGCTTTGATAGTGCTTCTTATATTTTTGCAGAGTCTCCAGGCTGAAAGATGTAATGTGTGAGAATTTTAAGAAATGTGCATCCACATCTTGATGGCCAGAAATGAATATCCGCAAGGACCCTTTCAAAGTTTTTATCCAAAATACCTCTCCCAACTCTACATCTTAAAGTAACTTCATGCCCTTGTATATAAAACAAAACCAAGCAAAACAAATCCCCAGAAGCCCCCCTTTCCCCTTCTAAATTAGTGACCTCATGGATTTTGTTTTATTTCCAGTTTGTGGAAAATGTTGTAGTGATCCTTCTGGTAAACAGGAGGTTGGCAACAAGCAGAAACACCTCTCCTCACACTCCACCAGCTCATAAGCAGATCAGATGAACCTGCCAGCCTGTTGATATCTGTGTACTAAGAGAATCTGGTACCTTGGAGTGCTGTGGTTTGGTACAAGGGAGACTCCCTGTTGCCAGGATAAGCACTTGCCACATGAAATTCAGGCTCACAAAAACTCTCCTGTGCTATCTCTGACCCAAATTTTAGCACCAGGTTTTTTCACTTTCTAGGATTCAAACACAAAGGAACCAGTGTCCAGAGGCAAGTGACATAGGCCTTAAACTTGCTGCCATCCTTAATTTCCTCATTCATAAACTTTAGAAAACCCAAATCCCCATTCCTCTTTTTAAATAGATTCCTGCCTTCAGCCCCGATGGCCAATAGCAGACATCTATTTCCCAATGGATGAGAGAGACTCCTTCATCTTGGTCACGGTTGGGATGAGGTTTATGTGGTCATCCACACACCTGGTCACGCAACTCTCCAGCTACCGCTTCACCTGAAGCTCTTTACTCCCCGCATCTATTGAATCTTTGGGTTTGTCGTTGCAATGCATAGTGCACTGGGCCAGGCGGTCCTGGAACTTCTCTAGCTCGCTGGTCACCAGGGCCTGGGCTTGAGCCAGAGGTGCACGGCAGTGCTCATTGCACTGGTACACTTGCTGCATGGACGCCTGGCTGTCCTCACAATAGCCGGCGCTGCGCCGGAAAATGAGGCCCTGCATCTTCCGGATGTTCTGTCTCTCCAGACTCTTCACCATAGAGTCCACCACCTCCTGCACCTGGAGCTGCTGCAGCTGTGCCATGATGACCCCATGCTGCTCCAGTAATCATGTTTTTATCTCTTATAGATCACTTTTTAATTCGGGCCTCTGCAGCTCTAGAAAAATTGAAACTTCTGTGTGGAGAAGACAAAGAATGTTCAAATCCATCAAATCTTCTTGAACTTTACACACAGGTACTGAAACAGATGTGGTTTCTGACGTTGTTGAGGCAGTTTGCTTATTTAAGAGGGTTACTCCAAAATTGAGGTGTGATGAAAGCAGTTTATTCTCTATTTAAAGTGTTTGTGTTAAAAAAAACTGTATGTATAAAGCATACAGACTTGAAGCTGTAAGGCAGTAAGTATCCTTACAAAGAAGAAAAGTTTATTGGATGTGTTGATAAAAAAGGAAAAAAATCTTGCAGATAACAGTATTGCTTCCCTTTATAGATAATTAAGCAAAACTCTCAAATGGGGCTTCCCTGGTGGCACAGTGGTTGAGAATCTGCCTGCTAATGCAGGGCACATGGGTTCGAGCCCTGGTCTGGGAAGATCCCACATGCCGCGGAGCAACTAGGCCCATGAGCCACAAGTACTGAGCCTGCGCGTCTGGAGCCTGTGCTCCACAACAAGAGAGGCCACGATAGTGAGAGGCCCGCGCACCGCGATGAAGAGGGGCCCCCACTTGCCACAACTAGAGAAAGCCCTCGCACAGAAGCGAAGACCCAACACGGCCAAAAATAAATTAATTAATTAAAACAAAACAAAACAAAAAAACACACAAATGTGCAATTCCCAAGGTGTGAAAGGTTAGTCAGAGGGATTGGAGGTTTCTATAAGGGCTCTGATTATTTTTTTTTCCGTGAAATTCACCTTTCCTTTGGATTCTCAACTTGACTACCTGTGCTTTTGTTATGCAAGTCCATAAGATTTTTCTGTTCCCCCCCTTTTTTACTTTCCTTTCAAATTCAGACCTTTCTACAGATAAGATCTGTTTCTCAGTTTTCTCAAGCACTGCTGAGGCAAGTGGACACTAAGAAACATAATTTTGAGGGACTTCCCTGGCGGTCCAGCGGTTAAGGCTCCGTGCTTCCATTGCAAGGGGCATGGGTTCAATCCCTGGTCAGGGAACTAAGATCCCGCAGGCTGTGCAGTGCAGCAAAAAACAAACAAACATAATTTTATTATAGTAACTAACATTTGTATAGCACTTTATAGTTGACAGAGTGCTTCGTATGCCCTTACTTGATTGCCAAGGGATAATAAAGATGAAGTGGTTTATAGGAAATAGAGTAAACTTAGTCAAGTTTCCAAACTACACATTCATAGCACTTAGGTTCCTGACACTCTGCTTTCTGTTAGGAGGTACGTGGAGATGCTTTCTGCCTTCCAATGTGGTTGAATGAGCCTGTAACAACTACCCACAAACCCCCGAGAGCTGTTATAATTTTGGAGAAATTTGCCTGACTCTTATTTCAGAAGGTTCCTTGCTTGCCTTGTTTCTTTCACCTGGGAGAGTTCTAAACATTTTAACTTATTTCTAAGAATAAGGCAAAAGAATTAGAAATGTAGATTAAAATTCCCCAAACCTCTTTGGATCTTACTTATGGTTCTGAATCAACAGGTCATTTTCCTTAGGATGATGATCTCTCCCTTCCTGGCTTAGGCCTACTACACAAGAGCACTTAACACTTAAGTAGTGCCGTGTGCTAGGTAATGTTGGAAGTGTTTACATATGTTAATTCATTTTACCCTCAAAGCAAGGGACTTTGAAAGGCATTTGGATCAGTTTCTTCATTTTGTCAATGAAGAAACTGGCTCCAAAAAAAAGATAAACTGTGACTTGTCCTTTGTTAGAACTCAGTTTCCTTAGTCTTAGTCCAGTAGATTAAACAAAGAAAAAGGATTGGGTAGTTTTAAAGTGCTGGTGCTTCATTTGAGAAACAGGTAATCCTTTGAAGATTCAGTATACAAAACTAGAGGTAGTGACCTTGTCTTTATATGGCAGGCATTTAGAAAATGTTCAGGAAGTATATATGTACAAATAGCAAAGACTATAATAATCACACTTTTCATAATTATATTGTATATAGTTAGCTTACCTGAATTAAAACATAAATACCCATTTTACTTTTTGAGGGAAACTAGATTATCTTAATTCAGTATTTTAGTAAAATCCTATGAAGTTTACTATAAAGTTCATCTTAGATTATATTTATAGCTAGATATTTTGACTACTTAAATTTAAATACTGTGCTAGAAGATTTAAATGTCTAATAAAGTATATATGTAAGATTAAACTATAAGAATTATTCATTCGAGTTGAAATCATTTATACTTTTTTTTCTCTTTTACTTCAGGCTATTTTGGACATGACATATTTTGAGGAGAACAAGCTAGTAGATGAAGATTTTCCTGAAGATTCTTCACAAAAAGTAAAAGAGTTGATCAATTTTCTTTCAGAACCAGAAATTTTGGTTAAAGAAAATAATATGCATCCAAAAGTAAGTTTTGCACAACTATGAATTATGGTGGAATGCTGCTGATTACTGCTATATTACCCTTTAGAATCTGTATTTTTTTTTTCTTAAATGTATCTTTGTTTTAAATTAAGATTGAAGGAGGGACATAAGAGTTGAACATTTCAGACTGATGTCACAACTCAAGTATCATATTTTTGTAAATATGTTTCAGAATGTTTGTTTGATGGAATTATATTGTAACTACAGTGCCTAGTAATTTTCTAAACATATGCATTTGCTGTTTCTGCTCCCTTTACTTTTACAGATGCTGTGTTTTCTTGAAGGTCCCTAGTAACCTAATACCACATCTCTCGTCCTTTCAGTCTTCTTCTGCCTAGACATTTGTTGCCTTTCTTACCAATGATCACCCCATCCCTTGGAGGCCCTGCATGCTCCTCTTCATCTCTAAGAAGCCTTGCTCTTGCTCTTTTTCAAGCATCTCCCCTCTCTTCCATTCTGGAAACATAGGCACTCCCCAAAGATATCTCCTTAATCCTCTGATAGTCTGTAGTTTGTCTTTGCTTGACAACTTGTTTTTACTGCTGTCTCTGTTTAGATGATTCCAAGATTTTTGTCTCTAGCCCTGGCTACTCTTTCAAGCAAATAATTTCTCATCTTGAACTGTCCACTGGCTTTCTCTACGTAGTTATCTTTGTTGCTCTTTGTATTTATCAGGGAATGCTAACTGTGGAAACAAATAATCCCAAGTTTTAAATGATACCACATAGTAAAAGTTTGATTTATTAAAATTGTTTTTGTGTATATCTTTTCATTGTTTTATTTTAGCAGTAGTAGAAATTGTTTCAAGTAACATATATTTCTGAAAACTTATATTTTCAGTCAGATTATGGAATACTTATATTTCAAATATATTAGAGAATTGGCTACTAAAATACTTGAACATCAATTTTCTAGAAGTATTTGTAAATTGGAGTAGTTATTTTAATTTTTGCGTAGCAATAGATTTCTATATTTCTAATTGATTCAGAGTAAGGAATTCCTGTGTAGGTTGCTAAGTAAAGAGCAAATTTTGTGAAATGAGTATTTTTTAATTGCTCAGTATTTTGAAATTTAATTTTGATTTTTACAGACACGAAGTTTCTCTTTTTAGCTGTGTCTTTGTTGTATTTCAGCACTGCGATTTGCTTGGGGATGAACTCCTGGAATGTCTCTCTTGGAGACGAGGAGCCCTACTCTACATGTATTGTCATTCTATGACCAAAAAGGGAGAATGGCTCACAAGAAAATCTAGCTTGCTTAAAAAGGTGAAAAAGCATTCCTCATACCTTTTTTACTGTTGACATTTATAGGTTTCCAAAAGCTGTTCAGTACAGGATTAAGAGTAGAGGAATCAAAGGGCCTGGGTTGGCATTCCAGGCCTGTACTTACCAGCTGTGTAATCTTAAACAAATTAGAATTACTGTGAAGATTAAATAAGATAACATGTAAAAGCCCTCTGTAAACTGGGAAGTTTTATATGTTTTTTTTTGAGTTCTGGATTTTTATTTTTTATCGTACAAGATAGATAATCTATATTAATTTCTAAGCATATTTTTGGCCTGAAGAAAACAAACTTGGTTGTGAGCCTCTCTCTATCAGCAGATCACACCTAAAGATCCCACATGACCCTGCTCCTAGGAAATTGTGGCCCTCTGATTTTTCTTGACTCTTCTGACCAAATCAGTAAATCCAAAGATCCTGTCTTAATATTTGTATCACTAAGGATCCTTCCTAACTTAGGTTGATTGTACACATGGTTTATGTGGGCCTGCAAATGAGAGGTCACACTTTCAGATGTAAAAGTTTGATCATAATATTTCTAAATTGTAATAAAGTACATCCATATTTTTAACAAATTTTTGAACACATCTTTATTATCTTTAACCTCTTCTTGCTCTGATGACATTTTTGACAAGTATATTACTGAATCATGTGTTCTCGGTTAATGATTTCTCTTTTTTTCCCATACTCTTTCACTAATTGGAGGGTTATACTTATAAAAGTTTTGGGGTAATAAGTCCTTATATTGTAATGTAATAATCATATGACATATCTGTATATTAGCCAATATTCTCTTGAGTAAAAATATTAACATTTGAAGTTTCTACAACTCTGCATCTAATACTTGTATTCTTTGTCTTTGACTTTCATTTAGTACCTTGTTGATGGAATCAGTTATTTGCTACAGATGCTGAATTTTCGGTGTCCCATCCAGTTAAGTGAAGGAGTTTCTTTCCAAGACCTAGACACAGCTAAATTACTGAGTGAAGGTAATGTGATCCTTTTTGTAGTTTTCTAAGTGTTTTAAAGCATTTTTAAATTTTAAGAAGTTTACTAGATTTAACTTTGATTGAAATAAATTTCAGGTTACAATATGGACAGAAAAATAATAAAAGGGCTTTTTAAACAATTAAAAAAATCTTCTCACGTAATATAGAGAAATACTGCTAATCTCTGCTTAGTAATTTAGGGACAGTAATATATCATGTTGCTTTTACTTACTTTGCATCCCCACAAAGCCTGGATCCTGCTCTAGGTTCAGCTAATTGTAACAGAGACTGGAGGTAACTTTTATTTTATTTTTAAAAATTTATTTTATTTATTTATTTGGTTGCACCAGGTCTTAGTTGTGGCAGGTGGGCTCCTTTGTTGTGGCTGGCGGGCTTCTTTGTTGCGGCATGAGAACTCTTAGTTGCAGCATGCATGTGGGGTCTAGTTACCTGACCAGGGATTGAACCCAGGCCCTCTGTATTGTGAGCGCGGAGTCTAAACCACTGCACCACCAGGGAAGTCCTGAGACTGGAAGTAACTTTTAAACAAGGAGAAATTTACTGCTTTTTCGCTTCAAAAAGGTCTAGAGCTGGTTATGGTGGCTTCATGGCATCATCAGGTTCCTATCTTTTTCCTCCATCGTCTTTCAAAGTGGAGCGCTACAGCTTCAGGAGGCGAGTTATATAGAATGCATGTAAACAGTACTTGCCAGAGTTGTGCAACATGCATCCCTGTTGAGGACATTGCTTCCATTCTCAGTATCTCAAGATGCTGCTGGAGCTCCTTCCGTCTCACCTGTGTTCCAGTCCATAGGAATGGCAAAAGGCTGTTTTTTTCAGCCAAGTCTTTCTTTCATCCTTCTCAAGTTTGTTACAACACTTAGAACACTTCTACCTACATTTCACTGGCCAGAATTTAATCACATGGCTTCGTATAGCTACAAGGGAATCTGGGATGTATAGCCCTTTACATGATACATTGCCATCCCAAATAATGTCTCTTTACTAAGAAAGAAAGGAAGAATGAATATTGGGTGGTAACTGCTAGTTTCTGTCATAAACTTATATGCACTTAAAAATGTTACGAACTGGATATAGAGCATCATTTGGGTGTTAGACTGAGGTTTGAGAGGGAAGAACCACTTACTTTTAGCGTCTCTTTTTGCAAATGGAAGAACTGAGGTCCTGATAAGCCTGATAAGGTCACATAGCTGGCAAGTGATGTTAGATTCTTTGTGTAAACTTTCTTTTATGCTTCATCTGAAATTTTGGGGAAATTTTGATGGGGAAAATTCAAACATGGGGAATAAGAAGAAAACTTCTTAGGGAAAATTCTGTGTTTTAATTTTATAAGTGTATTTAATTCTTTCTTTGTTAGCTTCTATAGGCTTTTCCTTTCTATTAGAAAACATCACACAGAAAAAAAACACCATAATTTAAGAGCCATTAACATATGACTGGCTACTGTTGTCCAAAAGTTGTTACCTTCAGTTTATTCAGGAAAGTAGCTTGTCCTAAAAAAACTTGTGAATATAAGGTGCTCCTTCAGTGGGCATGATGTTTTGACAAACATGGGGTGTTTTGATTTATTTGTGGGAAATATTTATTCCAGGTAACCAGTGAACCGATTAGCTGCATTAAAAATGATCTTTCTAAAATTTCCTCACCCACATGGATTGATTTAAAAGACAAATAGAGAGGGGCATTAAAGCTTATTTAGAACCAAAGAAAAGAGCACAAGTCACCAATTTCCCTTATTCTCCCATTTCTAGTCATAAAGTCATATATTCTCATGGCCTAGAATTTTTTTATCACGATGCTTGTGATACTGGTGTCTTCTCTTGGATTATAATTGATTACACTTGCCTCTATCTTCCATTGCTTCTTCAACAGGGGAATCAAAGGCGCAGAAAGGGTCTCTTTTTTCTAGGAAACAGCAAACAACATAGACTCCCTAGCAGTTTTTGCCACAGGAATCAGTCCTCTTTTGGTGCTGATTTCTTGCTCTCATCTAAAGCAGTTTGTTCCTCCCTACTTCATTCCTCAAGATGTAGATTAGAAGCCAGGAAGCCTACTTTTCATAGGCTAAATTACTCTTAAGGCCCTGGTGGAGTGGTTCTAATTTTTTTTTTAACTTTTTGTTAGTCAATATAAAAAACATAATTCGGAATAATTCTTAGTCCTAATTAGAGAGAAAAGTTCTATATGAATCATCAAAATATTTTTGTGGCCAGATCTTAATGATAATTTGCCTGATTTTACATAAAATTCACAACAGTGTATACTTAGTATGATTTTTATTTCGTTTTCCAAGGTGAGATAATCATTTCGTCCTTTGATCATGCCATTAAATTTTCCTTTTCAGCTTTTAAAAATTACCAGGTAATGTATTCAGTAAATCTTTTTATCTCATTTCTATGGTTCATTCTTCTGTGGGCCCTTATAAAATTAGCCTTGTCAGGATAACTCTGGGGTTAACTAGGTTAAAAGATTGTTCAGCTGTGCACATCCTTGGGTTATGCCCTTTTTATGCGACTGAAGAGCCCCCTTCCCAGCAGCCTTTGGCTCATAGCTTAGCCCAGAACCTGGATTTCAGATGGCTTAAAGGAGCAGCTCTGAATTGACATCACTAATTGCTTGGGTAGCTTGTTTAAAAATACAGATTTCTTTTCTTCTTTTTTTTATGTTATCTTTTTTTTTATTATATTTATTTATTTATTTATTTATTTATTTATTTTTGGCTGTGTTGGGTCTTCGTTGCTGCACACGGGCTTTCTCTAGTTGCGGCGAGCAGGGACTACTCTTCGCTGCAGTGCTTAAGCTTCTCATTGTGCTGGCTTCTCTTGTTGCGGAGCACAGGCTCTAGGTGCGCAGGCTTCAGTAGTTGTGGCATGTGGGCTCAGTAGTTGTGGCTTGTGGGCTCTAGAGCGCAGGCTCAGTAGTTGTGGCGCACGGGCTTAGTTGCTCTGCGGTACGTGGTATCTTCCTGGACCAAGGCTCAAACCCTTGTCCCCTGCATTGGCAGGCAGATTCTTAACCACTGCGCCACTAGGGACGTCCCCAAAAATATAGATTTCTGTGTATCACATGCAGGTTCTGATTTAATATGTGGAGTTCAGGAATCTATTTTTATAACCTACCGTAATTATGATGCAGTCCGATTTAGACATCACTGCTTCTAGAGAATGCCAGTCTGGCCCCTTTTTTTTTCCTATGAAGGTCTTCTGCCATCACTTTTACTTCATGGGTTATTCACTCTCTTCCTCCCTGCACCCCACACTCTCTTGATGTGTTCAGCAAGGATATAAGCAGTGCAAAGTGAAGTATTTTATTGAAAACAATGCTGAGCATTAGCAGAAAAAATACCAAGGAAAATTTGTAGCTGCAAAAAGACTATAGCTACAGAGTAATGGATTCCTTGGGGGAGTAGAGAGGGAGAATGTGTAATTTTTACGTTGTTCATTTCTTCCTTTGGTATTTTAATGCAGTACAGTAGTTTAGCATAGTCTATGGACCAGCAGCCTCACCCCAGGTCCTAGGACTTTGTTAAAAATGCAGATTCATAGACCCAATCCCATACCTGAATCTGAAAGTTTTGGAGGTGGGGGCCCAGCAATCAGCATTTCAGCATGTCCTCCAGGTAATTCTAATGCAGGCTAAAGTTTGAGAACCACTCTTTAGCATATAGCTATTCATTCTCTCCTCAGAAACACCCTTCCAAAGGATATCTGTATACCTTGTTTAACCATCATTCCTTGTTAATATAAAGGATGAGGCTAACTTAGAGTTGGGCACAAATTGGATGCCAGCTCTCCCTTAAGCAAACACTTCTCATCTTTCCCAAGTGGCTTCACTTTGTGGGACTTACTTCAGCTCCTCCTCCTAAGGCTCTAGTCTGCTTAAAAGTTCAACCTTCTCTTCATTTTTGCTTCTATCTCCTTACTCCCCTCTACCAGTCTTTTGAGGAATAATTAGGGTGTAGGATCACAAAAATGAAAAAGGATATAAATTCAGTGAAATGTCCTATCTAATATGAAATATAATTCAGCAGTGAAAATCGTTAATTTGGAAAAAACAGCAAACTATTCCTTAAGAAAACTCCATGAAATTAAGGAGGGCATGTGGAATCTTGATTTTTGCGAACTGGGGCTTAAAGAGCTTTGGTGAGTTGCACAAAGTCAATAATTTACACCCAGATCCTCTTGATTCTAGGTCTGTTTCTTTTTATATTCTAAATAACATCTAATGCTATTCCAGCTTTTTCTGTGAGGTTTATGACCTTTTAACTATGAAGAAATGAAGTGAAAAGAAGTGATTATGGGTAATATGCATTGTACTTACTGAGTTGTTTTATACATAGAAAGCATAATAGAGTGTAGCCCATCATATGTTCATGAATGCAAGCCTCAGATTCTGCTCTTAATTATTTCTTTTGTTAATATAACAGTGTAATGAATCAGTTCGTCTGCTAAGCTTATTCCTTCACTTGCTACTATTTATAAGCTGAATTGGAGGTGAGGTGAAGGGTTAACTATAGGGACAAACTCTGAGACTACCAAAAACTTGCAGTAGATTCAAGATAATACAAACTATAACAGTTTTGGAAGCTGAATTTTTCTTCTATTTTTATATCTCTAGTACTATCATAGTCATTTCTGATGAGCCAAATGAGGTGAGCAACTGAGATTATGATGCTCATTTATTTGAGGTAAACTTTTCTAGTCACAGAAGTACCTGTCTAGTAGAATAGATCATTTATTTGTATTGTATGACTTGAAGAAGTTAAATAGTCATATAATTTAATAGCACTTTATGGTTTATGCATTTTTATTTTATGTGTTTCTTAAGAAAATTCCATGAAATAAGTAGGGCATGTGGAATCCTGATTTTTGCAAACTGAGGTGTAAAGAGCTTTGGTGAGTTGTACAAAGTCGATAATTTATCCCTAGATCTTTACAATTCTAGGTCTTTTTGTTTTTATATCAAATTAATATACTTTGTGTGTCATAAATGTTTAATTATATAATCACCGTCTTCCATAATAAGCACACTTTCAACTTTTGATGGAAATCCTGCAATGTATTCCTTTTTCCTGGGAACATAAAACATCTTGGATACAATTTAACATCTTTGGTAACTTAGAATCATATGGCCTCTAAAGGACATGATTATGCAGGATCATCTCTGTACACTGCTGTAGAAATATAGGAACTGTATTATTGATCCTGAGTATACCCCTAAATAAAAGCTGTGTTCATGGATGGGATTGAGGGAATCTCTGAGTACTCTGAAATTATATGCGGAATATGGGATGTATGTTCTGGGAGAGGTTCCATCGATTTAGAGTAGATTCTCAAAGAGATCCTAAAGAGAACACCAGAAAGATGAACACACTGACCTATATGATTCTTTAAAAATAATTCTTTTTGGGGGGGAGGGTGGGATTGGACCTCTTTTATAGATAAAATAGAGATAGAAGTGCCGATGGAATGAGGATTGTGTTAGTGATATTTGGCTTTTCTAAGTACAGCTGTTAAATGAGAAGGGAAAATGCTTAATGCTGTAAAAGGATTTTATTAGAGTCTTAATCACCAGGGCTTCTTTTTAAAATTTTAAATTCTAATCTCTCAACTTAAATGACTTTCCCAGGAATATTTAGTGACATTCATTTGCTGGCTATGATGTACAGTGGAGAAATGTGTTATTGGGGATTGAAGCATTGTGCAGATCAACAGCCAGAAAATCATGAAGTGGATACTGGTGTTTCTGGAGCAAGCTACACTACACACAGAGAACCTTTGGATTTCCGAGAAGTAGGAGAAAAAATTTTGAAAAAGTATGTATCTGTGTGTGAAGGACCCCTGAAAGAACAAGAATGGAATACAACAAATGCAAAACAAATTTTAAACTTCTTTCAGCATCACACTAACTAGTAAGTTCATCTAGTCCTTTTCAAACAGGAAAACAAAAAGGCTCAGGAAATGGAAGTTCCAGAAAAGAAGACATACTGATACTGAATTTAGGAACATTACACTACATAAAGATAGCCAGCATGGTTACCCTTTTTAAAAGGCCATCACCATCTTTCACTATATATTCATTTTTTTTTTTTTTTAAAGATTTTTTTTGAGGTGGACCATTTTTAAAGTCTTTACTGAATTTATTACATTATTGCTTCTGTTTTATGTTTTGGTTTTTTGGTCGCAAGCCATGTGGGATCTTGGCTCCCCGACCAGGGATCGAACCTGCACCCCCTTCATTGGAAGGCAAAGTCTTAACCGCTGGACCGCCAGGGAAGTCCCTCACTATATATTCTTAAACCTGTGAAGAAATGATTCTTTAATATCTAAAATGGCATTTATGTTATTCTAACTCACTCTGAACTACAGATATCCTGTAACTAATACTAAGGAGAAATTCAATTTATCTCTATAAAGAGTTTTTTTCTATTACTTTAGATTTTTTTTTATTGTGGTACAATATACATAACATAAAATTGAACATTTTAACTGTTTTTAGATTATTTTTTAATCTCTCTGTCTTGAAGTTTGCTGCACTTCAGAGATTAAAATCAAGTCCCCTCTTTGCTTTGTATATATGCTATAGATATAAAAATTGGCAAAATGAAAAATTGTGACCAACATCCATGTACCATTTCCAGAATAAGATAAATAATGAAAGACTCCACAAAAGAATTTTTGTTTGTTTCACCACGTACTATTAATGGCATTTAAAATTTTTAGTCTATTAGGCATTTTATAAAAATTTCAAAATGATTTTCCTATTTTGTTTAAAAGAATATGCACGGTTTATTAAATGAGTAATGAAGATAAAACCAAGTTAGGTTAGTCCGCCATTAGTCTTATGTCTTTAGAGCACATCTTTTCATGTTTTGAAATTTTAATAGTTTTTGTCTTTAATTGTAGGGGTGAGTGTTAAAGGCCAAGAGCCCAACATGGTATCTTGCTGACAGTCTTTCTGTCTACCTCAGTTCCTGTTGTCGTCTTGGGATGATCTGTCTGATACCCTGCCAGTGTCCTTCACCTCTGGGCAATTGACTTCATCACATTCCAGGAACTTAACTCCCGGCCTCAACATGAATATCACCATCCTGAGTTTCTCTTTCTGAAATCTTAAATTTCAATAGCTAGTGACATTCTTATCTTTCCAGTTTTTTACTTCCTCATTTTGATTGATTCTTCTCTCTCTTATTTCTTTTGTATCTCTTTAGCTTCCTCATAGTCTCCTCCTCTTGCTGCCCCCTTTTCTCCTCACCATCAGCCTCTTTCAGATTTTCTTCCTTCCCTGTCCAGCCTTGGCCTTATGGGGCACCATATGACGTGCTCTCCACAGTCCCTTCAAATCCATCTTCCCCTGGTCTTTCAGCCTAATCATTCTGCAGTCCCTCAACATTGAATTAATCCTATTGTTCCACCTTCTTTTTTTGGGATGCTGAGTTCCATGTGAAGTTCCTGCAGCTCCTTCAAAGTGGAATCACTCTAAGTATCTTGCCTTCAGCTTTAGAAGAGTCCTCAGTGTAAGCCTTTCGTCTGTTACTAGTGTGGCCCCTGTCCCTTTCCCACTGTGGCTAATCCAAACCTCTAACTTGCCTCATTACTTTCCTCTGGCCCTTTGTCCCCTCCCCTAGCACATGGCTCTTGGTCCTGTCTTACAGAAAATAGAGACTATGAGGAGGTCAGTGTCTGTTCACCCATTTTTCCCTGCTCATCTCCCCCCTTTGTAGAGGAAAAGAGGTATCGTGCTTCGTGTTGAAGACTAGTCTCCACATTTCCTCTCTGCCGGCTCCCTCATTTCCCCGAGGCTTCTCTTTTTTCTGCCAATATCCTGTATGTATTGCTCTTTTCCAGAATACTGTTTTTTCTTTTTCCTCCCTCTTCTCCCATTTTTCCTTCCTTCCTTTCTTTCTCCCTTTTTTCTTTTTTACTTACTCTAAATACAGTTGACTCTTGAACAACACAGGTTTGAACTACGTGGGTCTACTTATATGTGGGGTTTTTTTCAGTAGTAAATACTACAGTACTACACAATCAGTGGTTGGTTGCATCTCCGGATACAGAGGAATCGCGGGTATGGAGGGCTGACTAAAAGTTATACGCAGATTTTTTTTTTTTTTTTTTTTT
>NW_006772588.1:1109017-1124303 GCF_000442215.2 Lipotes vexillifer | reverse complement strand
TTTTTTTTGCGGTACGCGGGCCTCTCACTGTTGTGGCCTCTCCCATTGCGGAGCACAGGCTCAGCAGCCATGGCTCACTGGCCCAGCCGCTTCGCGGCATGTGGGATCCTCCTGGACCAGGGCACGAACCCACGTCCCCTGCATCGGCAGGTGGACTCTCAACCACTGCGCCACCAGGGAAGCCCTATATGCAGATTTTTGACTGCCAGGAGGATTGCATCCCTAACTCCGTCATTGTTCAAGGGTCAACTGTACATTTATGTGATGTTATTGATAGTCATGGCTTCTGTCACCTGTAATGTTAGGCTGACTCCCAAACCTGTAGCTTGAATCCCAGCTTCTGCTTTCTAAACCTTCTTTCTAACTGCCTATTAAATATCTTCACTTAGACATCCCATAGTAATTTTAAATTCGATATGTTCAAACAACTAATCCTTACTCTTCATCTAAAATCTTTTCCGGTTCATGTTTTCTCTCATTTTGATCTTCCACAAAGCAGGGCAACACAGAATGCTGTAACCTACTTCTGCCTACCTTGCCAGCCTCATCTCTGCAGCTCTTCCTGTGTGATCATATTCTAGTCCAGTGTTCCTTAGGCTCATTTTTGATCAACATTCTGATGGAGCTGCTTGGGACAAGGAGAGTCTCTCCCTATCTCTGCCTTTGTCTCCTTGTTTATCCTTACACAGCTAAGAAGATTTTTATTTAACTTAGCTTTTAAAAGTTTTGCTATGAAAATACCTTTGTGATTTCTAAGTATAAAGGTTTAAATCACAGACTGCCCACCCTCACCCCACCCTTTTTGGAGAATCATGATCAATCACAAGTATACTAGTTCCTTCCCCAGTGTGCTGTGTGTTTTTTTCCCTCAATATCCTCATTACTTATGGCTGGAACACTTGGCCCTTCTTTGTAGTCAAGTGAATACCTATTTATCCTTTAAGACTCAGCTCCAGTGATATTGGATCCATAAGGCTTTTTCCAGCCCTTTTCAGGCAAAGTTACATGTCCCTCTGCTTCTGCTCCCTGTAACTTCCCCAACCCATGTTATCACACTGATCACATTGCTTTATAGTCATTTTTCTTATGAGTTGGCAAACTCCATATTTTAAAAATTTATTTTTATGCATAGTGCTTAATGAATAGTAGGCCCTTAGTTTTTTGAATTAATAAGAGGCATGATTCTTAAGTGCTGAAGCCTGCCACAAAAGGTTTACTGCTCTTGGATTCCAAACTGCCGTGACCTCTGTACCAGTGGTTGATAAGGCCAAGAGGGAATTACTCCTCAGAAGAGTAAAGTATCATTTAGATCTAGAACCAGAGAAAAGTAGAGAGCTTTCTCTTCAGAAGCTGGGAACTCCATTTTGTCTACATGACCCTGTGAACCACTTGGGTGTCTCACTGGTTGGTACACTAATGGGGCTACTGTTGGGTGCTTTTTGTACAACTTTTTCATCCCCCACACAATTGGAGAATAATTTGTAGACCATAACAGTTATAATGCTTTTTACTGTGATGTATTACAAAACAATGGACAGTACATTTTTGTATGTGTTAAAGCCAGCTATGTAAATTCTGTTTCATTTAGAATGGATTAACTTCAAAATACCAAATACTCCACATAAGAAAAGTACTATAATTACTATAATTCACTCATCAACAACTATTATGTGCCTATTACATGCTAGGTTTTATCCTAGGCACTGAGTATATAGCTTTGTAAAACACCGGAGTTTGTTTTCTAGTGGAGGAAGTTAACGCATTTTAAGAAATAAATGTGTAGCTTGGTGAATGATGAGTGCTATGAAGAATAAAGCAAGGCATGGGGCTAGTGTGACTCAAGAGGGGTGCTGTTTTATTTAGGGTGGTTGGGAAGGCACCTGTAAGCACCTGTCTACTTCAGCATTTGGGTCTACCCCTCTGGTTGAATACTATTCAGTGTGCCATTGCACATTCAGTATATTCATGAAGTTTCTCTTTCTTATGGAAGTTTTGATGCTGAATTAAACAATGAATCACTACCTAAGAACTTCTCATTTTGATCCCATTTAAAGGGTTTCTCTCCAGTGTGGCCCTTACTAATGGGTAAGTGATAACCTAAAGACCTTGTAGCATTTATTACACTTGCAGTTTCTCTCCATTTTGAACTCTTTGATGGTTACTAAAACTTAAACTCTGTTAAAGGATTTTTCATAATCCTTTTCCACTATGAATTTTCTCATGTTATCTAGGCTTTGAGACTTAGTTAAAGGCTTGTCTGCTTTGCTGCATTTATAGGGTTTCTGGCTACTGTGAATTGTTTGATGCTGATGAAGATGCAGATCATGAGTGAAGACTTTCCCTTACTTGTAGAGTGAGGTGAGAGTCATTGGCTAAAACCCCACGATGAAATTTACATTCCTGCCTTTACAGTCAGTCCCACTGGGAATTCTCTGATGTTCATTAAAGTGGGAGATTCATTTTAATGCCATTTTTTAAAAACCCGCAGCTGGCTTATATGCTGGTTTTAGATTGCTTGTCACTTTTCTCTCTCCACCTTCCAGGGTTCCTTTTCTGACTCCCATAAGGATACCCCTTCTGCCACAGAATACAGGATTCCATAGTTCTCTAGTATCACCTCCTTGTATTATTTTTTTTAACACAATATGAGCTATCATGGAAGTATTACATTAACATACATTTAATGTATCCACAGTTAAAATATGCATTATGTATTCGTGCTGCTGTTTTTTTATTTTCCTACTTCTAGTGAAAATTTCCAAGTAAAATGTTTTGGAGCATATAAAATTAAAAAAATAATAAAACCATAGTCCCATATTTGTATCTTTGTTTTCTATCTGAGTGTTGTGTCAGAATGAAAACTTTTATCGTTAGTTTACGATTTGTAATCAAGCAGGACCCTATGGGGCCTTTCTGGGACAGATTCCTCCCCTCCCCCCATGTCCTCCACCTGCCTCTTGTTTATAGAAAAACTTTAGCCTCCTAGGCTTTCCCCAAGTTCCAAAAATAAATTTAATCAGAGAAGTGAGAAAATGCAGAAACAAAGGAAAACAGTCAAACAGGACAAAGTAATAATGGTTTAACCATTAAACAAAGTCAAGGACCTTTCCTTCCTCCTCAAGGGTTATAGATAATATTCTGAGCCATACCCTTAGAGCTGTTTTGCAAATACTGAAAATCCCACCAGGTGGAAGAAGTTAACTATATGCTGCCCACAGGCACATAGACCCCAGACTGGATGGAACCAGAAGGTTGATGATGCTGACTCCCGATTACCTCACCACCAACCAATCAGGAGTGTCCACGAGCTGACCATGCACCCCGCAACCCTCTCCCTCGCCCTGTCTTTAAAAACCTTTCTCTGAAAGCCATCAGAGAATTTGGGTCTTTTGAGCATTAGCTGCGCATGCTCCTTGTTTGGCACCTGAGGTAGATGCTGCACTTTCCTTCACCACAATCTAGTGTCAATAGATTGGCTTTTACTGCATAAGGGCAAATGGACCCAAGTTTGGTTTGGTAACATACTGACAATATTATTGCTTCTGGTCCTGATACCTTTCAGACAGGGTGGTTTGGTAGTTAGGAATATGGGTAGAGGCCTGATTAAATCCCAGCTCTGTTGTTTCCTAGCTGTGTGATTCCATATAAATTATTTAACCTTTCAGTGCCTTAGCATTTTATTGTTTAACACAGGAATAATAATAATATCTACTTCATGGGTTATTGAAGAATAAATGAGTTAATATTCAAAGTGCTTAGTTCAATGCCTAGCACATGGTAAGAGCTCAAAAGTTATTATTTTCCTTAATGGCCAGTTCTATGTATTGGCACACCTCACTCATCATGCTAAAAAATACCATAATACTCATGAACCAGAATAACTGAGTGACAAACTCTTGTTCTGGCCAGTGAGCACTCACTGCCCTTTGCTCAGTACAAGTGGTGGTGGCCATTCTAAATGGCAAGAAGTTTTCAGAGAAGAAATCACTGGCTGTATAGGCATCTTAAATGTTTGTAGTAAGTGTGGCTGGGAGAACACCTACAGTTAATTTTCAGAAGTTTTTTTTTTTTTTTATCGCTACTCTCTTTTAAAATTAATTAATTAATTTATTTTTGGCAGTGTTGGGTCTTCGTTTCTGTGCGAGGACTTTCTCTAGTTGTGGCAAGCGGGGGCCACTCTAAATCGCGGTGCGCGGGCCTCTCACTGTCGCGGCCTCTCGTTGCAGAGCACAGGCTCCAGATGCGCAGGCTCAGTAGTTGTGGCTCACAGGCCCAGTTGCTCCACGACATGTGGGATCTTCCCAGACCAGGGCTCGAACCCATATCCCCTGCATTGGCAGGCAGATTCTCAACCACTGTGCCACGAGGGAAGCCCAATTTTCAGAAGTTTTCAGCCTCAGACTCCAAATGTATATATACCTGCTGTATATGAACTTCCACATTTACCAATCAGCTTGACTGACTTGGCTTCTGGTCTCACTCTTACCTTTTGGTCTCTTATCTCACTGCATCTCTCAGATGCATTTAATTAATATTAGTCATCTAAATATTACGGATACCCTATTTAAAAATAGGTTAAACTGGTAAATCCACATGATTGAGTAGCATGCAGCTTTAAAAACCAAAGAGGAATATTTCTGTAAAATGCTATGGAGTGGCCATATTAAGTGAAAAACAAGGTGGAGAAGGCGTATAGTACTATTTATTTAAGAAAGAATATAAATGTGTGTGTATAATCTTGTTTGCTTATATTAAAAAAAAATTTAAGAAAATGGTTACCTATGGTGGAAGTGGGAGATGGGGGCAGAGGAACCAGTTGGAGGGGATCAGGATGGAAACGACTTCTCTGAATATATGCTGAATTTTGTATTTTTTACATCAGAATTAAAACCCCTAAAAATCCAAAGCAAAATGAAACAAATGAGCTGTAATTATGTAGCAAGTTGGTGGCTTCAATACACAGGAATGTGTCAGTTATCTTTAAAGCACAAAATTTTCACACCCCTAGTGGGATATCCCCAAGGGCAAAAGGAACTGGAAAGAAATCAAACTCCTCGGTACTTACATTGTTAACAACTATGAAAATCAGAAATGTATTGAGGATTTTCAGTGTAAGAGAAGAGACATGAAACTGAATAAGGTAAGTAAAAATTCTGTAATTCTAAATTTGAATGGGAAATAACAGTATGAAGACCATTAAATAATGTCTAAATACCATTTCCCATTAAAACGAACTAGGGCTCCTTAGAGATAAGGCCAATTCAGATCTTGGGCAGGGCAGTCAAATGGTTGATGAGGGACAATTTTTCTTTAATTCACCTAATAAAAGGAATTACAAAATTTGAAAAGCAACATTTTGCACCTTGTAAACAAAAAACAATCATTGGTAACTAGAATCTTAGCTAGTAAATACATTTTATTTCATTTTATTCACTCATATTCCTATATATATATATGTATTCAAATTTTTCCATAATAAAAAATTATTTGAACACATTCTTTTACAAATGTCACTTTCTTTCTAAGAAAGCTTAGAACCATTTCAGTACTTCATACTTAAACTGATTTTTTTTTTCTTGTGTTAGTTCTTTCTTGTTCCTAGAGAGGTAGGAGAAATGCCAATTAATTCATGGCTCTTTTTCTTGTCTGGACAGCCTCACAAACTAAGCCTTAAGTTGGGTTGGTTATTGGCCCCTGGCAATGGCATGCAAGATACATAATGAAACTAAATTCAGATCTCACAGAACCTCAGTTATTGGGCTTTATTGAGTTTCTGTTATTTGACATTTAGATCCCCAGATATTTACTTTTGAAGTGCAAATACAAACCGATAAGCCCTGTGTCCGTTAAGCATTATGGTGCTCTGCTATGTGGAATATAGATAAAATGTGGATATAGATACAGATAGGGAGAGAGAGGCAGAGAGGTGTATATATATTATGTTAAATATATGTATGTCTTTAAACATTTGTACATACACACAAGGTATGTATATGTTCCCTGTAGCCTATCATGATCCTTAAAGACCTGAATGGTTTTATGAAGTTGCTGATCCTGTCTTCTATTTTGAAGACTTATTAAAAAATGGGATTAATTTCCCACTCTTAGACATATATCTGGACAAAACTAAAATTAAAAAAATACTGCACTCCTATGTTCATAGTAGCACTATTCACAATAGCCAAGACATGGAAACAACCTAAATGTCCATTGGCAGATGAATGGATAAATAAGATGTGGTACATATATACAATGGAATATTACTCAACCATAAAAAAGAATAATGCCATTTGCAGCAACATGGATGGACCTATAGATTACCATACTAATTGAAGTAAGACAGGGAAAGACAAATACCGTAAAGATACCACTTATATGTGGAATCTAAAATATGACGCAAATGAACATCTAAAAAACAGAAACAGACTCACAGACATAGAGAACAGACTTGTGGTTGCCAAGGCGTGGGGGAGGGATGGAGTGGGAGTTCTGGGTTAGCAGATGCAAACTATTATATACAGAATGGATAAACAACAAGGTCTTACTGAACAGCACAGGGAACTATATTCAATAGCCTGTGATAAACCATAATAGAAAAGAATATAAAAAAGAATGTATATATGTAAAACTGAATCACTTTGCTGTCTAGCAGAAATTAACACAACACTAAATCAACTATACTTAAATAAAAGAAAAAGTTGCAACAACAAAAAATAGATTAATTTTTTTAAATGGGTGATTTGGGTAATATGTGAGAAGATTTTGACAATTGACATAAGACAATGGTGGACAGAGGCTGATTCCGAAATTTAGAAATTTCCATATTTGAATATTCTCACGAAGAGAAGGGATAGCTGCATGGCCTGTAAGTTGCACGCAAGTGCTGGTTGAGAGTTTAAACCAGATTACGTAGAGATACTAAGCCCCAGATAGTGGAAGAGGGCCACCATCTTATGCATAATTAAGAGTCTCCCAGACCCAGGCAAAGTGGAAATGGGTCCCAGACAGTGGGACCCACCTTGGGTGAAGTAACAAAATTATAGAGGGTCAAAGGGCGAGAGATTTTATACCAACGGGTGAGGTCAGCGCGCCTAAGGTTGAGGCGTGTTGTGAGGGGAGCAGTGATTGTCGGCAGGAACCTGAAGCTCAACTGGGAACCACGCTCAATCGGGCCATCTCTCCGTTCTGTCCCGGGCTCTGGAGGCCTCTCCACCGGGAGTGCGGGGGGTGGGGGGGGACGGGGGCGGCAACGGGGGTTGGGGAAAGGGAGGGAGCGGAGGCGGGGCGGGGCGGGTAGCAGGGGACGGACACGCCGGCGTCACCGGGCGGCGCGTCACGTGCGGCGTCGGCAGCCATGGCGGGAAGCGGGCCGCGCAGCGGAAGCGTCTCCCCTCAGCCTCACCACAGCGACTGGGGCCGCCTGGAGGCTGCCATCCTCACCGGCTGGAGGAACTTCTGGCAGTCGGTGGGCAAGGAGAGGGCGGCTCCGGGGGCCTCCCCGGAGGAGGCGGACGAGGAGGCCAGCTCGCTAACGCGGCTGCCGGTGAGCGTCGGCCGCCACCGCGGAGGACCGCGGGCCGGGCCGGGAGGGGCGCTGGCCGGAGCGGCCTCTGGGGGCTGCGGCGGCCTCTGGGGGCCGCGACGGGGGGTGGGGAGCCTCCCTGGGCCCGGCCTGTGTCTGGCCCCGTCCCTGCAGCCGTTCCGGGCAGTGTCGTCACCTGGGGGCAGCAGTTGAGCAGAAACGCCTTGGCGTTGACCCCTGGTGCCCCGCAGCTGGGCCGAAGGTCGCCCCGAAACTCACCTGCAGGTTGTGCCCTGGCAACCAGCCAGGTCACCCTCCGGTTTTCTACCCCCAAAACAGGTCTAGGGACTGGGGCACCCTGAACATCAGGTTAAGG
Source organism: Lipotes vexillifer (assembly GCF_000442215.2). NCBI lineage: Eukaryota > Metazoa > Chordata > Mammalia > Artiodactyla > Lipotidae > Lipotes > Lipotes vexillifer. The sequence goes on along the minus strand of NW_006772588.1, from coordinate 1,116,405 downwards.
AAACGCGGGGACCGTGCCAGACGTGCTGGAAATCATGGAAAGCGTCCAGTGTCTTGTGTTCTTAGCATCTATCATCCCAGCTTCCATGTACCGAAACACCTGGCGGTCCCGCAAAACACACAGTCTCCTAGGATTTTGCGACTGTTATCTTACCTGTATTTCAAGTGACAAAACTGACAATTGAAAGTAAATGACTAGGGATTTCCTTGGCGGTCCAATGGTTAAGACTTCACTTTCCACTGCAGGGGGTGCAGGTGGATTCCTGGTGGGAAGCTGAGATCCCACATGCCTCTGGCCAAAAAACCAAAACATAAAACAGAAGCAGTACGGTAACAAATTCAATAAAGACTTTAAATATGGTCCACATCAAAAAAAAAAACTTAAAAAAAATGCGGGAAAGTAAATGACTAAGTTACAATGGCCTCAAGTTACAGCAGGCCACGAGAACTACACACATTTTTCATTGTTAAACTTTTCAGGTAGATAGGAAAACGGAGAGAGGAGAATTTCTTAGAAATTATTAAAATGCTGTATGTCAGCTGGACTGTTGACTCTCTGAGGTCCATCAGAAATTAAACACTGCAGGCTTAGGTTGCCTCCATGGTTCTCCTTGCAGAGGTTCTCTGAAATAACAGATTTTACAGAAGAACGCAGGTGACAGATTTACTCTTTGATTTGATGTAATGATAAAATCAGAAGTTTGTCCGCTTGATAAAGATTTCATTTTGAAGAATAAATTATTTCATTAAGCAGTTCATTCAAATAAATGCTGTGGCAGAATATTCATAAGGAAAAATTAAATGAAGTGGTTATTTTACTTGAAAAATACCAGAACAATGGGAGGTATTTCAGGAATGTCTCGATGTGTCAAAAATGAAATGTTCATTATGATTCTGTCCAGAGACAGGAAATTAACTTCAGCATGATAGATTTCATCATTAAAAATAATGACTATTGAATTCCCTGGTGGTCCAGTGGTTAAGACTGTGCTTCCACTGCAAGGGGCACGGGTTCCATCCGTGGTCAGGGAAGTTCCACATGCTGCTGCTGCAAAAAAGAAAAAAGACTGTTAAGTTGATATTTTGTTATTTAGTATAAAAACTGTTAATTTTGTAATTTATCATGATAGATTTAATTATTAAAATGATGCACTGTTCAGTTGACCTCTGGTTTCCTAGTATAATATGTTATTTTGTAATTTATTATTTATTTATTTATTATAAATTTATTTATTTTTGGCTGCATTGGGTCTTCGTTGCTGCGCGTGGGCTTTTCTCTAGTTGCGGCAAGCCGGGGCTACGCTTCATTGAGGTGCGCGGGCTTCTCATTGCGGTGGCTTCTCTTGTTGCAGAGCACGGGCTCTAGGAGTGCCGGCGTCAGTAGTTGTGGCTCGCAGGCTCTAGAGCGCAGGCTCAGCAGTTGCAGTGCACGGGCTTAGTTGCCTCGCTGCATGTGGCATCTTCCTGGACCAGGGCTCGAACCCGTGTTCCCTGCATTGGCAGGCGGATTCTTAACCACTGCGCCACCAGGGAAGTCCCTGTAATTTATTATTTTTAAAAGTCCCTGTAATGTATTATTTAAAAAAACTTTTTACCAAGATAAATTATTCATCCCTTAACCTACTTGCTGCTTCCCTCTGTTTCAGATTGATGTACAGCTATATATTTTGTCATTTCTTTCACCTCATGATCTATGTCAGTTGGGAAGTACAAGTCATTATTGGAATGAAACTGTACGAGATGCAGTTCTGTGGAGATATTTTCTGTTGCGGGATCTTCCTTCTTGGTCTTCTGTTGACTGGAAGTCTCTTCCAGATCTAGAAATCTTAAAAAAGCCTATATCTGAGGTCACTGATGGTGCATTTTTTGACTACATGGCAGTGTAAGTATCTAGTTTTACGAATTAAAAAGAAGATATTAAATTTGACTATATTACAAGTCAGTAGTCTAAGTTAGTCTTGGCCCTCCTACTAATTTGTTGCATGAATTTTGAGTCTGAGTGTCCTTTTGTAAAAATTGGGGGTTAGGTAAAATAACTTCCTTCATAGAACCCTTTTAGGCGTTCACATTTTGTTATTTCCCTGTAGTACCTAAGTAGAGTATTTGAATAATTATAGATAGTTTATATGGAAAGAAGTAAAACACTTCTTAAAATTTTCATTATCTTTACAACACTTGTCATTTTGTTAAACTAAATACTTTTCCATATCCAGAGAAGGAAAGGCCAGAGTTCAGACAGGAGTTCTTTTGCATGGAAGAAAACCATTCTTAAGTTTCTGGGAAATAAGATTTTGTTATCACCCAAATGCATTGACATTTTCGAATATCATGTATTTGAGAGAATTAATTTTATTGAGCAACTATAGTGTATTGGATTCTATGATGGATGTTTTATGTATGTTTACTTATTTAATTTTCACGCAATAAGAAGGTATTTTCCTTGTGTTATAGATGTGGAATGAAGGTTCTGCATGGTTATGGATTTGTCTAAGGTCATATAATTTGTAAGGGACTGTAATGTCGTTAGTTCTGGATATAACCTGTTTTATTAAGAGCCCCAAATTTAAGGCATTGTAAGTAAAATTTAGAGAATATTTGTGCGTTAGGTAAGAATTGTTTTCCTGTGGTAGATTTAATAGCTACATGTGGGACTTTTTTTCATATTTTAAGTTATTCAGAATCTTTCCTTATTCCAATACAGATGCCATTACATCAAGTCTTGTGAGACTACTTGATTAAAATATACATGTATGTAATTTTAACAAGTGCTACTGTACTCTCACTTGCTAGTGTTACCTCTTTGTCCCACAGCCAACCATAACATCAAGTGTTTCTGTGCGCTGTGGAACCACGTTTTCCTAGGGATAGTAATAATCGTAATAACGACCATTTGTGATCATATAAATTATTTCTGATCCTTATGACCCTGGATTAATTGTTATTGCTTAAATAATGCAGATGAAAAAACTGAAGTTTAGACTATAAGTGGCTTATATAACTAATTAAAGTGGTGAGGCTTAGCCAGATCTACATAGCTGCAAAGTTGATTTTTTTTTCCTTCTTGAATTACACGGTTCCTAAGTAAAGATGATTGTCTTGTAATGTTAGTTATTGTCTTAACCAGCTCGATTTAAAGGGCTTTAGGTTTTATTTTGATTTGAGTAACTTTGTTTTAATTTTTGATAACATGTTGAATTGCTAGTTTAGAAATTTATAGCTATTGAAAAAGTTGAGTTGTTTCTTTCACATGATTCTTAGTTTGCCAGGTTACCTATAAGGAACAATTTGAGCTGCCCTGTAATTAATACTTATTGAACTGTTACTGTTAATAGAAGTACCCTAAGAAATTTGGTTATATTGGTAGCTTTAGTAATTTTTTTTCTTTTTTATCTCTAGGGACATTTATACTAACTATGTAGTTTATGCTTAGTACAGGGTTTCTCAGTCTTGGCACTATTGACATTTTGGACCAGATGTAATGGGAACTGTCTTGTGTGTGCATTGTACGATGTTTAACAGCATCCCTGGACTCTAGACCTTAGGAAATGTTCGCTGGGGGTGCAAAATCTCCCCAGGTTGAGAATCACTGCTTTATGTAGTGAATTTTAAGCATTGAAACACGTGTTAGACCAAGTGTTTCATTAGAGAATCTAAATGAAAAATTAGAAAGTAAGTAACCGATTTCCAGGGAAGACCTCCTCAGCTACTAGACCACTACTACTCCCATAGCATCTTGTGCTTTTTTCTGTCATGGCACTCGGCATACGTATTATAATGGTGCCTGTCCTCCACTGCCCTCCATGAGGATTGGGACTGTATAATCATTTTATCCCTTTTGTCTAGCAAGTTCTCAATACATTATATATTGTTGAATGAATAACTGGCTAAGTAAGTGTTTGTGTTAATTTTCTAATTGTGACAATTTTATACAGCTATAAAATGTGCTGTCCATATACAAGAAGACCCTCAAAATCTAGCCGTCCTATGTATGGAGCTGTCACCTCATTTTTGCACTCATTGATCATTCAGAATGAACCACGATTTGCCATGTTTGGACCAGGTTTGGAAGAACTAAATACATCTTTGGTGTTGAGCTTGATGTCTTCCGAGGAGCTTTGCCCAACAGCTGGTTTGCCTCAGAGGCAGATTGATGGTAATTTTCATGTTAATCTACAGTACATAATAATTCAAACACTTTGAGCTTGACTCTAATGTTAAATAGAAAGAAATTAGTTTTTAAATTAATTAACTCTTTGTTGTAATGAAATATACTAATTTGGTGCATGGGAGCCCTCAGGTCTCTATGGACTGAAGGAATTAATTTACTTTTTATAAGAGGTAAGCTTTCTCTTACTTTCTCAGTCCAGAATATGAGATTATGTGAAAGCAAATTGTATGTTGTCACAATGTTATATTTGTTTGCTATAAAGCAGAAACCAACACACCACTGTAAAGCAATTATACTCCAATAAAGATGTTATTAAAAAAAAGTTATATTTGTACATTTACCATATTTTAAAAGAATGTTAACAGCAAAATCCATTCAGCGCCTACTGTATGCAAAGTACTTTGATATATATTGGAATTTCAAAAAAGAGCTAAATTATCACCTTACCTTTATTTCTATGAAAAACAATAGCAACAACAACCATGTAGTTAGTTTGGTAAGCAGGATGTATAATAAACATGCATAACAGTGTAAACTAGCTTGTGCTTTACTTATTCATTTATTAAGAGTACCTATTAGATACTAAAGATGCAGAGATTTAAAATAAACAACATCAAAAATCTCCTGTTTGCCCTGAAAGGTACTTGGTCTAAACGAGGACAGAGACATGTATACAGGTGATCAGAATGTGGTGTAATTAGCTCCTGTGTAGAAAGGTAAGGGTCAGAGAAGGCTCTGCATTGAACATGATGCCTTACATGAGTCAATAGGATAAGTAGGGGTAGGCCATCAAAAAAAGGGTAAAATATTCTAAACAGTGAGAACTACATTTCTAAAATCCCAAAGTTCTGAGTGTGCATGACACACTTGAAGTAGCTCTGTGTGTCCAGAGTGGGGCCAGGTGAGAAGATGCTTGTATGTCAAGCATTTGTTGAAGGATTTTAAGCAGGGAAGTAAGATGATCAAGATGGCATTTTGGATAGATCACTCTGGCTCCTGAGTGGAGAATTGGTTAGAAGTTAAGAAACCACTACAGTATTGTGATAAAAATATGAAGGATATAGAATTGACTCAGTGTGTGTTAGCAGTAATAAGGATAATTCCTGGGTTTTGGTCTGATTTTCATATTGGATGATGGTGCCATTCACTAGGTTAAGGAAACACAGGAGGAAGAGAAACTTTTGATACAAGTACAGATGCCTGCTATAAGCTAGCCACTTGAATGGAAGCTCCATTAGGGCAGAAATCTTGTCAGCTTTATTCTTAGCTGTGGTGCCAGGCACATAGTAGGCATTCAATATATATTTGATGAGTGAATGAACGAATAACTTTATGGATTACTTTATGCATCCATATCTCAAGAGAAAGATCTGGGCTAGAAATGAAGATTTGGGAATCATATGAAGTCCACATGGACTTGGAAGTTTCTGAGGATAGAGGAATATTGTAAGCCAGGTGCTGAAATCATCAGTGAATGTTTGGAGGAAGGGATTATCAATAGGAGATTCATAAATGACAAGGTTAAGGACGGGAGATGGTATTACAGCTAAATGGTGTGCGTGTCTCAGAGAGATGGAGTTTTTTCAAGAGGGTTGGTGAGTAATGGTTAAGACATGGCATCGAGGAGTAAGGAGACCATTCACCTCATCTCTTTACCCTGAGATGTGAGAGAATAGGTAACTTTGTTACTTGAGACCCCACTGTTAAGAGAAGTGGCACCTAGGGACAGGCTAGTTTCAGGTAGGGCCATGAGGTGGAAGAAACCCTTCAAGAAGAGGTTTGGGATATGGGGAAATTTGCTGATTGTGAAATGGCAATTTCATTCTCCAGACAGCAGCTGGAGTGATTGTTTGAAATTGCCCATCTAATTGTGCCTCAGACCCTGCAAGGTCAGGGAAGAGTGGAGGGATGAATCATTGGCAAGGTGGGGCAAAACAACATGAGAATCATACTGGGCTGAGGTTAGATGTATTGAGAGGGTAATTTCTGGAAGTTAAACTGATGTAAACAAAGATTAGAGACATGGTAGAATTTGTTTCTGTGATCTCTCTGGGGAGGCCCCTGGTGGCGGGAGGACTAGGGCCACTTTGCCTGGGATGCTTGCAGTCCCAGCCACCAAGATTTCTATATATGTGTTGCCCAGAATGGTGACATAAGATGGCACGGCATAGCTGCTTTAAATACCTAGAGTGGTTATGCAGGGATTAAGGATATGAAAGATGGAGTTGTCCTAATGAGGTAAGTAGAGGCCAGATTATATTAAAATTTTGTTTATCTGAAGAGCAGAGGCTTTGAAGGGAAGAGATGTAATTAAAAGCACTTTAAAGCAATCTCTCCAGCTGCTGTCATAAGAATGGATAGTAGGGGGCAGAAGTGGATTTAGGAGACGAGTTAGAAATGATTACAGAAGTCCAAGTGAGAGATAATAATTTAAACTAAAAGGTGGGGGTGAGGATGGAGAGAAGTAGACAGATCTAAGAGGACATTTATATAGCAAAAAGAGGTAAAGCCAAGGCAGAGGAGAAGGATCTTTCCAGGAGGCAAGAGGAGAATCGGCCCCATAGTGTTAACACAGCCAAAGGAAGGAAGGAGTTAAGAAAGAAGGACGAATGACAGTGGTGAATGATTTAGATATAAAATAGTAAGAAGCTAGTGTTTAGCACTTGTTACTTACCAGTCACTCCGTAGGTGTTTTACATATGTGATCTCATTTAATGCTTACAATAACCCAAAAAAGTGTGTATTATTTCTATATTTTGATGTCAGAACAGGCACACAGAAACTTGGGCATATGTGGCAAATTCAGGATTCTAGCCCAAGTCTAATTCAAAATTTCAGTGTCTGCCATATTTCCTCAGTTTTCTAAGGTGCCATGAATTTAAAAACAGCTTTTCAGAGTGGGGAAAAAAAGCCATTTGGTTGAATGTGTACGTGGAGTATAAGACTAATGAGAAACATAAAAGAAGTGAAACTAAGCCTTAGTCTTGAGGATAAATAGTAGTAGCTGTTACGATGCAGCTGCTACTGAGAGGATGATGATAAAGTTAATGATGATAGTGATGATGGTATAAAAAGGAATGTTAGGGCTTCCCTGGTGCCGCGGTGGTTGAGAGTCCGCCTGCCGATGCAGGGGATATGGGTTCGTGCCCCGGTCTGGGAAGATCCCACATGCTGCCATGGCCGCTGGGCCTGCGTGTCCGGAGCCTGTGCTCCGCAACGGG
>NW_006772588.1:1068027-1109007 GCF_000442215.2 Lipotes vexillifer | reverse complement strand
AAAAAAAAAAAAAAAAAAAAAAAAAAAAAAAAAAAAAAAAAAAAAAAAAAAAAAGGAATGTTAAAGCCTAGCAGTTTTTTCTTCTATATCCATAGTTTATTACTATGTGAATGAAAATTGCTTATAGCATCTTTTCTTCAACACAAACATTTCATTTTATTCCAAAGCTATATATATAACTTGCCATACTTTTTCATTTACTCTTTTTACTTATACCAAGTAATTTTTCTCATTCTCATCTTTTGTTGTCTTTATTAATGACTTGTTTTGATAACTGTAATTTTCTCCTTTAGGTATTGGATCAGGAGTCAGTTTTCAGTTGAGCAACCAACATAAATTCAACATCCTAATATTATATTCAACTACAAGGTAAGGCTACCTACTTGGCAACCTGAGACATCAGTAATGGAATATTTTAGGGGGGTGAAGTCTGTTTAGTGTCTGTTTATGTTTTATATTTACATTTTTCTTATAGAAAGGAAAGAGATAGAGCAAGAGAAGAACATACAAGTGCAGTTAACAAGATGTTCAGTATACAGAATGAAGGGGATGATCAACAGGGAAGCCGGTACAGTGTAATTCCACAAATTCAGAAGGTGTGTGAAGTTGTTGATGGGTTCATCTATGTTGCAAATGCTGAAGCTCATAAAAGTAAGTATTATCTTATTTTCTTTTTAAAAGTGCTTTCTTTGCAAAGCAAATAAGAAAGTATGTTTTTTGGCTTTACTGTGGCTTGTTAAGAATATCATGGCTAATTTTATCAATGTGATTCTGTTATTACTGTTAATATTGGATTCCCAAAACTTGATGTGCATTAGGATCACTGAGGGATCTTGTTAAAAACGCAGCTGCCTGATTCCTACCCTGGTGGATTATGACTCATAGATTTGGGTTGTGTCTTGGGCATCTGTTTTTTTAACAAGCTTTACAGAATTCTGATGCACACCGAAGTTTGATACTATAACTACATAGTGTTTTTTTGTTGTTGTATGCTTCTGCACTTTTTGTTATTGGTGTTTTGTCTGCTTTTGGCCCTATTCAAATAATTTATGCAGGTAAATGAAAAATTTTACCTTTATTTTAATTATCCAGATAGTAGAGAGATGTGTGGGGTGGAGTGTTTACTTTGATTAAGTAGATTAGTTAAGAACACTATCCATATATTCTGAATAATTGCCATTCACAGTGTGATAAATAGCATGAAAATAGAATATTATTGGGCCACAAGCCAGGATTGTAATTTCTTTCCCAAATCCTCTGTGAATAAGGTAGGGTATAAATATACAATATATTATTCTCACTCGGAACAAGATAGCAGCATCCCACTGCTGAAAGAATTTACAGTTTACGGTGCACTGAAACTAACTATAGCAACAAAAGCCAAATCCAGCTCAACTACTGACTAGCTGGACTCATCCTACTGCATTAATGGCCTAACAGAAGAATCGTGTCCATTTCTAGAAGTAAATCCTTTACCTTAATCTCTTCTGTTCTTCCACATAAAACATCTGGCATTAAATTAAAAATTATAAGATACAAAAAAATATCAAAATGAAATGACCCATTGTCAAGTGATGAAGCATTCAATGGAATTAGACACAGAGATGGCCTGGATGTTAGCCCTCTCAGAAAGAGACATTAAAAGAAGTATGATTAATATGTTAAAGAATCTAGTGGAAAAGATGGACAATATATGTGAACAAATAGGGATTTTCAGCAGAGAGAAGGAAGCTATGAAAAAGTAAAATGGGAATGCTAAATATGAAAAATATGATAACAAGTGAACAGTTCCTTCAGTGGACATAATAACAAAGGAAACCTTTTGTGAATGTGAAGATAGATCAATTGAAATTACCCAAATTAAAACACAAAGAGAAAAAAGAGTAGGGGTGGAGGACAAAACATTCAAGAGCTGGGGGAACCTATTAAGTGATCTAACTCAGGGGTTGGCATTTTCTTAAAGGTCCAGATAGTAAATATTTTAGACACGTGAGCCATACAATCTCTCACAGTTACTCACCCCTGCTATTATAGTGCAAAAGTAGCCATAGACAGTTTGCAAATGAATGGACATGGCTGTTTCACAAAGAAATTTATTTATAAAAACAGATCTTCAGAGTGTGGTATGCTGACCCCTGATTCAATTTATATGTGACTGGAGTCCCAAAACACAAAAGGAGTAAGAACAGGGAAAAAGAAATTTCTGAACAGATAATGACCAAAGCTATTTCAAAATTACTGAAAGAGAATAAACTACAGATCCAAGATTCACAAAGAACTCCAAACCTGATAAATAAAAAATACAGATACATCATAGCCAAACTGATGAAAACCAAACGTAAAGAGAATATCTTGAAGGCAACCAGAGCAAAACAAAAGATACATATAGAGGGCCAAAGATAACAACAGAGACTTTCTGACAGAATTTTGCTGTAAGCCAGAAGGTAATGAAGGGAAATCTTTATAGTATTCAAAGGGGGGAAAGCTAATATCCAGCAAAGACATCTTTCAAAAATGAAGGCAAAATCAAGACTTTTTTCAGACAAACAAAATGTGAGAAAGTTCAATCAGCAGATTTGTATAATAAGAAATATTAAAGGAAACTCTTCAGGTAGAAGAATATGATACCAGGTAGAAAACTGCATCTACAAGAAGAAATGAAGAGCCTTGGCATATAAACAATATAGCTATACATAAAATATTTTTTTCTAATTTTAATTTATTTATCATTATGTAAAAGATAAACAGTAACAATGTATTATGGGTTTATGATATTTTTAAAATAAAATATATTGTAACAATATTACACAGGATGGAAAGGCAGAAATGGAAATATAGTATTATGGGGTTCTATATGTGAAGTTATATAATACTTTTAAAAAGTAGACTGTTAGGGACTTTCCTGGTGGCACAGTGGTTAAGAATCCACCTGTCAATGCAGGGGACATGGGTTCGAGCCATGGTCCGGGAAGATCCCACATGCCATGGAGCAACTGAGCCTGTGTGCCACAACTACCAAGGCTGCGCTCTAGAGCCCACAAGCCACAACTACTGAGCCCATGTGCCACAACTACAGAAGTCCACGTGCCTAGAGCCCATGCTCTGCAACAAGAGAAGCCACCACAATAAGAAGCCTGCACACTGCAATGAAGAGTAGCCCCCGCTCGCCACAACTAGGGAAAGCCTGCGTGCAGCAACGAAGACCCAATGCAGTCAAATAAATAAATAAAATAAAAACTAAAATAAAAAGTAGACTGTTACAAGTTTAAAATATACATTGTAAATCCTTGAGGAACCACTAAAAAAAAGTGTAACAGAGGTATAGTTAAATAAGCCAGTAGTGAAGATAAAATGGAATCATTAAAAAAGTCAGTTCAAAAGAAGGCAGGAAAAGGAACAAAGAATAGATGGAACAAGTCAAAATTCAAGAGGTATATGATAGATTTAAATGTACTGTGTTGATAATTACATTCAATGTTTATTTGTTTTCTATTAATATGTAACAAATTACTGCCAACCTAGTGGCTTAAAACAACATCTGTTTATTAGCTCAGAGTTCTCTATGTCTGAAGTCTTGAGCACAGCATGGCTGGGTTCTCAGCCTAGGTATCAGAGGCTGAAATTAGGGTGTCAGATGGGTTACATCCCTTTCTGGAGGCTCTAGGGAAAAATCTGCTTTCTAGCTCACTCAGTTATTGGCTGAATTCAGCTCCTTACTGTTGTATGGCTGAGATCTCTGTTTCCTTGCTGTATGGCTGTCAGCTTGGGGCAGCTCTCAGCTTCACAGGCCATCGTCATTCCTTGTCATGTGACTCCCTCTATCTTCAAATCCAGCAATGGAGGGTCTCTCTCACTAGGAAGAATCTCATCTGTTTTAAGGGATCACCTGATTAGGTTAGGCTCACTGAGTTTAATCTCCCTTTCTTGAAGTCAGCTGTGTCTTATAGTATAGCCTAATCATGTCAGTGATAATCCCACTGTATTAACAGATTTCTCCCACACTCAGAGGAGAAGGGATTATACTGGGGTATGAGTCACTGGGGTCATATTAGAATTCTGCCTACCACAAAATGTCAGTGATTTACACTCCAATGAAAGGCAGAGATTTTCAGTTTGGATAAAAAAACTAGACTCAATTATATGTTTAAGTTTTGGAAACTATGGCCTTTGAAAGAAAGGGTAGTGACAGCTACAGAATTTGTGAGAGGAAAATATCTATATCAAAGTATTTTTGCTTTTAAACCATAGAGACATCTGAGTGGTACTGTTTTTGATCTCTCTGATTTCACCTAAATTCCTGTCCTTGCAAGGCTGATTAATGTAGTTTTATGAAAGATCATTAAATGAACACAGCAATAGAGGCAGTTTGTTATGTTTGGATCCTGGTAATTTTTTGCTTCCCTTGTTTTGTTAGTTTTTAATTTTGTTTTATTATTTTTAAGTCATTACAAGTAATGCAAATTAAGGGTTTTGACTACATTCCTTAGGACATGAATGGCAAGATGAATTTTCTCGTATTATGGCAATGACAGATCCAGCTTTTGGATCTGCAGGAAGACCAATGCTGGTTTTATCTTGTATTTCTCAAGCTAATGTAAAAAGAATGCCCTGTTTTTATTTGGCCCATGAGCTGCGTCTGAATCATCTAAGCCACCCATGGATGGTAAGGTCCTATTTTCTCTGGTGAGAAAAATCTCATTTTATTTTTCACTCTACTTTCTAATTGATTTTTATTTTTAAAATTATTTTCTACTCATTCTCTTTAATAAAATAACATTCTAAAAGTCAGTTTTAGTAGCTTGATTGGTGGGAGATATTTGGTATCAAAGCTGACCTCTGAGATAAGTAGTAAATCCCATATTGGTAGTAATTAGAAGACAGAAGAGAAGATGATATTTTTTAATCTAAGCTCTCTAGAAGACCAAACTTGAGTGACTCACCCAAAGTCTATTGGGATCTTTTTAGTCCTATTCTTTTTTGAGTGTCCAGGAAAATATCCCACTTAATTATAAGATTTTTCACTCAGTTTCTTATTGACAATAATCTCTTTTATTTGCTCATAGGTCCAGGATACAGAGGCTGAAACTTTAACTGGTTTTTTGAATGGCATTCAGTGGATTCTTGAAGAAGTAGAATCTAAGCATGCAAGATGATCCTCCTTTTAGACCTTGGGAACTGAAAGCATTTGGAACTTGTTACTAAGGTTGTGATGTGGATATTTGCTCAAGTCAGCTCGTTCTGCCCTGCCTTTTTGCAGGTAGGGTTTATATTGGACAGCTGTAGCTACTCTATTTTTTAATATAATTTTTACTTTTTACCTTAATTACAAGAAAAAAGTTTCAGCGCTAGCATTTGGCCCCCAAATGAACCTTTTAATTTTTTAAAATAACTTATATATACATATATATATATATATTTTTAATATTAAATTCTGGAAAAACAAGTTTATGCCTCTCTCATTCTTTGTGGTTTCTCTTCTTTTCGTTTCAAAGATTGCCATAGTGGGGAATAGCAAATTTACTAAGCTTTCAATAGGTCCTTTTCAAAGGTCCTTAACTGGTTATCAGAAAATAAGTTTCTATCTATTTTTAATAAATGTACTATTTAAAACTGAATATTCACTGGAATTTCATTTACTATTATGGCCATACAACTTCTGTTTCTTTTCTGAAACAGTAGGAATTAACTTTGTATCATATTCAATACTAATTCAGTGAAAATAACTGGAAATTCTTGCTCTTTTCAAATAACTTTGAAAGCTCATGAGGTGCTAAAGCCAAATTTTATTCCTTACTCATAGAGAAAATATTCCAGAGACCCTCATGATCATATGACCTCCTATTCACTAATTGCTTGCACTTTGCAGAGAAAACATTACAGTCCTCCTATCTCATTGGAATTGAAGAATTTTTAAATTATAATTAAAAAAGCATAATATTCTTAGTGGTGCTGCACCCAAGATACAGCCTCCATCCTGTGAGCAGGTGCCGTTTCAAAGAAAGGAGCTGTCACATCTTGGGCGCACTTATCCAGAACTTAGCTTCAGCACTTGTATAGTTGGGGGCAGAGTGAGAAATGCTGACATCCTGCTCCTCCTAGGAAGGTTGCCCTCTGACTTGGAGAGAGAGTGCTGTTTCCTCGGCTGCCCCAGTCTAGAATGGAGTTTCTTCTTTCTGAGCTGGAGGAGGAAAGGAGGGGAGTGCGTCTTGGTTCAAATCCCACAGACTCTTACTGTTCTTACTGAGTTTTAGTATATATATATATATATATATATATATATTTGAATAAATATTTCTTCATTTGCTGTATGCTCTTAGGACCATTTACAGAGATTTTAATGATTTTTTTTGTAGTCCATTTTTGTCTTTTATTTTTTAATGATTTTAAAAAATTAATTTTCTCCAGTTTCTCTAGGGAGCCATTACATGGAACTCTTCATTCCGTTATGCCAAAAGTAGATCTACTCTCCCCTTTTTTTAATTATATGTAGTTATGTTACCTCATTCATTCCTGATGTTGGTAATTTATGTCTTTATTCTTCATGGTCAGTCTGGCTAGAGTTTTATTGATTTTATTATTCTCAAGAACCAGCTTTAGGATTTATTGGTTTATTCTATATTCTGTTTCATTGATTTATGCTCTAATCTCTATTTTTCTGCTTTTTAAATGTAAAAAAAAATTTAATTTCATCTTCCCTTTTTTAGATTATTAAGGTACAAACTTAGGTCAATGATTCTATTTCTTAAAAAAAAAGAAAAAGAAGAAAAATTAAAGCTATAGATTTTCCTCAAGCCCTCTTTAGCTGCATCCACATGTTTTTTTATATATGTATGTTTATTATCATTCAGTTAAAATATTTTCTAATCCTGTGTGATTACTTTTTCAATCCAGTGATTATTTAGTAGTATTGTTTTAGTGTTGTTTAATCTCTATTTCCTGGATAATTTATTGACATCTAATTCAATTATCTTTTTATCAGAGAACATACTCTGTAAAATTTCAGTCTTCTTAAATTTATTGAGACTTGCTTTATGGCCCAGCTTATGGTCTGTTCTGGTGAGTGTACCACATGCACTTGAAAAGAGTTTATGTTTTATAGTTTTTTGGTGTAATATTTGGTATCTATCTATTAGGTCAAGGTAGTTGACGATGTCCAGATATTTTTATATGGCTATATTGATTTTTGTATAGTTGTTTTATCAATTACTAATAGAAAGGCATTAAAATCTTCAACTGTGATTTCCTGTTTTTCCTTTTAATTCTGCCAATATTTGCTTCATGTATTTTGATGCCGGTTTTTTTTTTTTTTTTTCGGTACAGGGAAGCCCTAAATATAACTTTTGTATATACTTGGATACCAAAAAATTTGTGTGACTCACTTTATTGCAGTATTTGCCTTATCGTAGTGGTCTGTAAACAAACCCTCAGTATTTCTGAGGTATGCCTGTATATAAAATCATTGGTTGACAATTTTTTTCTCTCAGCCATTTCAAGATGTTCTTTTGTTCTCTTCTGGCCTCTAACTTCTGATAAGAAGTCATTCACTAATTGCATCTTCATTCCCTTGAAAGTAATTTTCTCTCTGCTTTCAAGTTTACTTTTTGTCTTGGTTTTCAGCACTTTCACCATAGTGTGTCTAGGTATGGTTGTCTTTATATTTATCCAACTTGGGGGTTAATGAGCATATTGAATATATAAATTCATGTCATCCACCAAGTTTGCGAAATTTGGGGTCATTATTTCTTCAAATATGTTTTCTTCCCCATTCTTTCCTCTTTTCATCCCTCTTAGGTCTCCATTGTGTAACACCATTAAATGTGTTGGTATTTAACCTGTCTCTGAGGCTTTGCTCATTTTTTTCAGTCTTTTTTTCTCTGTTTTTCAGTTTGGGTAGTTTCAACTGATTAATATTCAAGTTCTCAAACTCTTTCCTGTTTCATCTCAATTCTCTCGTTAAATAAATCCCGTGAATTTTTCAGTTAGATATTGTGTTCTACAATTTCCTTTTGTTTTCCCAAATTTTATTTTTCTTCTCAGATTTCCTTTGTTTCACTGAGAGCATATGTTCCTTTATATCACTGGAAATGGTTGTAATGGCTGCTTTAAAATCCTTGTCTGCTAATTCTGAAATGTGAAAGAGTTGATTTCAGTTGATTTTCTTTTATGAAGGGAATGAGTATCATTCTCATTTTTCTTTGTTATGTTGCAGAATTTTGTATTGTATCCTGAAAAATATAAATGCTAAGTTGTGGAGACTCTGGATTCTGCTATTTTTCTCCAGTGGATGATGTTTCTTTCGTTTAATCAGTTAACATGTTTAGACATAAACAAACTCTGTCCCGTGGGCAATAGCTCCACTCTCAGTTCATATCTTTTCCTTGTGTGTGTGTGAGGTATGTGGGCCTCTCACTGTTGTGGCCTCTCCCGTTGCAGAGCACAGGCTCCAGACGTGCAGGCTCAGCGGCCATGGCTCTTGGGCCCACCCACTCTGCGGCATGTGGGATCTTCCCGTACTGGGGCACGAACCCGTGTCCCCTGCATCGGCAGGCGGACTCTCAACCACTGCGCCACCAGGGAAGCCCCGTATCTTTTTTTTTTTAAGTGAGCAGCTTGAGTTGGTTTTGTGCTCCAGGTTCAAAGATACAGACAGAATTTGGGGATTCCCTTCCTAGATTTTTCTTTTCTAAGACTCCTGCTTTTCTCTCTAATGGCTGCAATTGCCCTGTGTCAGTACTCTCATTCCCCATGCCAGAAAGGCTGTGATTATTCTACCAGTTCCCCATGCTACAATGTATACCAATGCCTACCCCCAACCTACAAGTTAAAAAAAAAAAAAGTGGGAAATTACTCTTTTGAACTTCCCAGAGTATATACTCTCCACCAAAATTTGCCTGCTTCTCTTCACTCTCAGCGGTATCAGGTAGCTGCCTTTTTTGTATTAATATCATGTTCTCTGCAGAAGAATTATTCCAGTAGGAAGTTGTTGGGCCAAAAAGCATTTTGACATTTTACCTATATCACTTTATATTATTTTTTAGTAGTTGCTCTAGGAATTATAATATCCATCTGGAAATAAGAGTCTTGGGTTGACTTTTTTCTTTCAGCACATTAAAGATATAATTCCATTACCTTTGACTTCTACTGTTTTTGACAACAGTCAGCTATTTTTGTTCCCTGAATTGAGTGTGTTATACTTCCCTGGCTGCTTTAATTTTTTTCTTTATTTTTAATTTTCAAACAGTTTGATGTATCTGGGAGTGATTTCTTAGTTTTGAACTAAACTGAAGAACTGAAACTCTTCGATCTCTGGCTGACCATATGCCATCAGTTTTGGAAAATCTTTAGCCAATATATTTAAATATTTCTGCTGTCCAGTTCTTTCCACAGCTTCTGGAACTCACACTTACACATATATTAGATCATTTGATATTTTGTCCCACAAAATATTATTTATTTATTTTTTAGCATCTTTATTAGAGTATAATTGCTTGACAATGGTGTGTTAGTTTCTGCTTTATAACAAAGTGAATCAGTTATACATATACATATGTTCCCATATCTCTTCCCTCTTGCATCTCCCTCCCTCTCACCCTCCCTATCCCACCCCTCTAGGTGGTCACAAAGCACGGAGCTGATCTCCCTGTGCTATGCGGCTGCTTCCCACTAGCTATCTATTTTACGTTTGGTAGTGTATATATGTCCATGCCACTCTCACGCTTTGTCACAGCTTATGCTTCCCCCTCCCCATATCCTCAAGTCCATTCTCTAGTAGGTCTGTGTCTTTATTCCTGTCTTACCCCTAGGTTCTTCATGACATTTTTTTTTCTTAAATTCCATATATATGTGTTAGCATACAGTATTTGTCTTTCTCTTTCTGACTTACTTCACTTTGTATGACAGGTACTAGGTCCATCCACCTCATTACAAATATCTCAATTTCGTTTCTTTTTATGGCTGAGTAATATTCCATTGTATATATGTGCCACAGCTTCTTTATCCATTCATCCGATGATGGACACTTAGGTTGTTTCCGTCTCTGGGCTATTGTAAATAGAGCTGCAATGAACATTTTGGTACATGACTCTTTTTGAATTATGGTTTTCTCAGTATATGCCCAGTACTGGGATTGCTGGGTCATATGGTAGTTCTATTTGTAGTTTTTCAAGGAACCTCCCTACTGTTCTCCATAGTGGCTGTACCAATTCACATTCCCACCAGCAGTGCAAGAGTGTTCCCTTTTCTCCACACCCTCTCCAGCATTTATTGTTTCTAGATTTTTTGATGATGGCCATTCTGACTGGTGTGAGATGATATCTCATTGTAGTTTTGATTTGCATTTCTCTAATGATTAATGATGTTGAGCATTCTTTCATGTGTTTGTTGGCAGTCTGTATATCTTCTTTGGAGAAATGTCTATTTAGGTCTTCTGTCCATTTTTGGATTGGGTTGTTTGTTTTTTTGTTATTGAGCAGCACGAGCTGCTTATAAATTTTGGAGATTAATCCTTTGTCAGTTGATTCATTTGCAAATATTTTTTCCCATTCTGAGGGTTGTTTTTGGCCTTGTTTATGGTTTCCTTTGCTGTGCAAAAGCTTTGAAGTTTTATTAGGTCCCATTTGTTTATTTTTGTTTTTATTTGCATTTCTCTAGGTGGTGTGTCAAAAAGGATCTTGCTGTGATTTATGTCATAGAGTGTTCTGCCTATGTTTTCCTCTAAGAGTTTGATAGTTTCTGGCCTTACATTAAGTCTTTAATCCATTTTGAGCTTATTTTTGTGTATGGTGTTAGGGAGTGATCTAATCTCATACTTTTACATGTACCTGTCCAGTTTTCCCAGCACCACTTATTGAAGAGGCTGGACTTTCTCCACTGTACATTCCTGCCTCCTTTATCAAAGATAAGGTGAGCATATGTGCGTGGGTTTATCTCTGGGCTTTCTATCCTGTTCCATTGATCTTTCTGTTTTTGTGCCAGTACCATACTGTCTTGATTACTGTAGCTTTGTAGTATAGTCTGAAGTCAGGGAGCCTGATTCCTCCAGCTCCGTTTTTTGTTCTCAAGATTGCTTTGGCTATTCAGGGTCTTTTGTGTTTCCATACAAATTGTAAAACTTTTTGTTCTAGTTCTGTGAAAAATGCCAGTGGTACTTTGATAGGGATTGTATTGAATCTGTAGATTGCTTTGGGTAGTAGAGTCATTTTCACAATGTTGATTCTTCCAATCCAAGAACATGGTATATCTCTCCATCTATTTGTATCATCTTTAATTTCTTTCATCAGTGTCTTATAATTTTCTGCATACATGTTTTTTGTCTGCCTAGGTAGGTTTATTCCTAGATATTTTATTCTTTTTGTTGCAGTGGTAACTGGGAGTGTTTTCTTGATTTCATTTTCAGATTTTTCATCATTAGTGTATAGGAATGCCAGAGGTTTCTGTGCATTAATTTTGTATCCTGCTACTTTACCAAATTCATTGATTAGCTCTAGTAGTTTTCTGGTAGCATCTTTAGGATTCTCTATGGATAGTATCATGTCATCTGCAAACAGTGACAGCTTTACTTCTTCTTTTCCGATTTGGATTCCTTTTATTTCCTTTTCTTCTCAGATTGCTGTGGCTAAAACTTCCAAAACTATGTTGAATAAGAGTGGTGAGAGTGGGCGATCTTGTCTTGTTCCTGATCTTAGTGGAAATGCTTTCAGTTTTTCATCATTGAGGACGATGTTGGCTGTGGGTTTATCATATATGGCCTTTATTATGTTGAGGAAAGTTCCCTCTATGCCTACTTTCTGGAGGGTTTTTATCATAAATGGGTGTTGAATTTTGTCAAAAGCTTTCTCTGCATCTATTGAGATGATCATATGGTTTTTCTCCTTCAATTTGTTAATATGGTGTATCATGTTGATTTATTTGTGTATATTAAAGAATCCTTGCATTCCTGGAATAAACCCCACTTGATCATGGTGTTTGATCCTTTTAATGTGCTGTTGGATTCTGTTTGCTATCCTTCTCAAACTTTTCCAAATATAGCAGAGAGAGGAACACTCCCAAACTCATTCTATGAGGCCACCATCACCTTGATACCAAAACCAGACAAGGATGCCACAAAGAAAGAAAACTACAGGCCAATATCACTGATGAACATAGATGCAAAAATCCTCAACAAAATATTATTTATTTTTTGGCCACATCATGCAGCTTGTGATTTTTTTTCTAATCTGTCTAGTTTCTTATTATATCCATTCATTTTTTAAAAATTTAATCGTATTTTTTCTAAAATTTTCACTTTTTTAGAGCTTCCCTTTTTCTGCTAAAACTCTCTATCTCTTCATTCATTCTGTCTTTTCCACTACATTCTTTAACATATTTAAATACTTTTTAATAATCATTTTAAACTAATTTCAACTTAGGTCATTTGTGAGCATACCATACCTCTATTGAGCATATTGTCTCTTGATTTGGGGCCGTATTTTTCCTATTTCTTTATATGTCTCCTATTTAAAAAAAATATTTATTTAGGGTTTCTCTGGTGGTGCAGTGGTTGGGAGTCTGCTTGCCGATGCAGGGGACACGGGTTCATGCCCTGGTCTGGGAGGATCCCACATGCCGTGGAGTGGCTGGGCCCGTGAGCCATGGCCGCTGAGCCTGTGCGTCCGGAGCACACTTCGCAATGGGAGAGGCCGCAGCAGTGAGAGGCTCGCGTACCGCAAAGAAAAAAAGGAAGCTCTTTCCTCACTATCACTTCGTATCCTCTTACTTCCACCCACCATATAAATTTGGCTGCACCGGGTCTTAGTTGTGGCATGTGAGATCTTTAGTTGCGGCATGTGGACTTCTTAGTTGTGGCATGTGAACTTTTAGCTGCGACATGCATGTGGGATCTAGTTCCCCAACCAGGGATTGAACCCGGACCCCTTGCATTGGGAGCACGGAGTCTTACCCATTGGACCACCAGGGAAATCTCTATGTTCCCTGGTTCAAAAAATTATACGCAAGGAGTTTTTCCTTAATAGAATAGTATATTGTGAAGTAGATAATATTTTTTATTTTGTCTTTTGTTTTTCAGGCAAGTTCAGCCATCCTTTCTTTTTTCATCAGTCAGCTAGGTTGACTTGGAGATGGACTATATCTTTTTTTTTTCTGATACGCGGCCCTCTCACCGCCGCGGCCTCTTCCGCTGCGGAGCACAGGCTCCGGATGCGCAGGCCCAGCGGCCATGGCTCACGGGCCCAGCTGCTCCACGGCACGCAGGACCCTCCCGGACCGGGACACGAACCTGCGCCCCCCACATCGGCAGGCGGACTCCCAACCACTGTGCCGCCAGGGAAGCCCTGGACTATATCCTTATTTAACTTACCTCTTTTACAAATCAGATCATATCTCTTGTTTCCTTTTGTGCCAATCCCCAGTATGTTATGCTACCACCAAGGAACTGATCTTATTATATTATCACCTGGAAAGGGGTTGGGTTACCTATATAGTCAGTTTCAGTTCATCTCTAGATGTAATTCCAGCAGGGTCCTGAAACCTAAGCACTGAACAAAAATGTGAGACATTTTTCTGCCCTCTTTGTCTCTTGCCAAAATTCCTGTGGGGGAGAATTGGTGGGCTCAACAACTTGTTTTCACATTTGGAGTTCTTTCATTCACAACATGTTGTGCCAGTCATTTTGTAATTAAAAGCTTCAGTGGTATTTTTCTCATCCCAGCATAATCTCTCTTCCTATGACAGAGCTGGTATTCCATCCACAGATACCCAGAATAGGCAACTGGTCCCATAAAAGCAGTGTAGCTCTTTGATCACTAAAATAGCCTGATTCTCTTTGGAATTTAGTTTATTTAGATTTCTTTGTATCTTCTACTCTTTGCTGGCTTAAAGTATAATTTTCATTTTATCCTGTGTTTTCTTGCTGCAATAACAATCTTTTGTGACCTACATTCTGTCTGAAAACAGAACTTCTGGTGGTTTTTACAATGTGTTTTAAACACCTTATCATTTATGATCTCATATATTACAATGTTCATTTGTTAAAACATTTTTAACATTATGTCTACACCCATTATCTGAATTATTATTATTATATGTTGTGAAAAGTTCTCACAGTCTCATTTTCCTCATGATTTTCATCATTATTTCATTTTTACTATATAGTATGATGAATTTTTAGGTTTTTTTTCTTTTTTGATGGGGTTGTGTTTACCTTCATATTCTTTGATCCTTGGAATAATTACTAAGCAAATTTGCATAACGTACGAGATCTGATTCTTGCTACTAGTCTCATCAAATTAAATTTCCTGTATTTAAAAATCTCTAGCTGCTTATTCTTTCTACACATCTGTATAAGAAGTTGTTAGAAGTAGCATAACTAAGTTATTATGTGCAAAGACCCTAAAACCAGATTGGTCTGGGTTCAAAACGTAACTTTATTATTTTATGATCTTGGGCAAGATTCTTATCTTCTATGTGCCTGCGTTTTCCTAATTTAAAATGAAGATAAATAATAGTAGTACCTACCTCATAGGCTTCTTAAGAGTTTTAAACAAATTAAATATTCCTTTGCCAAATTTCTATTTTAACTAAAATTTCTATTTTAAACTTAATAGTTTGTATCTCTTAAGCCCCTCTTAAGCTGCTACCCCTATTATGCTCCTCCCCCCTTTCCTCTCCCCATTGGTAACCCTAGTTTGTTCTCTGTATCTGTGAGTCTGCTTCTTTTTAAAATAATATACTATTAAATTAGAAATCTAGACTAATAATTTACTAAATGAAATAGAAAGTAGTAACTGGTAATAAATCATTTGCTACATTGTATGGACTAGTATTATTTCAGCCTGATTTTTTGAAGTTATTTTTATGAACATTATTAGAACCATTTGAATTTTTTCTCCTTTGAGCTTTCTGTTCATGCCTTTTTCCCACTTTTATATCAAATTGTTCTTTTTTCCCCTCAAAATTTAAAGGGCTGGGTGTATCTGGGAGACAAATCTATGTCTATGATGTATGTTGGAAGTATTTTTTTCCCCTGTTTATCATTTGTCTTCTGATATATTGTATTTTGGATGTGCAAAGCTTTTAAAAAATGTAGTCTAATTTATTAACATTTTCTTTTGTTTTATATATATATACCCATGAGTGGTTGGTACTGAATCTGTACAGTATCACTACGTCTCCATTACCACCCCCATGGCCCCTTTATAAATGTCATCACACCAAGGTGATGTGTGTAGGGCCTGCCTCTCACATAGGTGTATTTAGGTGTTTATATATATATATATATATATATATATATATATATATATATATAGGTAATAGTTAGAAATTCTTTACCAACACCCAGGTTATAAGAGAATTTACCCATATTTCTACTTGTATATACTTGTGTGGTTTCATATATTACACATAAATTTTGGATCCATTTGGAGTGTATTCAGGTATATTGTGAAGTGTGAATTCAATTTTGTCTTTCTCCAAATGAATATTTGATTGTTTCATCATACAGTTGACCCTTGAACAACATGGGGGATGCGGTGCTGACCATCCATGCAGTCAAAAATCCGTGTATTACTTTTTTTTTTTTTTTTTGCTGTACACGGGCCTCTCAGTGTTGTGGCCTTTCCCGTTGCGGAGCACAGGCTCCGGATGCGCAGGCTCAGCGGCCATGGCTCACGGGCCCAGCCGTTCCGCGGCACGTGGGATCTTCCCAGACCGGGGCACGACCCCGTGTCCCCTGCATCGGCAGGCGGACTCTCAACCACTGCGCCACCAGGGAAGCCCCCGTGTATTACTTATAGTCAGCTCTCTGTATACACTATTCCTCCAGTATCCATGATTCCACTTCCATGTAGTAGTAGTAAATACTTTTGAAAAAAAAAATCTGCATATAAGTGGATCCATACAGTTCCAACCTGTGTTGTTCAAGGGTCAACTGTAATTTATTAAAAGTGACTGTATTCCCCCCAGTGTTTTGAGATACCATCTTATTAGACACTAAATTTGTTCATGTAATCTAGTTTAGCCTTGCTTTCTGTCTGTTTCTGTGTTCCTGTTCTAATGCCACACTGTTACACTTATAGAGGGGTTTTAACATTTTTGAATATCTGATAGAGCTTGTCCTCCATCATTCCTCTTTTGAAAGGTTTTCTAATATATTCTTAAATATTTATTTTTCAATATGACCTATAATATCAACTTATTTAAAAATTTGTATTTTTTATTGGAAATGCTATGTATACCCATGCATAAATATATTACACATATATATAATAACTTGGAGAGAAATTACGTAGTTAGGATGTTGAGTTATCCCACCCAAGACAATGGATGTGCATCCGTTTATTCAAAACAGAAGTGTTTTCAAGTTTTCCTTATATACATATATTTTGCACATTTTTTGTTGTTTATTTTTAAGAATTTTATCTTTATTGTTCCTGTCATAAATGGAGTTTTCCCTTAACGTTCTATATTCTAGTTATTATTTGTATATGTGAAAGTTATTGATTTCTGTTTATTAAATTTATATCCTACTTTATAGTTTGATTTAGTTTTTTTGATTCCTTTGATTTTCTAGATATAAAGGCATCATCTGCAACTAGGGAGTTTTTACTTCTTATTTTACAGTGTTTAATCTTCTATGTGATTTTGCTTTGCTAATACTTGTATGTTAAAGAGTAGTGAGACAGTGAACCTCCTTTCTTGCCCTGTTCCTCATCCTGGTGGAAATGCCTCTAGTCAGAGGTTTCCCACTATGTAACATATTGGCTTTAGGAGTGATGGTTTAGTAATCATGTTAAGGAAGTATGCATTAAATACTATCTTACTAAGTGCTTTTTTAAAATGAGGGATGGGTGACAAATTTTATCAGAGGTCTTTTTAACACCTGTGGTGATAATCATGGTATTTCTCCTTAAATTTTTAATAAGGTGAAATACGTTAGATTAATACTGAACCATTCTGACACTTCTGGGATAAATCTCTCTTGCCTCATATTGTATTATTTTCGTGTAGTGTTAAAATCTTTTGCTATATTTGCTTAAAACATTTTAGTATGAATGTATGTGAATTCATAAGAATTTTTGAAAGTGTGATATCTTTTTTTTTTGCGCGGTATGTGGGCCTCTCACTGTTGTGGCCACTTCCGTTGCGGAGCACAGGCTCTGGACGTGCAGGCTCAACGGCCATGGCTCACGGGCCCAGCCGCTCCGCGGCATGTGGGATCTTCGCGGACTGGGGCACGAACCTGTGTCCTCTGCATCGGCAGGCGGACTCTCAACCACTGTGCCACCAGGGAAGCCCAGAAATTGTGATATCTTTATCAGGTTGAGGTATTAGTGTTACACTTGCTTCATAAAAATGATTATAAAGTTTTTCTTCTTTTTTCCATTCTCTGAAACAGTTTAGGTAATATTGGGAACATGTGGTTTTTAAAGTTTTGGTAGAATTTATTCTCTGAAAACATCTGCTTCTGATTTCTTTATTACAGGATAGTTCTTTGATGACTTTCTCTATTCTATGGAAATTGCTTAATCTATCTCTGTAGGGACCAATTTTTCCTAAGAAATTATTTATTGCATCTAGGTTTTCCAGTTTATTTGCATAGATATTTGGAAACTACTTATGATTTTTAAATAGATCCTGTTTCAGTGATTAATTCCTCTTGATCATTTCTTATTTTGTATTTGTGTGCTGTCTCCTTTGTCTATATTATTATTTTTCAAGAACTAGAGTTTTGATTTATTTTGTGCTTTGCTCTTCTCTTTTATACCTCATTAATGTCTGCCGTTATTTTTCCCTTCTCTCTTCTACTTTCTTTCTTATGAATTTGATTATTTTATCACTGCTTTTATTGTATTACATAGATTCTTTAATGTGGTGTTTTTATATCTTGATTCTTTAGAAATTCTGAAATTTTTATTTTCTTTTCCAAAGAACTGTTTAATAGAAAGTTTTAAAATTTTCATTGAAGAGTCTTTTTGTTTTCTGTTTTAATTAATTTCTAATTGTTTTATAATCAGAGAATGTGGTATTAATTTTACTTTGTGAAACTTACAGAGGTTTTGTGATGACCTCATAGACGGTCAGATTTACTGAATGTGTCATGTACATTTGAGAAGGTATGTTCTTTTTGATAGGTGTCAGTAAGAGCTACTTTATTGATTATGTTATTTGGGTTGTATATATCTTTACTTAATTTGTTTTTGTTCTTTTGATCTTTTTTGAGAGAGAGTGAAGTATTGAAGTCACCTGTTATTACTGTATTCTGTCTATTTCTGCTTGCTTTATTAAGGAAGTTACTTCATTATTTGGTGAAAATATATTCATAGCCATTTTTTCTTTACTGTGAATTGGATCCTTCAGTATTATCTAGTAAACTCTTAGTCTTAATTAATACTTTTAACCCTAAAGTCTCCCTTACGGAATATCAGGATTTTTTATTTACTTGTATTTACCTGGTCCAGCTTTTCTGAGTCACTTTGTTTTAAGTGAGTCTGTTTATTTAACAGTTGGGTTTGTTTAGCAGTTGGGTTTTGCTACATGAACCAATTAGAAAATGTTTTTTTATTTAATAGGTCAGTTAAGTCCATTTTTATTGATTGATATGATTATTGCATATTATTTTAAGTAATATTTACTATGTATTATATTTTTATTATATTTCTTTTAAAAAAATTGATTTATTTATTGTAGTATAGTTGATGTACAATATTATATGTTATAGGTGTACAATATAGTGCTTCACAATTTTTAAAGGTCATACTCCATTTATAGTTATTATAAAATATTGACTGTATTACCTGTGGTGTTCAGCATGTCCTTGTGGCTTATTTTATACATAGTAGTTTCTACTTCTTAATCCCCCTACCCCTATTTTGCCCCTCACCCTTCCCTCTCCCCAATGGTAACCAGTAGTTTGTCCTCTTTATCTGCCAGTCTGCTTCTTTTTTGGTATATTCACTAGTTTGTTGTCTTTTTAGATTCCACATATAAGTGATAACATACAGTATTTGTCTTCCTCTGTCTTATTTCACTTAGCATAATACCCTCCGAGTCCATCCACATTGCTGCAAATGGCAAAATTTCATTCTTTTTTTTTTTTAAGAAGATGTTGGGGGTAGGAGTTTATTAATTAATTTATTTGTTTTTGCTGTGTTGGGTCTTAGTTTCTGTGTGAGGGCTATCTCTAGTTGTGGTAAGCAGGGGCCACTCTTCATCGTGGTGCACAGGCCTCTCACTATCGCGGCCTCTCTTGTTGCAGAGCACAGGCTCCAGACGCGCAGGCTCAGTAGTTGTGACTCATGGGCCTAGTTGCTCTGTGGCATGTGGGATCCTCCCAGACCAGGGCTCAAACCTGTGTCCCCTGCATTAGCAGGCAGATTCTCAACCACTGCTCCACCAGGGAAGCCCTTATTCTTTTTTTATGACTGAGTAGTATTCCATTGTATATATATACCACATCTTCTTTATCCATTCATCTGTTGATGGATGCTTAGGTTGCTTCCATATCTTGGCAATTGTAAGTAATGCTGCCATGAATATTGGGGTGTATGTATCTTTTCAAGTAAGTGTTTTTGAGGGTTTTTTTGATATATACTCAGGAGTGGAATTGCTGGGTCATATGGTAGTTCTACTTTTAGTCTTGAGAAACCTCCATACTGTTTTCCACAGTGGCTGCACCAATTTATGTTCCTACCAACATTGTATGAGGCTTCACTTTTTCTCCACATCCTTGCCAACATTTGTTATTTGTGTTCTTTTTGATGATAGCCATCTTCACAGGTTAGAGATGATATCTCATTGTGGTTTTGATTTGCATTTCCCTAAGGATTAGCAACATTGAGATTCTTTCCATGTGCCTGTTGGCCATCTGCATTTCCTCTTTGGAAAAATGTCTATTCAGTTTTTCTGCCCGTTTTTTAATTGGGTTGTTTGTTTTTTTGGATGTTGAGTTATATGAGCTGTTTATATATGTTGGATATCAATGCCTTATCAGTCATCTCATTTGCAAATATTTTCTCCCATTTAGTAGCTGTCTTTTCATTCCTTTTCTGTGCAAAAGCTTTTAAGTTTAATTTAGGCCCATGTGTTTATTTTTGCTTTTATCCTTTGCTTTAGGAGATAGATCCAAAAATATTGCTACAATGTATATCAAAGAGTGTTTGCCTGTGTTTTCCTCTAGAAATTTTATGGTTTCTGGTCTTACATTTAGGTCTTTGATCCATGTTGAGTTTATTTTATTTTATTATTATTACTTTTTAATTTATTTTTGGCTGCGTTGGGTCTTTGTTGCTGCGTGCAGGCTTTCTTTAGTTGTGGTGAGTGGGGACCAGTCTTGATTGCAGGTTGCGGGCTTCTCATTGTGGTGGCTTCTCTTGTTGTGGAGCATGGTCTCTAGGTGCGCAGACTTCAGTAGTTGTGGCACGCAGGCTCAGTGGTTGTGGCTCGCAGGCTCTAGAGCGCAGGCTCAGTAGTTGTGGCGCATGGGCTTAGTTGCTTCACGGCATGTGGGATCTTCCCAGACCAGGAATTGACCCCATGTCCCCTGCATTGGCAGGTGGATTTTTAACCACTGCGCCACCAGGGTAGTCCTAAGTTTATTTTTGTATATGGCATTAGAGAACCTTCTAATTTCATTCTTTTACATGTAGCTGTCCAGTTTTCCCAGCACCGCTTATTGAAGAGACTGTCTTTTCTCCATTGTATATTCTTGCCTCCTTTGTCATAGATTAATTGACCATAGGTGTGTAGGTTTATTTCTGGGCTGGCTATTCTGTTCCATTGACCTATGTGTCTGTTTTTGTGTCCATACCATGCTGTTTTGATTACTGTAGCTTCATAATGTAGTCTGAAGCTTCATAATATAGTCAAGGAGCGTGATTCCTCCAGCTCCATTCTTCTTTCTCAAGATTGTTTTGGCTTTTTGGGGTCTTTTGTGTTTCCATACAAATTTAAAAATTATTTGTTCCAGTTCTGTGAAAAATGCCATTGGTATTTTGATAGGAATTGCATTGAATCTGTATATTGCCTTCAGTAGTATGGTCATTTTAACAATATTAATTCTTCCAATCCAAGAACACAGTATATCTTTCCATCTATTTATGTCATCTTTGATTTCTTTTATCAGCATCTTATAGGTTTTTGAGTACAGGTCTTTTACCTCCTTAGGTAGGTTTATTCCTAAGTGTTTTATTCTTTTTGATGTGATGATGAATGAGATTTTTTCCTTAATTTCTCTTTCTGATAGTTTGTTGTTAGTGTATAGCTATATAACAGATTTCTGTGTGTTAATTTTGCATCCTGCAATTTACTGAATTCATTGATGAGCTCTAGTAGTTTTTTGGTAGCGTCTTTAGGATTTTCTATCTGTTATATTATGTCATCTGCAAACAATGACAGTTTTACTTCTTCCTTTCCAATTTGGATTCCTTTTATTTCTTTTTCTTGTCTGATTGCTGTGTCTAGGACTTCCAATACTGTGTTGAATAAAAGTTGCGAGACTGGGCATTCTTCTCTTGTGCCTGATCTTAGAGGGAATACTTTCAGCTTTCCCCATTGAGTATGATGTTAGCTGTGGATTTGTCATCTGTGGCATTTATTATGTTGAGGTATGTTCCCTCTATTTCCACCTTCTGGAGAGTTTTTATCATAAATGAATGTTGAATTTTGTCAGTGCTTTTTCTGCATCTGTTGAGATGATCATATGATTTTTATTCTTCAATTTGGTAATATGGTGTATCACATTGATTGATTTGCAGATATTGAAAATTTGAAACTGTAGTTTCCTTTTTTGTAATCTCTTTGTGTATTTCTTTTTCTTCTATTTTGATATGTTCTCTAGATATTTTTAATATTACATGTCATATAAAATATGTATTTTATATGTTCTATATTTTAATTTTTGTTCTAATGGTTATCTTTGTACTAATACCTTTGTGTTTTTTTTGGGTTTTTTTTTTTTGCGGTACGTGGGCCTCTCACTGCTGTGGCCTATCCTGTTGTGGAGCACAGGCTCCGGATGCGCAGGCTCAGTGGCCATGGCTCACGGGCCCAGCTGCTCCGTGGCATGTGGGATCTTCCTGGACCGGGACATGAACGTGTGTGCCCTGAATCGGCAGGTGGACTCTCAACCACTGCACCACCAGGGAAGCCCCAAGATGAACATCTTTTTTTTTTTGCAGTACGCGGGCCTCTCACTGCTGTGGCCTCTCCCGTTGTGGAGCACAGGCTCTGGACACGCAGGCTCAGTGCCCATGGCTCACAGGCCCAGCCGCTCCACGGCATGCGGGATCTTCCTGGACCGGGGCATGAACCTGTGTCCTCTGCATTGGCAGGCAGACTCTCAACCACTGCGCCACCAGGGAAGCCCGTGTACTGATACCTTTGTTAATGCCCATTTCCTTACTTAGATATTTTCCCCCTACCTTCTCTGTAACTTTTTTACTGACCATTTTTACCTTTCTCTTAATTTCATTTTCACTATTTTATCTGTTTTAATTTTTGCTTATGTCCCTCATTATATTCTCAGTCTAAGCTGTCCATTCCTTGGTTATCATGCAAGGAAGGATGATTTTTTTCTTTATCTTCATTTTCTCCCCCTGTGTTGTTAACTCTCATTTTACATCTTCCTAACTTTATGTTCATTTCTATTTTGAATTTTAAAATATATTCTTTGAGGTTTTTTTCACACCTGCAAATGCTTGTTTAAAGATAATTAATTTTGTCTGGCATATTTTGTTATAGTTTTTCTGTGCTTTGTGGTTGTTTTTTGGGAATAATTTTCATCATCTGAAATGTTTTGATTTTCATTGTTTTTGTTTTCTATTACAGTACTATTAATATAGATGTTGTCTTCTATATTCTGTTAATTTTAGGAACATCTTACATTTTTCTAGGCCAGCATTAACAGTTGTGTGTAGAAAAGGATGTTTGGTGGCAAATTAGATTTCTTAGCTCAAGAGAGCCCTCTTTTGTTGGCATGATGAAGTGCAGCTTGTTTCATGAATGTCTACATTGTTTGGGTGGCAAGGAGAGAGGATCATGAAGTCTTCTGATGTTTCTATTTTATGTTAATGTAGAACTTTTAATTTTTACCGCTTATTTCCTTCTTCTCTTTCACCCTCAAATCCATATGAATCTTTCCCCTTAACGCTATTCCCTTTCCAAGTCTTTCCCACTCTTTTCAAGAAGGGGTACAACTTCCACCTCTGATTGCAAACAATTTCAAGGCTCTCCCTCTCAATTCCACACAGCCAGTACTCTGAATATCCAGGTGTCAGACTTATTCTCAGCATTTATGCTCTAAGGGTGTGACTCTGTCTTTTGGAAGATAATTATATTTGTATTCCACACCTCAAGTGCCCACTTGCTGCTCTACAGTGGGCTCCAGAGGTGGCTGTGCTTGCTTCTGAATGTTTATTTCCCTAGTTACTTGTAAACTGAAGTATTATTCTGTTTTAGTCATGCTGTAAACATGGGTTATTGTGGTTTTATTTATTCTCTCTGATTTGTATGATATTCAGAAGGTGTATGGAGATTCTAATTTAGATGACCCCATTATCCTGTGGGATTCTAAAATCAGATCAGTTTAAAATGTAATTGTTAAGCAGGTCTTCTTTTTTTGAGCTGCAGTTTCCTCCCTATAATTTTCATATATCAATTCTAGTTGTGTCTTCTGAGGCAACGTAGAATAAATCAAATTTCTCTCTTATGTTCAAACACAAACTGTTTCACAGCCCATAAAACCTTTTCTCTGGAATAATCATCCATTGATCCTTCAACCACTACTCAGGTGGTAGAACTTCAAGTCACCCCTCCCTGCATCTGATCACTCTCTTTATCAAAGAAACTAACTTCTCAGGTTCATTGTTTCCTATACTGTGTTTACCAGCATAACTTGAGGACATTATTACTATTGGAAGAAGCTAACAATAGCAATTTAAAAGTTCACTCTTAGAAGAATTACTTTCCTTCATCCAAATGTAATGATTTACATAAAGCAATAAAGGAAAATTGAAAATGGGAAAAAAACATGTTTTATATTTTGCTTTCAAGAAAGGACAGTCATCAGTTGGCTTATCCACAAACACAGCAAGTATTTATTTTGACTGGAAGAACAGTTAATGTGTCTAAATGTTTCTAACCAGATTAGCAAATAAAAAGTAGAATAGCCTGAATGAATATGAATACTTATGAATCTCTTAATTAGGAGTCTAGTGCTGCAAACTGAATGCTAATGAAGTAAAAGAGTACTGCTTTGCTTGTTCTCAATTTATGTAGCACTGGCAGCTATGCTTTTTATGTAATGATGCTAGCACATCCTAGGCTGCTAAAAATTTTCAACACAGAGCACAGTATACTTAGAATGTTCAAACAGGAAGATGATAGGAGAATGTGGGGAAATTGGATGGGGCAGTGGCAGTTGAGAAGGTAAAGTGAATGTAGGATTTTCTTACCAGCTTTGGGAGTGGCTATTGTTGAAACCGAAAATGGAACTGAATGAAGCTAAATGATGCGTTTTCCCTATGTGACTTCCCTACCTCAACTTCCGATGTGATCTAGTATCTTTATTAAAGAGCAAAGAAATAAACCTGAGGATTTGGATACAGAAAGAAATATCAATTTAAGTCTAGAGGATATGGGAGCTTTGCGCTTGGAGTGCTAGTTTTCTAGTTCAGAGGTGTTCAACTTTTGTTCAGCTTTGACACATGAAGGATGATGTTCCTCTGCATAACACAAGGCATTTGCGTTATTTAGACTTGCCCTCTGTAATTCTACTTCTCTTTCTCTTTGGAAATATTGGGAGGCAAGTGAAATAAAGTGACTTTATTGTGGGATTAAACTTGAATCTTATCAAATTTGTTTCAAAGTAAATCATCATCATGGTAAGAAATAACTTGATGTATGGCAGTCTCCAAGTACTCTACTAGGCAGGCTCTCCCAGACGTAATAGAACAGAAGGGCTCACAGACCAAATCAAGATAATTTAATCATTCAGTTAGTTGAATCAATTGAAAATATATAGCAAGAAGCAAGGGGAAAGAAATGAGGTAGGTTAATATACCTAGGATAGGGTTCAAGCAGGATAAAGGTACTATGCTACCTAAATCCTGTGTTACACATGTTCATAAGTTCTCTTTCTACCTCTCTCTCCCTCACTCTCCTTTTCCTTCTCCCCTCTTCTTCTCCCTCCTTCTGCTCTATCTACCTCTCTCTCTCTCTCTCTCTTTTCTCTCTCATATATGAATTTCAAATTAAGATGCTTAGTAATTGGGGCTGTATAACCACTGTCCTTAAAGCATCAATCCCTGAGCAAAGCACTGAATCATATAATCATGATGCATCATTCACATCTAGCCAATCCCTCTATTCTGAATTTTCAGTAAAAGGCTTTAGTTATTTGAACACCAGCTGTTGGCCTGTTCTCAATACTGCAAATAATAGAAGCATTTATAAACCACTCATGTTGCCTTTTTTTTTTGGCCGCGCCACACGGCATGCGGGATCTTATTTCCCCAACCAGGGGTCAAACCTGTGCCCCCTGCAGTGGAAGCGCAGAGCCTTAACCACTGAACTGCCAGGGAAGTCCCAAAGTTACCTTTTTTCATTGTACTTCGGAAGACAGGATATTACTTTTTATTTTAATCACTTCATATCTTTGATTGCAACAAATATGTTTGTCTGAAATCTGAGGGATATCCAAAAGAGAGGCATCAGAGATTAATCTCAATTACTTAAATTCTTAAATTACATTTCTGGATGAAAGCTAAAACACAGAAACTAACTTAGTATAAAATTGATAAATGTGTGGTGTGAGTTGCATATGTTTATGTTTCTTCACTTCTAGAGAAATTCTAGAGAAAACGGGCACGGCTATATTACCTAGACAAAACAGAGTGCGCAAATTTGCGAAATTTTTTGGCAACTAAAAGAGTTTTTAGACATCCTATGTTACTTCCTCTCCAGAGCAGAAAGTAATCATAGGGAATACAGGAACATCTGGTCCTAAAGGTAAGTAGTGTCAGAGAAGAATTTTATAAAGGAGGAGAAAGTCGGTAAATAGGGGTAAATATCATAGGGTCAGTGCCCTTTTTTATGTCTTTTCTTTTGTGTGTGTGTGTGTGTGTTCCTGCTTATGGATTGCTTTGCCCACTTCAAAGTCCATACTTACTATTTATGTTATATTCTAAATTTAATATCATACAGGACCTAGAGTATTCCTACTTGAGTGAGTCTGAAAGGAAAAATCAGCATTTCAGTCATATGTGCAGACTACATAGATTTAAAATATTTTTTAAAAGCATGATACAAAGATTTCTGTTTCTAATCAAGATGGAGAATAAATTCATAGGAACATAATTTATTTTCCTGCCTAAACAACAAAAAACTGGATAAAATACATGAAAGAACAGTTTTTAAGACATTGGACATTGGGCAGTAAAGGGTAGTGATTCCCTTCGCTATATGAACAGATGAGATGAGACCTATAATTGTCCCAGCTTATTGCCTGCAGATTTCCCAGGCCAAAGCGAGAGAGATCCCAAAGCATGGAGGTCTCTCTAAGTTGCAAAGATGAAGCTGGAAGTCTGGGGAGACCAAGGAACCAAGAGCTCGGAGGAAGGAGCATAACAGAGGAAAGAGCTGTTCAGAGACAGGGAGAGAGATCTCTGGAGATCTACAGAGTCCTCCTCCATGAGTCTTGAGCTGAGTACTGATCACTGCATGAGGGTGAGGAAACTGCTCAATGCAGAAAGGATTAGAGGGAATAATACCCAGTGTTTACAGAGGGTACCAGCCAAAATGGAAAACCTCATAATTTGTGGAATGTTGGGTAGAGTACTCAGAAGTGTTTTGCCTCAGTAGCAGCAAAATCATTCCTAAACTAAATGCTGCTCTGGTTCCTCCTAACAGTGCTTATAAGGAAGAGCTGAATGGCTCAAACTGTTCCTAAAAAACAGTA
Source organism: Lipotes vexillifer (assembly GCF_000442215.2). Taxonomy (NCBI): domain Eukaryota; kingdom Metazoa; phylum Chordata; class Mammalia; order Artiodactyla; family Lipotidae; genus Lipotes; species Lipotes vexillifer. The sequence continues at coordinate 1,082,060 of NW_006772588.1, read as the reverse complement.
TCACAGAATAAAGCTCAATAATATTTATAGGAATTCAAAAATATACAGCATTCAACAAGATAAAATTAGTAATGTCCAATAAAAAATTATCAGCATGCAAAGAAGAAAGATACTATGATCCATAAGAAGGGGAAAAATAATCAAAACCAATCCAGATGGGACACAGAAGATAGTAAACGAGAACAGTAAACAGTTAATATAACTATATTCCCTAAGTTTAAGAAGCTGGAGTAAATACTGCACAGGTTAAGTAAAGACAGAAAATGTTAAAAAGACTCAAATTGGCCTTCCATGGATTAAAACTGCAATGTGTGAAATGAAAAACATACTGGGTGGGATTAATGATGGAGTAGACATTGGAGAAGAAATGATTATTGAACTTGAAGGCATAGTAATTGAAACTATACAAATGAAGCACATTAAAATGACTGAAAAAAAAACCCCACAGAGCATTAGTGAGTATTTAATATTTCTTACAGTGCAGGTCTGCCAGAGATGAGAGGAATCCTTTCAGTTTTTGCCTGCTTCCAAATGGCTTTATTTTGACTTCATGTTAAAAGGATATTTTTACTGGATATAAAATTATAGATTAACAGTTTTTCTTTAAGTACTTTAAAGATGTCGTTTAATTGCTTATCCCCTTTATTGTTTTTTCTGATAAGTCAACCATCATTCTCATCATTGTTCATTGTATGTAATATATCTTCTCTCATTTTAAGATTTTATCTTTATGCTTTAGATTTCAGCCATACAACCATAATATGCCTAGGTGTAATTTTCTTTGTATTTACTGTTCTTGGGCTTCGTTGAACTTCTTAGGTCTGTGGGTTGATCTTTCCTCAGTTTTGGAAAATTGTCAGTCATCTCTTCCAATATTTCTTCTGCTCTATTCTTTTTCCTTGTTTTGGGTCTCCAGCTACACAAATGATAGCCTATTTGATTTTGTTTCACAGGTATTGGATGTTTTGATCCCCCTCCTCTTTAAATTTTTCTCTTTGTGTTTTAATTTAGATAATTTCTATTGTACTCAAATTCACTGATTCTTTTATCTGATGTGTTCAGAATGCTAATGAGCCCATCAAAATAATTCTTCATCTTATATTTTATTTTTCATTTTTAGGATTACCATCTGGCTCCTTTTTATAGTTTTCATTTGTATCAGGAACAAATTCCCATCTGTTTATACATGCTATCCATCTTTTCCATGAGATTGCTTAATATATTTATCATTGTTATTTTAAATTCCCTCTGATGATTCTAACACTTGGACCATGTTTGGATCAGATTTTTTTTTAATTTTTTTTTTTGTGTGGTATGCAGGCCTCTCACTGTTGTGTCCTCTTCTGTTGCGGAGCACAGGCTCTGGATGCACAGGCTCAGCGGCCATGGCTTACAGACCTAGCCGCTCCGTGGCATGTGGGATCTTCCCGGACTGGGGCACAAACCAGTGTCCCCTGCATCGGCAGGCGGACTCTCAACCACTGTGCCACCAGGGAAGCCCTGGATCAGATTTTAATGGCTGTTTTCTCTCTTAAGAATGAGTCACATTTTTTTTCCCGCTTTTTTCATGTCACATATTTTTGATTGATAGTTGGATATTGATAATAGAACAATAGAAACTGAAGCAAATAATATTTACATCCATTGCACATTCCTTTTGTCAGTCCAGTAATGTGAGGAGATGAGTTAATCTAGTCCATGACTGAGTTGGATCTAGGCTTAGTTCTTTATTTTAGTTAGATTTATTTCACCACAGACTTCAGATAGTTTGTGCAAGGGATCAGAATTTTCTTTTTAGCCAGATGTGGGACCTGAGTACCTGGAGGATTTGTTTCCATTCTGCTGCTTTTCCCACAGCCTTCCCCAGGCCCTGCTTGTTTACATCTCAGAGAGATATCTCTCATCTCTCCTGCCTCTGCGCCAGCCAAAATCAGTTATTGCTTTGTACCCATTGAAGACCTCATGTACCTAAAGAGTTCAGTTCAGTTTTTCCTATGCTGACTTCAGACTTCAAGAAACCCCCTATGCTTACACCTCAGGAAAGAATCTCTTTCAACTTCCCTGTCCCTCTCTCAGTCATAAATTATCATTGCTCTTACTCAGTGTACAGCCTGGAGAACTTACAGAGCTTGTCTCAGTCCTCCTTTCCTGCCCTCAGAGTTCATGAGGTCCTGCACACTGTACCTTGGTAGAGCTGGTCTCTCTCAGTATTCTTGCCCCTCTTCACCAAAGTTAGGTGCCTGCTGCCTTGTATCAGTGTAAAGCCTGAGTGCTTGAAAGTTTTTTTAAGCATTCCTACTCTAGCCCCAGTATTTCTCATGACTACTCTGTGAAGGCTATGAAGTGTTGTAGGCGGCTGTACTCTGTGTTGTAAGGATTTAAAACCATCATGCCAGCTCACACTTAGTCTACAAAAATTTGTTAAAATTTCAGAAGTTTAATTCTTGAGTTATCCCAGTTTTCTTCTTACCTTTCTTCTTGCTCTGACAGCTTTCTCCTTTTCTACTGCTTCACCAAGGATGAAAGAAGCTATTGGGTTGCTTTGCTCCCAAGAGAGGTATGTAACTTTCTGAATTTTAATTCATTACATATTTTTTCTCCATCCTTAGCTCTCTGATGACTTTTTAATAAATTATGATTTTATGGGTTATCTGGATTGTTATTATTGCTAGGGTAGGAAAGACATTCTTTTGCAACTTTCTACATCCTAGGCAGAAGCTGACACCTGACAGTTTACATATAAATGATTGTTTTCCCTTCCAATATATATATATCTTGGAATTCCTTTTTCAAAATTTCTTAGAATCATTCATCATATTCTTTCAAATACCTTTGGTGGTGGAAAATCTTTAGTTCCAAAAATCGTATCTGCTCTAAAATAAGAATGACATACAAAATTGAGTTTCTAAGTAATGCTGATGATGAAATTTGGTAATGTTATTAGCAAAAAAAAAAAATTATAAAATAATTAGTCTGATTTTCTTGTTTCTTTTAAACAATTTTTTTTTTTTTTTTTTTTTTTTTTTTTTTGGTACGCGGGCCTGTCACTGTTGTGGCCTCTCCTGTTGCGGAGCACAGGCTCCGGATGCGCAGGCTCAGCGGCCATGGCTCACGGGCCTAGCCGCTCCGCGGCATGTGGGATCTTCCCAGACCAGGGCACGAACCCGCATCCCCTGCATCGGCAGGCGGACTCTCAACCACTGCGCCACCAGGGAAGCCCTCTTTTAAACAATTATGAAGGCAATTTTATGTAAAAAGTTCAAAACTGGTTTTGAGTGATGGCAGCATCATTGAAATAAGAAACCTCTTTCTTATGATGGCTGTTTAATTATAGAATAGCAATTTAAGCCAAATATATTTTTTAAATATTTGTTTATTTGATTATTTATTTTGGCTGCTCCAGGTCTTAGTTGCAGCACGTGGGATCTTACTTGCGGTATGTGGATGTCTTGGCTGCAGCATTCAGACTTCTTAGTTGCGGCATGTGGACTCTTAGTTTTGGCATGCATGTGGGATCTAGTTCCCCGACCAGGAATTGAACCCGGGCCCCCTGCACTGGGAGTGTGGAGTCTTACCCACTGGACCACCAGGGAAGTCCCTAAGCCAAATATTTAAGAAGATGTAATCTTAAAATCCATTTTCATTGCTCATGAGATATCACCTCACACCAGTCAGAATGGCCATTATCAAAAAGTCTACAAACAATAAATGCTGGAGAAGGTATGGAGAAAAGGGTGTTTTCCCACTGTTGGTGGGAATGTAAACTGGTATAGCCACTATGGAGAACAGTATGGAGGTTCCTTAAGAAACTAAAAATAGAGTTACCATATGATCCAGCAGTCCCACTCCTGGGTATATATATATCCAGAGAAAAACATGGTTCAAAAGGATACATGCACCCCAGTGTTCATTGCAGCACTGTTTACAATAGCCAAGACATGGAAGCAACCTAAATGTCCATCAACAGATGAATGGATAAAGAAGATGTACATATATACAATGGAATATTACTCAGCCATTAAGAAGAATGAAATAATGCCGTTTGCAGCAACATGGATGTACCTGGAGATTATCATAGTAACTGAAGTAAGTCAGACAAAGACAAATATCATATGATATCACATATATGCAGAATCTAAAAAAAATGATACAAATGAACTTATTTACAAAACAGAAACAGACACACAGACTTAGAGATTGAATTTATGGTTACCAGGGGGAAGGGGGGGAAGGAGGGATAGATTGGGAGTTTGGGATTGACATATACACACTGCTATATTTAAAATAGATAACCAACAAGGACCTAATCTATAGCACAGTGAAATCTACTCTATACTCTATAATAACCTAAATGAGAAAAGAATTTGAAAAAGAATAGATGCGTGTATATGTATAACTGAATCACTCTGCTGTACACCTGAAACTAACACAGCATTGTTAATCAATTATACCCCAATATAAAAAGAAAATCCATTTTCATTGCTCATATATCTAGCCTTGAATACCTGTTTTTAAGTTACTTTAAAATATTTCAGATTTTATTTCTCCGTATACTGAATAATGAAATACAATTGATAATACATATTTTCTCCATTTTATGATTTTCTTTGTAAATACAAAAATAGATTTTTTTCTTAGTTTAATTGAAGACATATCATAGCCATCTTTACCTTGTTTACAGCTGACTGTAATTTCAAATGAAGTGTTTCAGGAGGAAGATAGACATTCCATTTATGAAAATGAAAGTGGAAATTTTTACAAAAATTACCACAGAAAAGTGGAATCAGATGTAACACAGCTCTCCCTGAAGAGGGCAGCACTCTATGGGAAATCGGAAGACATAGGAGATTGCTTCTGAACTTTTGCCTCATGTACCAGAGCCTGGTCAAAGCATTGAGAAACATTTATTTTAACTGAATTTTAAACAGTCATAAAATGATTGAATGCTTTCTTCTGAGGCTGAATATTCTGGCTAGGTGCTTATTTGGTATTTTTTTCTGTCAATACCAAAGTTTAAGCACGTATAATAATTATGACTTATTGTATATTTACTGCTTTCTGTGTAAGAAACAATTTCTTTTAATTATTGAAAATGATTTCTTTTGAATTTCGTTAGCATCCTCATGTCTGGAAAATTGCAGGATTTATTGCACAAAGCCATGTTCACAGTATTCTTACATTTTATGATTTTATGAATGCCTATTATGTCCCCATGAAGGTGTTTATTTCTTGTTTTATTTTTAAATCTTGTAGACTGTTGGGTTTTTTTTTTTTTGGCTGCGTTGGGTCTTTGTTGCTGTGTGCAGGCTTTCTCTAGTTGCGGTGAGCAGAGGCTACTCTTCATTGCAGTGTGCGGGCTTTAGTTGCAGTGGCTTCTCTTGTTGTGGAGCATGGGTTCTAGGTGCGCGGTCTTCAGTAGTTGCAGCACGCAGGCTCAGTAGTTGTGGTTCTCAGGCTCTAGGGCACAGGCTCAGTAGTTGTGGCACATGGGCTTAGTTGCTCCGTGGCATATGGGATCTTCCCGGACCAGGGCTCGAACCCATGTCCCCTGAATTGGCAGGCGGATTGTCAACCAGTGAGCCATCAGGGAAGAACCTAGACTGCTTCTTTAAGCCTTTTACATATATGGGAGTTTTCTTTTTCCATTCATCAAATTCCAATCCAACAAATGTGTTGTTTTTGAGCATTTTCTAAGTGCAAGCTCCTTTGCAAATGCTTCTATGTCTGGCTTATTTTAGTTGTCCTTACTTTTATCTTCTGCAGTTCAATTATACATGTGTTGACAGTTGGTCAGATACAGCAAGCAGAGGTTGGTGCCTGCCAGCAGCATCTTGCAATTGTACTTCCTATATAATGCCTAATCTAACTTTTTCCATTCATCTCTTATTCTTTTCTTATTATGATATATATGTACTTACAGAAGAATTTATAAAATATATCTGTACTGTCTAATGAATACTTATAAAACAAACTCTGGTATAGCCCAAGACAAAAAATAGAAATTTTGCAACATCCAAGAACACCCACCTTGTTTGTGGCTTCCTTCCTAATTATAATTCTATCTCTCCACTCTGGAAGTATCCACTATTCTGGCTTTATGATAATCATACCTTTCTTTTCCTTTATGCTTTTACAACTTATATGTGCATCTCTAAACAATAGCCTGGTTTAGCCTGCTTTGAACTTAATATGAGCGGACTCCATACTGTTGGAATTATTTTTATCTTTCTTCTTTTGTTCAATATTGTGTTTGCAAGGTCATCTATACTATAGCATTTTGCATACCATTTTCTTAGTGATATATACTCTTCCATTGTATGCATATTTCACAACTCATTCATACTGTTGTAAGTGGACATTCAGGTGTTTGCAGTTTTGGGTTACCATAAATAACACTGCTACAAATATTCTTACACATGTATGCTAGTGCATATGTTTACATGTTTTTAGGGTAGTACTGGCATACTTTAACATTTCCCTCGTGAAACACCTCTTGGACTTTGATATCCAAATTTTAGAATGTAAGTGTCCTTGCAATATACTTGTTAGCTTATTTATATGAAAAAATTGTATTTATGTCTCGCAAACTCAATACTACATTTTAAACAAAACAGTGTGTGTGGGGCTTCCCTGGTGGCGAGTGGTTGAGGCGTCCGCCTGCCGATGCACGGGACACGGGTTCGTGCCCCAGTCCGGGAGGATCCCACATGCCGCGGAGTGGCTGGGCCCGTGAACCATGGCCGCTGAGCCTGCGCGTCCGGAGCCTGTGCTCCACAATGATACGGCAAAAAAAAACAAAAAACAAAAAACAGTGTGTGTGTGGGAGGGGAAGTCTGGGTTATATTCCAGGTAGAATTGTTAAGTATTAATGTTTTGAAAGGTGTAGCTAGAATCACTGAAGCACATATGTGATGGTTGATTTTATGCGTCAACTTGACTGGAGGCGTTGCCCAGATATTTGGTTAAATATTATTCTGGATGTATCTGTGAGGGAGTTTCTGGATAAGATTAACATTTGAATAGGCAGAGACTAAGTTAAACAGGTGGCCCTTTCCAATGTGGGTGAGCCTCGTCCATTTCATTGAAGGCCTGAATAGAACAAAAGGCTGAATAAAAGAGAATTTGCTCTCTCTGCCTATCTTCTAGCTGGAACATTGGTCTTCTCCTGCCTCACACTTGGACTTGGACTTGGACTTGGACAGGAACTACACCATTGACTTTACTGGGTCTTCACCAGATTTCTGGGTTCAACTGCAGATCTTGGAACTTCTCAGTCTCCATAATCACGTGAGCCAATTCCTTATAATAAATCATGTATGATATATTACATCAATTGGATATTATATATCCAAGTTTTACTTCTCTGGAGAGCCTAGACTAATACAGCATGTTCTGCATACAAAGAAACGATTTGAAGTAACTATATTAGTCATTTAATGAATACTTTATATGTATTTTACTCTGAATTAGTTATGTTTTAGGAAATTGGTGGATGTTTTAGGTTGATATAAAAACACTATAATTTTCCTTATTTAAAATATTAAGAAATAGATTCTCAATTAGCATTTATTTTTAAAATGTCTAATTTACAAAGATAAATTTCTGATCTTAAGTGAAGAATACCTAAACTGGGAAATGCTATACCTAAAATGGCAATGCTGGGTAAAAGATTGTGTGTATCTTCAACTTGGCTAGATAATGCCAAATTGTTTTCCAAAAGTGAAGTGTGAATATTCCCACCAGGTGTCTATGGTACTTCTGTTGCTTACATCCTCACCAACAGGGTAATCAAATATCCCAATTTTTGAGGAAGCATGCTGTTTTACAGAAAAATGCATTATAAGACATAGAAGGGACTGTAGAATTAGAGAACAATAATTTCACAGAAATTACATTAATAGATTGAGGGAAGGATTATTAATCAGTGTCAAGATCATTAAGTAAATGGTTTATGGAAAACTGGCCATTGGTTAATCGTTAAAAGAAAACCTCACACATTATTTTTTAATCACAAGGGGAAAATTTTATCTGCACAGTGGAGGGGAAAACAAAATAACTTAGTATAGGAATCAGTCAATCACAGTGTCATTAATGTTTGTTAATCTGATATTGTGTGCCAGATATAAAGCCACATGAAGTACACACCAAGGCCTATGAATTATTCTAGGCAAAAATATTTAAATTGGGTTTATTAAGCCTCTAATATAATGTACAATTTATAAGAAATGCAAGATAGAGACTGACAAGTTAAATGGTAGCATAGCAAAGAAATCAGAAAAATCCAAGGATATTCTACAATAGGTAATTGACCTGGTTCTTTAAAAAGTCATGACTGTGAAAAAGAGATTATAATCTATTACAAGAAACTTAAGGGACATAAAAACCAGATGAAAGTTTGATCCTACATTTGATATTTGAATGGACAAACCATCTGTATGTGATATTTTTGGATCAAATGGGGAATTTTTAATATAGTATAAGTATTAGAAGAGATAAAAAGTACTGAAAGAGAAAGTAGAGATTACTTACTGAAAAAAGTAGGTTGAGGAAGAGTATGTATAATACGATTTTATATTGATGTGTAACTACAAAGGTGTGTGTGTGTGTGTGTGTGTGTGTGTGTGTGTGTGTGTGTGTAAAGACCTGGAAATAGAGGCGTTAATTAGTAGTGATGGTCTCTGGTGGTGAAGGATTGATTTAATTATGCTTTTCTAATTTTCTACAATGCACATGTGCTGCTTTTCTAATAATAATTTTTAACTAAGTTATACTTAATATACAATGTTATATTAGTTTCAGGTATACAGCATAGTGATTCAATATTTTTATACATTATGAAATAATCACCCCAATAAATCCAGTTACCATCCATCACTACACATGTAATAATCATTTTTGAAAAACACAAGCTAGATAATAAAAAGTTACTCGGTGTAATAGATCAGTATTTTTTAACCGATTAATTTTAATGGAGTGTATTTCCTGGTAAAAATTAAGACATAAAAGATAAGTATTTTCTGTCTAATAATAATTCTGTGCATGACTACCATCTTACATGCTAGATAATCTTCTTGGAAATAATGATTACCTTGATTATTATTAAAAAGACCACTCTATAGGCTCATAAGTCATCTAGTGTCTTCCCTCTTGATTATGTGCATTTTAATGATTTTAAAATAGGTAGAACATGTCTTTCTCTATCCTTCTAGCAATTTATAGTTTTGGTTCCATCATTTTCATCCCTGTTATATTTAGTTTATTAAAGCAGAAATAAATTGATTAAAATAACTTATGGAGAGTTTGCAGATAGCTGTCTATAATTATGAATAGAGTTTTATGCTCCCATTTACTTCATTTTACATATATATGTTTTAAAAAATGCACCTCTTCTTTCTCCCACTGACTCTTGAAAGCCTGGATTATAATCTGTCAGTTTTAGTACATTCTTATCTACATGAGAAATTCTTTTGTTGATTGATATAATCATAAAACAATAATCAGACAATTTTAGTGCATTATTCACTTTTTACTCATAAAATTGAATAAATAAGGTTTTTTGTCCTCAAGGAGATCCCAATCCAGAAGGGAGAAGAAGAAAAAAGGTGCTATATGGATCTATAAACAAAATAATTTCCAAATCAATAGAATTTCATTTATTTTCTTCAGCAAAATATAAGTATTTATTAGGTTCCAGGTTCTGTGCTAGAAATTGGGCTTCAGAAAGAAAATATACAGTTTCTTCCTTTGAATTGCCAATAATCTAAGATAGACTAATAAACAGATAAACAGACTGATCACTATCAGTATGATTAGTAGCACTTAATCAGTGGTTCTCAAATAAGGGAGTATTTTGCCCCGCAGAGGACACTTGGGAATGTCTGAAGACATCTTTGATTGTCACGTCTGGGGTGTGTGTGCTACTGGCACCTGGTAGGTAGAGGCCAAGGATACTACTAATAATCCTACAATGCACAGAACAGCCCTGTACAGCAGAGTTATTAGGTCAAAAATGTCAGTAGTGCTGCTCTTGAGAAACCCTACACTAATCATTGAGTGTTTTTGGCTTATGTAAGAGAATTGTCTAACCCAGTGAAGGTAAGTAGGGGAGAAGGGCATGGAATGCTTTTATGGAGCCTGCAGCTGAAGTTTGAAGGACAAGTAGAGGTAACCAGGCAGAGGTCACCAGATGTGTCACCAGGGGTATGTGAAGAGAGCTATGGGAACATGCAAGAAGGAAAGTCTAATTTGGGGGGATGATGAGGAGTGGGCATGAATAGACAACTGTCAAAGAAGGCTTCTAGGGGATGTTTGAGCTATGTCTAAAAGGATGACTAGGAGGTTGTCGTGTAGACATAGGTATATGGGGGATAGTGTTGGAAAAGTTCTTGAATTTCAGTTTCAGATTGAGGTTTGTAATTCTGCCAAGAGTCATTTTGAGAAGTGGTATATTTAGTCGTATAAAATAACAACAAAAAAACTCTGCATATGACAATAGTAATTCATTTGCATCATAAGGGGTCATCATATTTTAAAGATTATGTATTTAAGAAAATAATAGAACTCAGTTGCAATGATGAATATATGAGAATATTCATTGCAGCTTTAGCTTCCAAATATTTGGGAATTTTCCAGATATATTTTAAAAAACTGATTTCTAGTTTAATTCTATTATGATCTAAAGACATACTTTTAATAATTTCTATTCTTTAAAATTTGGCAAAGTTTGTTTTATGGCCAAGAATACTGTCTATCTTGTTGAATGTTCCACATGCACTTGAAAGAAATGCTTACTCAGATGTTGTATGGAGTGTTCCATAAATGTAAATAATATGATATTATAGTGACATATTGGTTGATAATGTTGCTTATGTCTCCTGTATCTTTACTGATTTCCTGTCTTTTGTCTAGCAATTACTGAGAGAGGAATGTTGAAGTGTCAAACTGTAATTGTGGATTTATCTATTTCTCTTTTTAGCACTATCAGTTTTTGTTTTGTGTATTTTGAGGTTTTATTATTAGGGATGTACACATTTAGAATTCTTAGGTCTTCTTGGAGAATTGACCCATTTATTATTATCTAATTTTTCTTTTAAACATTGATAATATTCCTTGTTCTGAAGTAACTTTGTGTGATATTATTAAAGCCACCCAAGCTTTCTTTTGTTGGTGTTTGCATGGTATATCTTTTTTCATCATTTTACTTTTAACCTATCTATACTTTTATATTAAGGAGATTTCTTATAAATAGCATATACTTTTTAAAACTCCAGTCTGACAATCTCTGTTTTTAATTGGCACGTTTAGATCATTCACATTTTGTCAATGTTGATATGGTTGAACTGAATTCTACAATCTTGCTTTCTATTGTTCCATCTGTTCTTCATTTCTTTCGTCCTCTTTTTCTGCCTTCTTTTTGGTTAACTGAACATTTTTCTTATGATTCCATTTTATCTTCACTATTAACTTACTATTGATACTTCTTAAAAATTTTTTTAATAGTTGCCCTAGGGTTTATGATGTTTATCTTCAGTTAATCAGTCTGCCTTATATAATATTCTTGTTCATGTGTAGATTTTGGTTTTTTCATTATAGAGCACTGACTTTGAGTGTGTGATCATGCTTACAACTAATTACATTATTAAAAATTCTGAAATCTATACTCCTTTGTTTATGTCTAGCAAATGCTTAACAACTGCTTATCAGGAAAAAAAAAAGTCCTAATCTGTGGTGTTTGATAATTTCTGTGACTTAACCTCTCCAACCATGGCCTATTTCTAGGTATTATTGTGACATCGCTGAATATGGAATTAGGAAGAAATGAGACAATTTTTGCACTGAGCCAGTGCAAGCTGGCTCCAGTACACACTTCTGAGCCCATAAGGTCCCCTGGTGTTGCTAAGACATGTCCTTGGTTCTTGGTTACTATTTATATTTCTAGGGCCTAAAACTTTAAATTGTCAGACCTACAAATTTAAATTCCAATATCCAAGGAGTCTGTAACTACATTTCATCCTCTTGTAAGTTTATCTTCTCGTATTACTAAAGAGTTCAGGTTCATTAAATATGATCATATCCCCTTCATAGAATTTCTTTCTACCTTCAAAAATACTCACCAGTGGCTCCCATATACCTGTTTGTATTAACTATGTCTGAAATCAATCTAAAGACAAGACAAAACAAGGAGATGCATCAGGCCATTCTGTTTGTGCCAGCTACTCAGGAGTTGGCTGCCCTAGTGTTGGGGCTTACAGCAGACTTAATTTGGGGAAAGGATCTGCGAGGGTTAGAGAGCAGGTTTGCATGTTTTCTTACCAAAAGATTGTGAATCATTGGATTGATATAGGTTAGCCCGAAGGTCCGTGTTTTGAAGGCCTAAAAGTAGCTGCCTTGGTGCTCACTCATAACCAGCTACTGACTCTCCCAGTGGAAGTCAAGTGGTGACTATGGCCTAACAAGATGAGATCTTATTTACAATAGAATTGGGGAAATGAAACAAATGTTGAACATTTCGAACCTCCTGGGAGGGTCTGCTATGAGACAGTCTTAAGAGTATTTCAATTCCAATGTCTTTATAGAAGGCAGAATCTGAGCCACTCATGATAATGTTAAAATAAAGATTTTGGGGGAGGAGGTGGGTGTGTGTTGAATAGAGAAATTACAGAAGCTCAACAGTTTTGACTGAAACTCAATGCTAGAAGACTGGGAAGTGTCATAAAGAGACTACAGTATATATTCAGGAGAACATTTTGAATAATTGTGAATTTTACTGCACAAACACATAGGTTAATACTTCCTTGTGTTATCATTTCTCCACATTCCAGGATGAAAATAGTAAAAAAGCGTTGAAAGAAGCTTGAATCTAATTTCTCATTTCTTAACTCCCTTTTCTTTAATTTCTGCATAACGCACCATCACCAGTAAATCAACATTCTTCTAAAGGAGGAAATTGGAATATAAAACACATCTTTATGATAAATAAAAGCATATAGGCAGGAGTTGTAAATCATTTAAATTTCCTTTGGGATAGTGATTCCAAAACATTACTTAGTGAACTGCAATTGCTATTAATCAATTAATAAACTTTAATTAATTAAAGTTAATCAATTAATAAACTTTATAGCCGAGAAATTCAGATTTTTCCTCGCATGTATGCATTTCTTTTTCTATGAATTAAAGAATATTTACTTAGATTTATCCTAATAATAACATTTTAAATACATGAGAACCATTTTGTTACACTATAGCTACATCCATGTTTTTTTGTTGTTGTTTCTTTTAAATCATGTGTTTTTCCTAAGGTAAAAGGAATACAAACTCATTTTAAAAATTGGAAAATGTAGATAATACTTATAAATAAAACAGAAAAATCAACCATAAACCCAACACTCAGAGAGAACCTGTCAATATTCACAGAATTTCATCTACATATTTTTATGCACATATTTAAAAAAACTTGGAATTATACTATATATACAGTTTCAAATACTAACATTTCCACCAAGAATATATGAGAGCCTTTTCCTATCCTATAAAATATTTTGACTCTATAATTTCCATTTGCTGAATCATACTGGATGCTTCATAATGTAAAGCTTCATAATGCAATGATGTTTCAAGTATTCCATCAACATAGTTCCCTTTTCTATAATTTCAAAATCCAAACATTTTATCTTTTATCTTCTAATCTGCTAAATTTTGGTTCATGGTAGGAAAAATTAGCTCTGGATGATTGCACTCACTTCCTCTTTCTTGTCCAGCTTTCTTCTGGGCATGAAAACCCCAAGTGGGAAATGTTCCTAAGCTGTATGGAAAAACTTCTTTCCTAAAGAGGTATTTTGCATCTTTCCTTTCCACTATCAATGTGTGACTTCAGTCTAATATTCTCCAAGTTGTGTTCTCTTCAATAGATTCCCTATCTACCCTTCTCCTCAATTTCTCTTACCATGATTATAGACCAGTCTTCATAATTTCCTGCCTGGATTGAACAGCAAAATTCTCCTAATTGATTTCCATGCATCCAGTCTCACTCTTTC
>NW_006772588.1:1040956-1067996 GCF_000442215.2 Lipotes vexillifer | reverse complement strand
TTTCCCAAACTTCCACCTTTGTGATTTTTTTTATCATCAAATCAGAGTATGTCATTACCCTACTAAATATTCTAAATGCCTCCCATTGCCTGCAAAAAGATAGTTTGGCAAGACATGTAATTTCCTTCACTATCTAGTACTAACACATCTCTGTATTTATTTATTAATTTATTCAACAGAGCTTACAAGATTATATTTGATACATGAAAGTTTTCATATAGTAGGAATAAATCTTTGCGGATGTTGCCATTGATGACGATGGGTGCAGCATCGAAAGAAATGGTCCTGGGAGGCAAAGGCAAGCAAAGCTAGTAATAAAAAAGCAGCAACATCAAAAGCTATCCTTCAATTTATTTACTGGAGTTTCTACAATTACTAAAGGATGATACATATTTAAAGTAAAGTTTAAAGAATGACAAGAGAAAAATTCTAGGCTTAATGGGTATTGCAAAGGAAGGAAATAGGCTTAATGTTATGAGCTATACAGGAGAGAGGTTAAGAGTGCTCTTGAGAAAGTCAGCCTGGATTATAATTTTGGCTTTTCTACTTACTAACTTGGGAGAATTACCTGACTTCTTTGTAATTTGGTTTCTTTGGCCAAATGGATAATAGTAGTGTATTCCTTATAAGCTTGTTGAGAGAACTTAGTTGATTTAAGTAAAGAGCTCGACAAAGTAAGCTTTTAATGAAACTTAGCTATCATTGTTATTATTATTATTAACCATATTTATCTAAAAAGAGAAAATAGAGCCTTTTGCTAACTAGGTATAAGAGAGTTAGATGACATAAACCATCGGCTGCTCTGTAGTTTACAGGAAAGCTCCAACTATTAAAAAAACGAATAGGAAAAATAAATATGTTGCCACCTGATTCTTAGTGGAACTTTTCATTTCCTCCATCCCCTACTCAATTATTTCAAATGTTCTATTTAAAATTTCTGACTCTTTCTTTAAGAGTAAAAGGCTACACATTTGATTCATAACATATATTTCAAACTCAGCATTCAGTTATGGTAGTAATAATCCTTGAAATTATAACTTTTTTGGGTTAAATTGAGAAAGCATTGCCCAAGGTTGTATGAGAGCAGTCCCCAATCCTGAGAAAATTTAGAGAAAATTTTAGAACATGCTCAGGTTAAGCTGTGATGTAAAAGCCCTAATTTACCTTGAAATGATTTTCTTGTCCTAGCGTCAATTTCTTTTACCTCTTGGCTCCATTGCTTAGCATAACCACCCAAAGCAATGTTTACTCTTTTTGACTAAGAGCATAAAAAAGCTATTGGCAGAAACTAACATGACATTGTAAAGCAATTATACTCCAATAAAGATGTTAAAAAAAAAAAAGCTATTGGCTGTAAGATTGCTTTCATTTAGGGGAATGTGTATGTGGAGTGGGGGAGAGAAAAAGGAAGATATAAAAAAAAAGGAAGGACAGTCATTTTCAGGGAGTTTACTTGAGTTATTTTAAGGACAAATGTAGCCTACTATTCATTTTCTTTCATCATTCTGTAATAAAATTGAACTTTGATGAGCTTAGGTCCAGGGAACAAAATGTGATGCTACCACTTGTAATGATGTATTAAATTCATAGAGTTCTACAATGGAATGATCTCTTTCTTGGAACTGTGTTTGTTTGGGATGTTTGTGTGAACTTTTTGAACTCTACTCTTTTACTCAAGTAACCCTAGGCAAGATAGTACCCAGACCCGATGTTATTATTAACTCTCAGAAGGCATAACACCACAAAAATGCAAATGTTCTAAATTCAAGGTGGAGGTTTTTGAATTCTTAAGTACTTCTGTTATTGATTTTCTCAAGCAAGAAAATAATATAGCTTTTGGGTGGACAAAATAATAAAATTCTAATATTTATGTAAATTGTTTTGATTTATTTTTTTCATTGGTCTTTGCCTTAATATGGAGATGCTACAGTCTTCCTGCTGTTTATAGGGAAAAAAGTCTCCCAGTTTAAATCCATTTAGCTTTAATTCCTGAGTTTAGCTTCATGCAAGTAAATGCTATATTCTCTCTAAAAAAAATGAAACAACACACAGGAGTCTGTTTATGAATACAGTGTAATCTAAGAATGAGCAGTGTTTTTATAGAAAAACCAGACCTTTATGACTGCAATCTAAAAGGGAAGCAATTAGGCTGTTTTTTATTAGGGATTAGTACATCATGTTAGTTTAGAAAACTTTTTTAAAAATAAAATGGGAACCATAAATATCAGCTCCATCTCAAAACAAAGCAACCATTACTTCTCCCAACCTCACTTTGTTTGCGGCACATCACAGATTCCTTGAATTACCAATGATAGCCTGACCTCTCCTGACCTGGGTTGTTGAGTAACCTTTTCAAAGGATTTTACCAAATATCTGTCTATGTATGTCTACATATATTCATTTTTCTTGTTGTTGTTGGAGGGTCCTTATATTTCTGAGTCCAGTTTAGGCACTGAAATACTATAGAAATGAAAAACTACACATGTGTGTGAATAAGTTCCTTGTAAGGGCTATTTTTGTAGAGAAATGACCTTGAACCTTTTTGACATTTATACAAACCTGAGTGACATTTCATTATAATGTCTTTTGCAGCATCCGTGGACTGAAAAGTATGGTATATGCAACATTCAGATAAACTAATGAAATATTTGCTTATGTGCAAATTTACCATCTCCATATAAAAAAAGAACCATGTTTCTGTCAGAAGATTTTCATGAGTCATCGTGCAACTCCCTCTCACTTCTCCTGGGTCTGATAGAAAATTAGCTTCTTTGATAGGCCACATCATGGGACAGCACTTTGAGAGCACTGAAAAGTAGGCGCTAACCAGGGAACCCCCTCAATATCTGACTAATTCTCCAGGAATAGTACCAATTACTTAGTACTCTGATGGTTGCAATTTTAGTTATCATTATTTTGAACATGCATTTTACAATGTTTTCTCTTTCTATGATTATTCTTAGTTGAGAAATAACATTATTTTAATAGTATTTTTATTGAACCATGGAAAGAGAAGCACAGGGGGAAAATAGAGAAAATGTATGAATGGGTACTCTTCATTCTCCTGGCTTTTGGACCCATTAGTTTTAATATCAGGCCAGGCAAATTCCTTTAACCTTTTATGGAAGGAGTAGGGATCAGCCACCAAGAAGCACATATTTTCTGCCCCCACTGACTATTCTTCCCTTTTCAAGTCTACATTTACATTGTCTTTTCTCATTTCCATTGTTATGAACATCTCCAGCACAGAACCCCAATTTTAGATGAATTAAATAGGTTTCTCAGAGTGTAGCTCTCTGCCTCATCACCATCCTGGATGAGTCAACATTCATGCTAATGTCCCTTCTGATATCTGACCTTTAGAGTTCCTCAGCCCCTGTTAAACCCCTGACCTTTGGTTCTACATAAGCCTTGCAAGGTGACACCCTGGAGCTTAACATCACTGGAACTCTCTTGCAGTGTCTTAAACTATAAACTTTGTAACTTTGACCACAACCTACTTAGTGTCCACCAACTCCCTTACTCCTATAGAAGTGGCAGTTCATTTACTATCCCTTTATGTTCTCCTAATTACTAAGTACTTTAGTCTACTCCTAGCCTAGGATTAGGTTGATGTTATCCCCCCAGAACTTCCTAGTCTTTTCCCTGCTTGACAGTATTTTGAAAGCTCCTTGCAAAAGCTTAGACCTTATTAACTTACCCCAAATATATAATTGCTCTTCTGGGTTCCTGAACACTGGTTGAGAAAGTAGTAAACCATGCTGATTGGTCTCTTCAGATTTCTGCTATTCAAACTCAAATGGATCTTCATTGCTACTTGACAGTTCCTGTATTAATTCCCTTTGGACTCTGGTATATTTCTAGTTATTCTAGACCTCTAGTTATTCTAAACCTTTTTGCTCTCTCCTGAAATCCTTAACCTCAACTTCAGTCCTGCCTTCTCACTCTCAGCAGGTAACTGTCTCCTAATTCATAGCGTATTCAAGAATATATATTGTTTTATCTTTCTCAATTAAAAAAATATTCTACATACCTTCATTTTCCATTTCCTTTTAAAAAGAAATATCCCTCTTTTTTAAAAATAAATTTATTTTTTATTTATTTATTTTTGGCTGCATTGTGTCTCTGTCGCTGCATGCGGGCTTTCTCTAGTTGTGGCGAGTGAAGGCCACTCTTCACTGTGGTGCGCAGGGGCTGCTCTTTGTTGTGGTGCACGGGCTTCTCACTGTGGTGGCTTCTCTTGCTGTGGACCACGGGCTCTAGGCATGCGGGCTTCACTAGTTGTGGCTCCCGGGCTCCAGAGCGCAGGCTCAGTAGTTGTGGCGTACAGGCTTAGTTGCTCTGTGGCACGTGGGATCCTCCTGGACCAGGGATCGAACCCGTGTCCCTGCATTGGCAGGCAGACTGCCAACCACTGTGCCACCAGGAAAGTCCCTCCCTCCTCTTATATAATAAATCCACACACTGTTCTATTTAGGTTTTTCTCTAGCTCTTTATGTGTTGTTGGAACTTAGTACAGAGTTGTTTTATTTGAACTAATATTAGGTTTAGTAGTCAATTGAATCCCTACCTGTGAAATGAAAGTATACTCTTTGTTTATTTGGGGCACATGAGTAATGATGATTTACAAACTTTTAGTGGGTCTGAGAACTTAGGAGCTGAAGTCAAGGTTCTGTTGTGGCTCTTTTGGACTCTTGATGAAACTATACTATCTTTTGCCCTTACCTTCCACCATTGAACAGGAAACTTGAGGAGGGCAGAAGAGGCAGAGTGGGGTCTCCTTCTCAATACTGTGATCCTGGAGCAAACATTTCTCAGCTCTATTATTATGAAAAGGAGGGATTGCTGAAGCTGTTAGGAGCCAGCCTCGGTCTCTGTGAAAACTCTTGATAGGATAACCAATCAAAAGTTTACATGAAGAAATTCATTACAATGGCAGGTTGATTAATTGGGGGAATGTTTTCAGATTTGAACTGAAAGTGTTCTGGAGTTGTTTCTTCTTTCTTTTCTGTTTGTTTTCAATTTACTGGAACTTTTGAAGAGCCTTCATAAAATAAGTGGTTTCTAGAATGGAAAACTGCTCAAGGTGAAGTATTTTCAAGAAGTAGGGTGCCCCACTCTTTCTACTGCAAGATTTGAAGACTTCCAGTTATATAATTCTACCAGCTACTAAATTTTTTTTATGTTTATTTTTAAAAAACAAATGCATTCTTCAGCTGTGAATTGTGTCCTTATAAGTGAAGAACACAAGAAAATTGAGAGAAGAAAATTGTGTCACACTATAAACACTACTTTGTAACTTGATTTTGAATTTTTTTATTTTTAACAACTTTATTGGAGTATAATTGCTTTACAATCTTGTGTTAGTTTCTGCTGTATAACAAAGTAAATCAGCTAATATGCATAAATCCCCATATCCCCTCCATCTTATATCTCCCTCCCACCCTCCCTCTCCCACCCCTCTAGGTAGTCACAAAACACTGTGCTGATCTCCCTGTGCTATGTGGCTGCTTCCCACTAGCTTTCTGTCTTACATTTGGTAGTGTATATATGCCAATGCCACTCTCTCACTTAGTCCCAGCTTACCATTATCTGTCCCCGTGTCCTCAAGTGCATTCTCTTTGTCTGCATCATTATTCCTGTCCTGCCCCTGGGTTCTTCAGAACTATATATATATATTTTAGATTCAAAATATATGTATTGGCATGCCATATTTGTTTTTCTCTTTCTGACGTACTTCACTCTGTATGACAGTCTCTAAGTCCATACACCTCACTACAAATAACTCAATTTCATTTCTTTTTATGGCTGAGTAATATTGCATTGTATATATGTGCCACATCTTCTTTATCCATTCATCTGATGATGGACACTTAGCTTGTTTCCATCTACTGGCTATTGTAAAGAGAGCTGCAGTGAACATTTTGGTACATGACTCTTTTTGTATTATGGCTTTCTCAGGGTATGTGCCCAGTAGTGGGATTGCTGGGTCATACGGTAGTTCTATTTTTAGTTTTTAAGGAATCTCCATACTGTTCTCCATAGTGGCTGCATCAATTTATATTCCCACCAACAATACAGGAGGATTCCCTTTTCTCCACAGCATCTCCAGCATTTATTGTTTGTAGATTTTTTGATGATGGGCATTCTGACCGGTGTGAGGTGATACCTCATTGTAGTTTTGATTTGCATTTCTCTAATGATTAGTGATGTTGAGCATCCTTTCATGTGTTTGTTGGCAATCTGCATATCTTCCTTGGAGAAATGTCTATTCAGGTTTTCTGCCCAGTTTCGGATTGTGTTGTTTGTTTTATTGATATTGAGCTGCATGAGCTGCTTGTGTATTTTGGAGATTAATCCTTTATCAGTTGCTTCAGTGGCAAATATTTTCTCCCATTCTAAGTGTTGGCTTTCTGTCTTCATTATGGTTTCCATTGCTGTGCAAAAGCTTTGAAGTTTCATTAGGTCCCATTTGTTTATTTTTGTTCTTATTTCCATTTCTCTAGGAGGTGGATCAAAAAGGATCTTTCTGTGATTTATGTCATAGAGTGTTCTGCCTATGTTTTCCTTTAAGAGTTTGATAGTTTCTGGCCTTATATTTAGGTCTTTAGTCCATTTTGAGCTTATTTTTGTGTATGGTGTTAAGGAGTGTTCTAATTTTATTCTTTTACATGTAGCTGTCCAGTTTTCCCAGAACAACTTATTGAAGAGGCGGTCTTTTCTCCATTGTGTATTCTTGTGTCCTTGCTCAAAGATAAGGTGACCATATGTGCGTGGGTTTATCTCTGGGCTTTCTATCCTGTTCCATTGATCTATATTTCTATTATTTGTGCCAGTACTATACTGTCTTGATTACTGTAGCTTTGTAGTATAGTCAGAAGTCCAGGAGCCTGATTCCTCCAGCTCCGTTTTTCTTTCCCAATATTGCTTTGGCTATTCGGGGTCATTTGTGTTTCCATACACATTGTGAAATTTCTTGTTCTAGTTCTGTGAAAAATGCCCGTGGTAGTTTGATAGGGATTGCATTGAATCTGTAGATTGCCTTGGGTAGTATAGTCATTTTCACAAGGTGATTCTTCCAATCCAAGAACGTGGTATATCTCTCCATCTATTTGTATCATCTTTAATTTCTTTCATCAGTGTCTTATAATTTTCTGCATAAAGGTCTTTTGTCTCCTTAGGTAAGTTTATTCCTAGATATTTTATTCTTTTTGTTGCAGTGGTAAATGGGAGTGTTTTCTTAATTTCACTTTCAGATTTTTCATCATTAATGTATAGGAATGCAAGAGATTTCTGTGCATTAATTTTGTATCCTGCTACTTTACCAGATTCATTGATTAGCTCTAGTAGTTTTCTGGTAGCATCTTTAGGATTCTCTATGTATAGTATCATGTCATCTGCAAACAGTGACAGCTTTACTTCTTCTTTTCCGATTTGGATTCCTTTTATTTCCTTTTCTTCTGTGATTGCTGTGGCTAAAACTTCCAAAACTATGTTGAATAAGAGTGGTGAGAGTGGGCAACCTTGTCTTGTTCCTGATCTTAGTGGAAATGCTTTCAGTTTTTCGCCATTGAGGATGATGTTGGCTGTGGGCTTGTCATATACGGCCTTTATTATATTGAGGAAAGTTCCCTCTACACCTACTTTCTGCAGGGTTTTTATCATAAATGGGTGTTGAATTTTGTCAAAAGCTTTCTCTGCATCTATTGAGATGATCATATGGTTTTCCTCCTTCAGTTTGTTAATATGGTGTATCACGTTGATTGATTTACGTATATTGAAGAATCCTTGCATTACTGGGACAAACCCCACTTGATCATAGTGTATGAACCTTTTAATGTGCTGTTGGATTCTGTTTGCTAGTATTTTGTTGAGGATTTTTGCATCTATGTTCATCAGTGTCATTGGCCTGTAGTTTTCTTTTTTGTGACATCTTTGTCTGGTTTTGGTATCAGGGTGATGGTTGCCTCATAGAATGAGTTTTGGAGTGTTCCTCCCTCTGCTATATTTTGGAAAGTTTGAGAAGGATAGGTGTTAGCTCTTCTCTAAATGTTTTGTAGAATTCGCCCATGAAATCATCTGGTCCTCAGCTTTTGTTTGTTGGAAGATTTTTACTCACAGTTTCAATTTCATTGCTTGTGATTGGTCTGTTTATATTTTCTATTTCTTCCTGGTTCAGTGTTGAAAGGTTGTGCATTTCTAAGAATTTGTCCATTTCTTCCAGGTTGTCCATTTTATTGGCATATAGTTGCTTGTGGTAATCCCTCATGATTTTTTTATTTCTGCAGTGTCAGTTGTTACTTCTCCTTTTTCATTTCTGATTCTATTGATTGGAGTCTTCTCCCTTTTTTTCTTGATGAGTCTGGCTAATGGTTTATCAATTTTGTTTATCTTCTCAAAGAACCAGCTTTTAGTTTTATTGATCTTTGCTATTGTTTCCTTCATTTCTTTTTCATTTATTTCTGATCTGATCTTTTTGATTTATTTCCTTTTGCTAACTTTGGGGTTATTTCGTTCTTCTTTCTCTAATTGCTTTAGGTGTAAGTTTAGGTTGTTTATTTGCGATTTTTCTTGTTTATTAAGGTAGGGTTGTATTGCTATCAACTTCCCTCTTAGAACTGCTTTTGCTGCATCCCATAGTTTTTGGGTCATTGTGTATTCATTGCCATTTGTTTCTAGGTATTTTTTGATTTCCTCTTTGATTTCTTCAGTGATCTCTTGGTTATTAAGTAGAGTGTTGTTTACCTGTATATATTTGTATTTCTTACAGATTTTTTCCTGTAATTGATATTTACTCTCATAGTGTTGTGGTCAGAAAAGATACTTGATATGATTTCAGTTCTCTTAAATTTACCACAGCTTGATTTGTGACCCGAGAAATGAGATATCCTGGAGAATGTTCCATGAGCACTTGAGAAGAAAGTGTATTCTGTTATTTTTGGATGGAATGTCTTATAAATATCAATTAAGTCCATCTTGTTTAATGTATCATTTAAAGCTTGTGTTTCCTTATTGATTTTCATTTTGGATGATTTGTCCATTGGTGAAAGTGGGTGTTAAAGTCCCCTACTATGATTGTGTTACTGTCTATTTCCCCTTTTATGGCTGTTAGTATTTGCCTTATGTACTGAGGTGCTCCTATGTTGGGTGCATAAATATTTACAATTGTTGTATCTTCTTGGATTGATCCCTTGATCATTATGTAGTGTCCTTCTTTGTCTCTTGTAATAGTCTTTATTTTAAAGTCTATTTTATCTGATATGAGAATTGTTACTCCAGCTTTCTTTTGATTTCCATTTGCATGGAATATCTTTCTGCATCCCCTCACTTTCAGTCTGTATGTGTTCCTAGGTCTAAAGTGGGTCTCTTGTAGACAGCATATATACAGGTCTTGTTTTTGTATCCATTCCGCCAGTCTATGTCCTTGGTTGAAGCATTTAATCCATTTTTATTTAAGGTAATTATCTATATGTATGCTCCTATTACCATTTTCTTAATTGTTTTGTGTTTATTATTGTAGGTCTTTTCCTCCTCTCGTGTTTCCTGCCTAGAGAAGTTCCTTTAGCATTTGCTGTAAAGCTGGTTTGGTGGTGCTGAATTCTCTTAGCTTTTGCTTGTCTATAAAGCTTTTAATTTCTCCATCAAATCTGAATGATATCCTTGCTGGGTAGAGTAATCTTGGCTGTAGGTTTCTTCCTTCATCACTTTAAATATGTCCTGCCACTCCCTTCTGGTCTGCAGAGTTTCTGTTGAAAGATCAGCTCTTTTCCTTATGGGGATTCCCTTATGTGTTATTTGTTGTTTTTCCCTTGCTGCTTTTAATATTTGTTCTTTGTATTTAATTTTTGATAGTTTGATCAATATGTTTCTTGGTGTGTTTCTCCTTGGATTTATCCTGTATGGGACTCTCTGTCCTTCCTGGACTTGATTAACTCTTTATTTTCCCATATTAGGGATGTTTTCAACTATAATCTCTTCAAATATTTTCTCAGTTCCTTTCTTTTTCTCTTCTTCTTCTGGGATCTCTATAATTCGGATGTTGGTACGTTTAATGTTGTCCCAGAGGTCTCTGAGACTGTCCTCATTTCTTTTCATTCTTTTTTCTTTATTCTGCTCTGCAGTAGTTATTTCCACTATTTTATCTTCCAGGTCACTTATCCGTTTTTCTGCCTAAGTTATTCTGCTATTGATCCCTTCTAGAGAATTTTTAATTTCATTTATTGTGTTGTTCATCACTGCTTGTTTGCTCTTTAGTTCTTCTAGGTCCTTGTTAAACATTTCTTGTATTTTCTCCATTCTATTTCCAAGATTTTAGATCATGTTTACTAACATCATTCTGAATTCATTTTCAGGTAGCCTGCCTTTTTCCTCTTCACTTGTTAGGTCTGTGCATTTTTATCTTGCTCCTTCATCTGCTGTTTCCCTGTCTTCTCATTTTGCTTAACTTACTGTGTTTGGGGTCTCCTTTCCGCAAGCTGCAGGTTCGTAGTTTCCGTTTTTTGGGGGTTTCTGTCCCCAGTGGCTAAGGTTGGTTTAGTGGGTTTTGTAGGCTTCCTGCTGGAGGAGACTAGTGCCTGTGTTCTGGTGGATGAGGCTGGGTATTGTCTTTCTGGTGGGCAGGTCCATGTCTGGTGATGTGTTTTGGGGTGTCTGTGGCCTTATTATGATTTTAGGCAGCCTCTGTGCTAATGAATGGGGTTGTGTTCCTGTCTTGCTAGTTGTTTGGCATAGGGTGTCCAGCACTGTAGCTTGCTGGTCGTTGAGTGGAGCTGGGTCTTGGCTTTGAGATGGAGATCTCTGTGAGAACTTTTGCTGTTTTATATTACATGGAGCTGGAGGTCTCTTATGGACCAGTGTCCTGAACTTGGCTCTCCCAGCTCAGTGGCACAGCCCTGATGCCTGGCTGGGGCACCAAGATCCTGTCCTCCACATGGCTCAGAATAAAAGGAACAGGAAAAAGAAATAAAGGAGAAGATAAAGTAAAATAAAGTTACTAAAATAAAAAATAATTATTAAGAAAAAAATTTTTTTAAGTAATAAAAGAACCCCAAGAAATGGACAGACAGAACCCTAGGACAAATGGTAAAAACAAACCTATAAAGGCAAAATCACACACAGAAGCATACACATACACAGTCACAAAAAGAGAAAAAGAAAAAAATGTGTATATCGTTGCTACCAAAATCCACCTCCTCAATTTGGGATGATTTGTTGTCTATTCAGGTATTCCACAGATGCAGCGTACATTAAATTGATTCTGGAGATTTAATCCGCTGCTCCTGAGGCTGCTGGGAGACATTTCCCTTTGTCTTCTTTGTTTGTACAGATCCCGGGGTTCAGCTTTGGATTTGGACCCGTCTCTGTGTGTAGGTCACTTGAGGGCGTCTGTCCTTTGCTCAGACAGGACGGGATTAAAGGAGCAGCTGATTCAGGAGCTCTGGCTCACTCAGGCTGGGGAAGGGAGGGGTATGGATGTGGGGTGAGCCTGCAGCAGCAGAGGCTGGAGCGACTTTACACCAGCCTGAGGAGCGCCATGCGTTCTCCCAGGGAAGTTGTCCGTTGATCACGGGACCCTGGCAGTGGCGGGCTGCACAGGCTCCCCGGAAGGGGGGTGTGGATAGTGACCTGTGCTCCTGCACAGGCTTCTTGGTGGCTGCAGCAGCAGCCTTAGCATCTCATGTTTGTCTCTGGGGTCTGCACTGATAGCCGCTTCTCGCGCCTGTCTCTGGAGCTCGTTTAAGCGGCACTCTTAATCCCCTCTACTCGTGCACCAGGAAACAAAAAGGCAAGAAAAAGTCTCTGGTCTCTTCGGCAGCTCCAGACTTTTTCCTGGACTCCCTCCTAGCTAGCTGTGGCACACTAGCTTCCTTCAGGCTGTGTTCATGCAGCCAACTCCAGTCCTCTCCCTGGGATGCGACCAAAGCCTGAGCCTCAGCTCCCAGCCCCAGCCCATTCCGGTGGGTGAGCAGGCAAGCCTCTCGGGCCGGTGAGTGCTGGTCGGCACTCTGTGCGGGAATCTCTCTGCTTTGCCCTCCACACCCCTGTTGCTGTGCTCTCCTCTGTGGCTCTGAAGCTTCCCCCCTCTGCCATCTGCAGTCTCCACCCCCAAAGGGGCTTCCTCGTGTGTAGAAGCCTTTCCTCCTTCACAGCTCCCTCCCACTGGTGCAGGTCCCATCCCTATTCTTTTGTCTCTGTTTTTTCTTTTCTTTTTTTTTTTGCCCTACCCAGGTACTTGGGGAGTTTCTTGCCTTTTGGGAGGCCTGAGGTCTTCCCCAGCATTCAATAGGTGTTTTGTAGGAGTTGTTCCACATGTAGATGTATTTCTGATGTATTTGTGGGGAGGAAGGTGATCTCCACGTCATACTCTTCCGCCATCTTGAAGCTTCTCTGTTGGAAGTTTTCAGTCACAGTTTCAATTTCAGCGCTTGTGATAGGTCTGTTTATATTTTCTATTTATTTCTGGTTCAGTCTTGGAAGGTTGTGCTTTTCTAAGAATTTGTCCATTTCTTCCCGGTTGTCCATTATATTGGCATATAGTTGCTTGTAATAATCTCTCATGGTCCTTTGTATTTCTGCAGTGTCAGTTGTTACTTCTCCTTTTTCATTTCTAATTCTGTTGATTTGAGTCTTCTCCCTTTTGTTCTTGATGAGTCTGGCTAATGGTTTATCAATTTTGTTTATTTTCTCAAAGCTTTTAATTTTATTGATCTTTGTGATTGTTTCTTTCATTTCTTTTTCATTTATTTCTGATCTAATCTTTATGATTTCTTTCCTTCTGCTAACTTCGGGTTTTTTTGGTCCTTCTTTCTCTAATTGCTTTAGGTGTAAGGTTACGTTGTTTATTTGTGATGTTTCTTGTTTCTTGAGGTAGATTTGTACTGCTATATACTTCACTCTTAGAACTGCTTTTGCTCCATCCCATAGGTTTTGGGTTGTTGTGTTTTCATTGTCATTTATTTCTAGGTATTTTTTAATTTCCTCTTTGATTTCTTCAGTGATCTCTTGGTTATTTAGTAGTGTGTTGTTTAGCCTCCATGTTTTTTATTTTTTAGTTTTTTTCCTGTAATTGATATGTAGTCTCATAGCGTTGTGGTCAGAAAAGATACTTGATACGATTTAAATTTTCATAAATTTACCAAGCCTTGATTTGTGACCGAAGATGTGATCTATCCTGGAGAATGTTCCATGAGCACTGGAGAAGAAAGTGTATTCTGTTGTTTTTGGATGCAGTGTCCTATAAATATCAGTTAAGTCCCATCTTGTTTAATGTGTCATTTAAAGGTTGTGTTTTCTTATTTGTTTTCATATTTGTTGATCTGTCTGTTGGTGAAAGTATGGTGTTAAAGTCCCCTACTATGATTATGTTACTGTTGATTTCCCCTTTTATGGGTGTTAGCATTTGCCTTATGTATTGAGGTGCTCCTATGGTGGGTGCATAAATTTTATAATTGTTATGTGTTCTTCTTGGATTGATCCCTTGATCATTATGTAGTGTCCTTCTTTGTCTTTTGTAATAGTCTTTATTTTAAACTCTATTTTTTCTGATATGAGAATTGCTACTCCAGGTTTCTTTTGATTTCCATTTGCATGGAATATCTTTTTCCAGTCCCTCACTTTTGGTCGGTATGTGCCCCTAGGTCTGAAGTGGGTCTCTTGTAGACAGCATATATACAGGTCTTGTTTTTGTATCCATTCTGCCAGTCTATGTCTTTTGGTTGGAGCATTTAATCCACTTACATTTAAGGTAATTCTCAATATGTATGTTCCTATCACCATTTTCTTAATTGTTTTTGGTTTCTTATTGTAGGTCTTTTCCTTCTCTTGTGTTTCCTGCCTAGAGAAGTTCCTTTAACATTTGTTATAAAGCTGCTTTGGTGGTGTTGAATTTTCTTAGCTCTTGTTTGTAAATGTTTTAATTTCTGCATTCAATCTGAATGAGATCATTGCTGGATAGCGTAATCTTGGTTGTAGGTTTTTCCCTTTCATCACTTTAAATATGTCCTTCCACTCCCTTCTGGCTTGCATTCTTTCTGCTCAAAAATCAGCTGTTAAGCTTATTGAGATTCCCTCATATGTTATTTGTTACTTTTCCCTTGTTGCTTTTAATATTTGTTCTTTGTATTTAGTTTTTGATAGTTTGATAAATATGTGTCTTGCCATGTTTCTCCTTGGATTTATCCTGTATGAGACTCTCTGTGCTTCCTGGACTACATTGACTATTTCCTTTCCCATATTAGCTAAGTTTTCAACTATAATCTTTTCAAATGTTTTCTCAGTCCCTTTCTTTTTCTCTTCTTCTTCTGAGACCCCTATAATTCGAATGTTGGTGTGTTTAATGTTGTCTCAGAGGTCTGTGAAACTGTCCTCAATTCTCTTCATTCTTTTTTCTGCTCTGTGGTATTTATTTCCATTATTTTATCTTCCAGGTCACTTATCCGTTCTTCTTCCTTCATTATTCTGCTATTCGTTCATTCTAGAGAATTTTTAATTTCATTTATTATGTTATTCATCATTGTTTGTTTGCTCTTTAGTTTTTCTAGGTCCTTGTTAAACGTTTCTTGTATTTTCTCCATTCTGTATCCAAGATTTTGGATCATCTTTACTTTCATTACTGTGAATTCTTTTTCAGGTAGACTGCCTATTTCCTCTTCATTTGTTTGGTGTGTTGGGTTTTTACTTTGCTCCTTCATCTTCTGTGTATTTCTCTGTCTTCTCATTTTGTTTCACTTACTGTGTTTGGGGTCTCCTTTTTGCAGGCTGCAGGTTCATAGTTCCTGTTGTTTTTGATGTCTGCCCCCACTGGGTAAGTTTGGTTTAGTGAGTTGTGTAGATTTCCTGGTGGAGGGGACTGGTGCCTCTGTTCTGGTGGATAAGCCTGGATCTTGTGTTTCTTGTGTGCAGGACTGTGTCCGGTGGTGTGTTTTGCAGTGTCTGTGAGCTTGTTATGATTTTAGGCAGCCTCTGTGCTAATGGATGGGGTTGTGTTCCTGTCTTGCTCATTGTTTGGCCTGGGATGTCCAGCACTGGACCTTGCTGGTCGTTGAGTGGAGCAGGGCCTTACCGTTGAGATGGAGATCTCCAGCAGAGCTCTCGCTGATTGGTGTTATGTGGGCCTGGGAGGTCGCTAATAGTCCAATGTCCTGAACTCGGCTCTCTCACCTCAGAATCTCAGGCCTCCCATCCAGCCAGAGCATCATGATCCTGTCAGCCACTTGGTTCAGAGAAAAGGGAGAATAAAAAGAAAGAAAGAAAAAATAAAATAAAATAAAAAAGTAATTAAAATAAAAAATAAAAAGAAATATTAACATAAAAAAATAAAAAAGTAATTAAATAAAAGAAGAGAGCAACCAAACCAATAAACAAATCCACCATTGATAACAAGCATCAAAAACTCTACTAAAATAAACATGGAAGTCAGTAACTAGTCAGTCACATACAGCAAACCCCATGTCTACAGTCCCTCTCAAAGTCCACCACCTCAATTTTGTGGTGATACGTTATCCATTTAGGTATTCCGCAGATGCAGGGTACATCAAGTTGATTATGGAAATTTAACCCACTGCTCCTGAGGCTGCACAGAGAAATTTCCCTTTCTCTTCTTTGTTGGCACAGCTCCCGGGGTTCAGCTTTGGATTTGGCCCCACCTCTGCATGCAGGTCGCCTGAGGGCATCTGTTCTGTGCCCAGACAGGAGGGGGTTAAAGGAGCAGCTGATTAGGGGGCTCTGCCTCACTCAGCCCAAGGGGAGGGTGGGGTACAGAATGCAGGGCAAGCCTGCAGTGGCAGAGGCTGGCATGACGCTGCAACAGCCTGAGGCATGTCATGTGTTCTCCCTCAGAAGTTGTCCCTGGATCTCGGGACCCTGGCTGTGGCGGGCTGCACAGTCTCCCAGAAGGGGAGGTGTGGATAGTGACCTGTGCTTGCACACAGGCTTCTTGGTGGCTGAAGTAGCAGCCTTAGTGTTTCATTTCTGTCTGATGTCTCCACTGGTAACGGCAGCTTGCACTTGTCTCTGAAGTTCGTTTAGGCAGTGTTCTGAATCTCCTCGCCTCATGCACCCCGAAACAATGGTCTCTTGCCTCTTAGGCAGGTCCAGAGTTTTTCCCAGACTCCCTCCTGGCTAACTGTGGTGCACAAGCCCCCTTTAGGCTGTGTTCACTCAGCCAACCCCAGTCCTCTCTCTGGGATCTGATCTCTGAATCCTGAGCCTCAGCTCCCAGCCCCCACCCGCCATGGCAGGGGAGCAGACAAGCCTCTCAGGCTGGTGAGTGCTGGTCAGCACTGATCACCTGTGTGGGATTCTCTCCACTTTGCCCTCTGCACCCCTGTTGCTGCGCTCTCCTCTGTGGCTCTAAAGCTTCCACCCCGCCCAGCCCCCGTCTCCGCCAGTTAAGGGGCTTCCTAGTGTGTGGAAACATTTCCTCCTTGACAGCTCCCTCCCAGAGGTCCAGGTCCCATCCCTATTCTTTTGTCTTTTTTTTTTCTTTTTTCTTTTACCCTACCCAGGTACGTGGGGAATTTCTTGCCATTTGGGAAGTGTGAGTTCTTCTGTCAGCATTCAGAAGGTGTTCTGTAGGAGTTGTTCCACGTGTAGATGTATTTTTGATGTATTTGTGGGGAGGAAGGTGATCTCCACGTCTTACTCCTCCACCATCTTGAAGGTCTCCCTAACTTCCTTTTTCAAATGTAAATACACATTGTGAAAACTTTTTAATGGATTTTAGTTTTATGTAATAGCATTATTTTTAATGGCCACATTAATACTTTTGCTTCATAAATTTATTCAAAAATATTTTTTGAACATCTACTGTGTGTCAGGTGATGAGGATAAGGCAGTGAATGGGAGAATAAAACTTCTCATCTTTGTGAAGCTTAGATGGTATTTCTTTATACAGATGTATTATAATTGTCTTAATCAATCATCACTTTTTTGGTCTATTAGATTCTTCTTTTTTGTTATTATAAATTATAAATCATGTTTAATTGAACATCCTTTTATTATAGCTTTATGCAGGTCATGATTGTGTAATCAAGCTAAGTTCTTCAAAATGAAATTATTAGTTGATGGCAATTATTAATTGCCAATTTTTGTCTAGAAGAGTTAGATCTTCTCAAACTCTTACCACTGGTTGTTATCATTTAAATTATTTTTCTATTTCTTTCTTAATTAAAGCAAGCACTCTTTCTTTCTTGACTTCCTATCAGATGAAGGACTGTTTATATCCTGTATATCCCATATATCTCCTGTATTTTTAGTTACACATCTCCACAAGATAGTAGCAAACCCAACCATAGCCTTAGTTGAAAGAACAAACTGCTAAAAAAGTAATTTGTGTCAGTGGCTTTAAACTGATAGTATTTGTTTCTGTATCACTAGAAACTGGCACAAGGCCTGGTATACCGTAGGCATTGAGTAAGTGTTGAATTTAGTTTTTAACCTGCATTCTTATTATTAAATATTGGTTCTGCTTTAAATGAAAGAAACTTGCAGTGTTTAGTCTCATTCTTTTGTTTCTTTACTTAGGAATGATTTATGAATAGAATTTGATATTACAGTTCATTACCATGGTAACAATCATAATCTCACAAACACCAGTCTTTTAAAATGACAATAACTGACAAAAGGGCTGAAAAAGCTTTTCATTTGTATAGTATCATTAGCAGTGATAGAAAAGGAAATAATGTAGATATTCAGATAAAAATATGCAATTTTGACTACTTTTTGAGCCATGGGAGATATTTTGAATCACTGGATTGCAGATATATTTGACTTATCTACAATCGATAAAACATTGTATAATAAAAATGGCACAGGATTTATAGGATTTAGAATCGTGAGAATTTTAGGTTCCTCTCTGCAGTGAATTAATGCCATCATTTAATATTTCTGAGATATAGTTTTCTCATTTATAAAATATGGACAGTTTTCTCCTTATTACAGCATAGGGTTGTATTGGGATTACCTAATGAACTCATTGATGTGAATGCATACTTTAGAGTATGACACAAATTATAAGATATTACTGTCCTTCTTATGGATGCTGATTTACTGTAATTTTGCATGACCTAAGTATGATGGAGATTGGATCCTTGGTTTGCAAATATATGTCACTCTACCTTGAAATGCAGTTTTTAATAAATTTTTAAAATTGATTTTGGTGATCATTGTGCAGCTCTGTGAATATAATAAAAATCACTCAGTTGTACCCTTTAAATGGAGAACTGAGTGGTATATTAATTAATTCTCAATAAAGCTGTTTTTTTTTTTTAAAAAAAGCCCATCAGTATACCTGCCACTGAAGAATTTTAGCTGGACATCTTTTCATGTGGAGCTCAACTATCTGGTCATAATAATGGGTTTCCATTCTTAATCTTCCCTTTTGCTGTCTTTCAAAAAATCAGACCCTCCGACTTGATAAAACAAAAGGATTCTGCTTCCTTTAGCCCCTAAAAAGGCAATCCAGTGTACTGGTTAAAAGCAAGGGTGTTGGAGCCTGGGTTCAAACCCTAGCTTTGTCACTTAAAGCTGTGTAATGATGATGTTCTGGTTACTCTCTCTGTAGTGAGGATAATAGGAGTAACTCTTCCATAGGGATGTGGTGTGCATTAAATGAGTTAATATAGTACAGTCCTTAGAGCACTGCTTGCCAAATAATGGGTATCATTTAAGAGCAGTTCTTACTATGATGATCTTAATCTAAACTGTGGCCCTCCTTGTTGTATCCTCAAACTCATTAAGGTGTTCTGGTAAATAAAGAGCTCTCCCTTGAGAACTCCATCATTTAGTAGTAGAAAACACGGATAGACAATTTGAAATGAAAACATTTCCTTTTATGTTTGCTCTGATTTCCTTTTCCTTTCATGTTTCCTCTTATGTTTGCTCAGATTTTCTTTTATGTCTACTCAGATTTTTATTCAAGTATATCTTTCTCTGATCCAATGAAGAAAGGAACAGCTATAGTCCTTTAGTTGTTTACTTTTGTGTATGTGTGATGGGAGAATGTTTGTATGTGTTAAATAACCATATTTTCCTTTTTGATACATAATACATATTATATGTATAAAATCTCCAGTGTAGACTTTGTGTGTACCCAAATGAATGTGCCTGGCACACAGTGGGGTTCAATAAGTCCTTGAAAAACTAAGTGGATGAATGGGCTCAGATAATATGAAATTATCTTCAGTTTCACTGAGGTCATACCCTGGTGCTTAGCAGCAAACTGGCTGTGATGTTATCACCATCACCTTGTGTTTATATATTGCATTTTTCTTTCCAAAGCACATTTATATCATATTTTGACAATAGCATAATACACATAAATACGTATTTTGTGATTCCAATTATACATATTATAATTGAATATGCTTTTGTAATGCATCTTGCTTAGAAACATTTCCACAAGTTGTGTATTAAGTCATTTCATCCTCAGAACAATTTTATGAGATAGATTGGACAGGTAACACAGACTTTCTTTTCAAAGGAGAAAAAAATTACTGCACAACTTTAAGGAACTTAATAAAAGAATTAGACAAGTTGTGGAGTTAAGACAAGAATGGAGACTTAATGCTTCACTTTGACTTGGGTTACATACCCATTCTGGTACCAGCCTCCATGGCCTAAAGGAGATAATGTTTTAATTGTCCAGACCTGGCACTTAGGCTCTCTGTGGAACTTTTGAACTACATAGACTAAGAGAGAAGGAGGGAGAATTCTTCAAATGAAAATGTGGTTCTGTTTTCAGAAGAGGGATGGGAGGCTGGGTTGGCAAAAACAGTAGCTGAATGTTGTGACATCTATCCAGCTTTTTACCACAGTTGCCTGTTATTTAGCTTTCTATATTTCTATAAACACTTGTTAGTGAAAAGGTCAGTTCCAAGTTGTTTTATCACCCATTCCTTTCCTCTAATGTCCCTGATGGACCATATCCTGACTATACAAAACATTCTCATAGATTTGGAGCAGTCATGCTTGCTGAAACCTTTTCTTAAAAAAATTGAAGTATAGTTGATTTATAATGTTTTAAGAATGAAATAATGCCATTTGCAGCAACATGGTCATTGATGGAACTAGAGATTATTATACTAAGTGAAGTAAGCCAGAAAGGGAAAGACAAATACCATATGATATCAATTATATGTGGAATCTAAAATATGAAGACTTTTTTAACTTAAAAAATTATTTTAATATCTTCAGCAAATTTAAATTTTGCAACCAGTAAATTTGTTGTTTTTCAGTTAACAAACAAACAAAATAACGTGTGAGAACAAGTGGGTAATTTTTTTTAATGGTGAATAAAGTAGAAGTACAATGGCTGGGATCTTTGAGACGTAAAGAGAATTCCAAGTCTGTTTAAGAGAGCTAAAAATTCTCAAATAGTACGTGTTATACTGGATTGAACGAGCAACAAAAATAGCAGAAATACTTCACTACATAAGATCATAAAACTCACATATATGTTTAAAAATCATTAGGGCTGGCTGCCTGGGCGGGCTCCCACCTGGGTGGGCTTGTGTGCCGCAACCACCAGCTTGACTGGCTCTTGCACCCCAGCTGCTGCCTCTGCACGCTCCCGTGCCAACCGCTGCCTCGCGGGCCCCAGGAGCAGATGCCCGCAAGTTGCCCACTTGCAGAGGCAGAGATGAAACCACAGCTGAGCCCCAAGGGTCGAGTGACTTAGGAAGCAGGGCTGAAATCTCTCCCCACACCTGCATGAGCCACAGATTTATACCTCCACTGCCGATTTTGTAAATACAGCACCCGCAGGGCATTTGAACAGCCAACGGATGCTCCTGCAGCTGAGACAGGTTGGCCTTAGCATCTGGGGGCTTTGTGGGTGTGTGCATATGGGGGCCAGGCCAGGCCAGGATCTGAGCTACCTCCATAGCTCTCACAGCAGGTCCAGGTGCATGACCACTGTGGTCCTGGGACCTGACTTCAGTGGATCTGCACTGGTGGCCTTGTGAAAACAATGCCTGAGGGACATGTGGCCTTGTGAAAACAATGCCTGAGGGACACCAGGGCTAATTGTTGGCATTCCCACAATTGAGGTGGGGCCGAGGGCAGTGCCAACAGCAGTG
The DNA here is from genome assembly GCF_000442215.2 of Lipotes vexillifer. Classification (NCBI taxonomy): domain Eukaryota; kingdom Metazoa; phylum Chordata; class Mammalia; order Artiodactyla; family Lipotidae; genus Lipotes; species Lipotes vexillifer. Next base: position 1,046,919 of record NW_006772588.1, on the reverse strand, counting down.
TACTTTGGGAGCCAGCACAAAGGGTGAAAGGTGATACAATAGAGCACACTCACCAGTGAATGGCTCTGGCAGAGGAATATTTAGTGGCTCTTCTCCCAGTGGGACTGTTCCATTTCCACCTACCTCACATTGCAGCTCAGAAGTGGATCTGGGGGCTTCTACTCCAACAACTAGGGAGCAGACTCTGCCCCTAATAGGGCAGGGACAACCACAGAGCAAAGAGGAGGCCCTGCTCAATATCCAGTGCAGGCTCTGGTCACAACACCAGTCACACCCCCTATCAAGGGGATAATGGCGAGCATATACTAAGGAAAGAGATGGCAGGCATCCATACTAAAAACAGCCCTTGCACCAAAAATACTAAACCCATGCAGGCTACACAGGGACAGACGCTCCCAGATAAAAATAGCCCTCCAAGACCACAGTAGATAATTGTTTCTCCTAGACTCATAGAGCAAGAGAAATAAAGGTAAAATGAAGAAGCAGAGGAACCACTTCCAATGAAAAGATCAAGAGAATTCCCCTGAAGAAAACAAACAATGAAACAGACTTCTTCAGTATAATAGACACTGAGTTCAAAAAGGAGACAATGAAAATACAGAAGGAATTATGAAAGGCTATTGACACAGGTGCAGATTACTGTAAAAAGGAACTAGAAACTATAAGGAAGAACAAAGAAAAAGTAGAAAGTTCATTTGCAGAGATGAAAGCTGAACTAAAAGCAATGAATAGCATAATGAATAATTTTGAAGAACGAATAAGTGATCAGGAAGATAGAATAATGGAAATCACACAATTAGAACAGCAGACAGAAACCCAAATGAAAAAAAAAAAGAGAAAAAGAAAACAATATAAGAGATCAATGAGGTAATATAAAGCATGCCAATCTATGCATAATAGTGTTCCCAGAAGAAAAAGAAGATTGAAAATATATTCTGAGACTGAAAACTTCCCAAACCTAAAGAAGGAAACAGATATCCATTTACAGGAAGCATAGAGGGTCCCAAATAAGATAAATAAAAACAGACCTACACCAAGACATGTTATAATGTAAATGGCAAACGTTAAAGATAAACAGAGGATTCTAAAGGCAGCAAGAGAAAAATAAAGCGTTAGTTACAAGGGAACCCCCATAAGGATATCAGCTGATTTCTCTACAAAACGTTGCAGGCCAGAAGGGAGTGACAAGGTATATATTGATACAAAGTCCTGAAAGGGAAAAATCTGCAACCTAGGATACTCTACTCAGCAAGATTAACATTTAGAAAAGAAGGAGAGATAAAGAATTTTCAGACAAGCAAAAACGAAAAGAATACAGCAATACTAAACCTATAAAAAAGGAAATATTGAAAAGTTTTCTCTAAATAGAAAAGAAGTCTATAGGACAGAGAAAATCACAAATGAAAAGCAGATCACTTAAATAAGCCAGTATGCAGATTAAAAACAATTTTTTTGTGTGTGTGACAGCATTGATAACCACAATGAACAGCAAAAGGATGAACATGAAGATATAAACAAGGGCATCAGAATCATAAAGTGTGGGAGAGAAGAGTAAGAAAATGTAAATTTTTTTTTTCTAGAATGTGTTTGAGCCTATATGACTACCAGTCTAAAGCAAGTATTTATAGAAAGGGTTTAACATACTTGAAAAACAGGGCAACCACAAATCAAAAACATACATTAGATTCACAAAAACCAAAAAGATGAGAATATAAGCATAATACAAAAGAAAATCATCAACCACAAAAGGAGAAACAACAAAAAAGAAAGGGACAAAGAAGAAATATAAAATCCAGAGGAAAACAAGATTTAAAATGGCAATAAATACATATCTATTAATAATTACCTTAAATGTCAATGGACCAAATGCTCCCATCAAAAGACACAGAGTAGGGCTTCCCTGGTGGCGCAGTAGTTGAGAGTCCGCCTGCCGATGCAGGGGACACGGGTTCGTGCCCCGGTCCGGGAGGATCCCACATGCCGCGGAGCGGCTGGGCCCGTGAGCCATGCCCACTGAGCCTGTGCGTCCGGAGCCTGTGCTCCGCAATGGGAGAGGCCACAACAGTGAGAGGCCCGCATACCACAAAAAGAAAAAAAAAGACACAGAGTAGCATTGGATAAAAAAACAAGAGCCTACAATATGCTGCCTACAGGAGACCCACTTTAGGGTAAATGACACACATAGATTGAAAGTGAGGGGATGGAAAGAGATATTTCATGCAATGGAAATGACAAGAAAGCAGGGGTAGCAACACTTATATCAGACAAAATAGACTTTAAAACAAAGGCCATAAAGAAAGATAAAGAAGGACACTATATAATGATAAAAGTATCAATACAAGAAGAGGATTTTACACTCATCAACATATATGCCTCTAATATAGGAGCACCCAAATACATAAAACAAATACTAACAGACATAAAGGGAGAAATTAACAGGAATACAATAATAGTAGGAGACTTTATCACCCCACTAACATCAGTGGACAGATCTTCTAGACAGAGAATCAATAGTGAAACAGACATCCTAAATGATACAATAGAACAGTTACACTTAATTGATGTTTTCAGGACATCACATCTAAAAAAAACAGAATACACATTCTTTTCAAGTGTACATGGAACATTCTCTAGAATTGACCACATACTACAGCACAAAACAAACCTCAACAAATTTAAGAGTATAGAAATTATCTCAAGCATCTTTTCTGACCACAACAGCATGAAACTAGAAATCAACCACAGAAAAAGAAATGAGAAAAAAATAATTACATGGAAACTAAACAGTATGCTACTAAAAAAACCAGTGGGTCAACAATGAAATTAAAAAATACCTTGAGGCAAATGCCAATGAAAACACAACCATATAAAATCTATGGGATGGAGCAAAAGCAGTTCTTAGAGGGAAGTTCATAGTGATACAGGCCTTCTTTAAGAAACAAGAAAAATCTCAAATAAACAACCTAACCCGCCACCTAAAAGAATTAGAAAGAGAAAAACAAACAAAACTCAAAGTCAGCAGAAAAAAGGAGATAATAAAGATTAGAGAGGAAATAAATAAAATAGAGATTAAAAATCATAGAAAAAATCAATAAAACCAAGAGCTGGTTCTTTGAAATGGTAAACAAAACTGACAAACCTTTGGCCATGCTCACCTAGAAGAAAAGAGAGAAGAGCCAAATAAACAAAATAAGAAATGAAAGAGGAGAAATCACAACTGATACTGCAGAAATACAAAAAAACCATAAAAGAACAAATTCAACAACCTAGAAGAAATGGACAACTTTCTAGAAAGATACAGCCCACCAAAACTGAATCAAGAAAAAATACATAACTTTAGCAGACTGATCACTAGAAGTGAAACAGAACCTGTAATTTTAAAAAATCCCTATAAACAAAAGTCCATGACCAGATGACTTCACAGGTGAATTCTACCAAACATACAAAGAAGAACTTATACTGATCCTTCTCAAACTCTTCCAAAAGACTGAAGAAGAAGGAAACTCCCAAAGACATTCTGTGAAGCCACCATCACCCTTATAACAAAACCAGATAGACACTACCAGAAAAGAAAATTATAGGCCAATATCTTTGATGACTATAGATGCAAAAATTCTTAACAAAATATTAGCAAATAACAACACATAAAAAAAATCATACACCACAGCCAAGTTGGATTCATCCTAGGGTCACAAGGATGGTTCAACATATGCAAATCAATCAATGTGATACACCACATCCACAAAAGGAAAGACAAAAACCACATGATCATCTCAATAGATGCAGAAGAAGCGTTCAATAAAATTCAACATACATTCATGATAAAAACCCTTATGAAAGTGGGTATAGAGAGAATATATCTCAACATAATAAAAGCTATTTATGACAAACCCACAGCCAAAAGAATATTCAATAGTGAAAAGCAAAAAGCCTTCCCACTAAAATCTGGTACAAGACAAGGATGCCCACTCTCACCATTTCTCTTCAACACAGTATTGGAAGTGATAGCCACAGCAATCAGACAAGAAAAAAGAAATAGAATGTATTCAAATTGGTAGGGAGAGGTGTAAAATTGTCATTATATGCAGATAATATGACACTATATAGAGAAAACCCTAAAGACTCCACACAAAAACTTAGTAGAACTGATAAATGAATTCAGCAAGATAGCAGGATAGAAGATTAACATACAGAAATTGTTTACATTTCTTTACACTAACAAATATCAGAAAGGGAATATAAACAAACAATCCCTTTTAAAACCCATGTCAAGGGCTTCCCTGGTGGCGCAGTGGTTGAGAGTCAGCCTGCCGATGCAGGGGACACGGGTTTGTGCCCCGGTCCGGGAAGATCCCACATGCCGCGGAGTGGCTAGGCCCGTGAGACATGGCCACTGAGCCTGCGTGTCCGGAGCCTGTGCTCCGCAATGGGAGAGGCCACAACAGTGAGAAGCCTGCGTACCGCAAAAAGAAAAAAAAACAAAACAAAAAAACCACATCAAAAAAAAAAAACAACTTAGGAATAAACCTCACCAAGGAGATGAAAGACATATCCTGAGAACTACAAAACATTAATAAAGGAAATTGAAGGTGTTTCAAAGAAATGGAAAGATACCCCATGCTCTTGGATTGGAAGAATTAATATTGTTAAAATGGCCATGTTACCCAAAGCAATCTACAGATTTAATGTGATCCCTATCAAATTATCCATGACATTTTTTTTAACATCTTTATTGGAGTATAATTGCTTTACAATGGTGTGTTAGTTTCTGCTTTACAACAAAGTGAATCAGTTATACATATACATATGTTCCCATATCTCTTCCCCCATGACATTTTTCACAGAGCTGGAACAAATAATCCTAAAATTTGTATGGAACCATAAAAGACCCAGAATTGCCAAAGCAATCCTGAGGAAAAAGAACAAAGCAGGAAGCAAAACCCTGCCAGATTTCAGACAATATTAAAAGCTACAGTAATCCAAACAGCATGGTATTGGCACAAAAACAGACATACTGATCAATGGAACAGAATAGAGAGACCAGAAATAAACCCACACACAATTAATCTTTGACAAAGGAGACAAGAATACACAATGGGGAAAAGACAGTCTCTTCAGCAAGTGGTGTTGGGGAAGCTAGACAGCTGCATGTAAATCAATGACGTTAGAACACTCCCTCACACCATGCACAGAAATAAACTCAAAATGGCTTAAGGACTTAAATATAAGGCAAGATACCATAAAACTCCTAGAAGAGAGCATAGGCAAAATATTCTCTGGCATAAATCGTACCAATGTTTTCTTAAGTCAGTTTCCCAAGGCAACAGACATAAAAGCAAAAATAAACAAGTGAGACCTAATCAAACTTATAAGCTTTTGCACAACAAAGGAAACCGTAAACAAAACAAAAAGACAACCTATGGACTGGGAGAAAATATTTGCAAATGATGCAACTGACAAGGGCTTAATTTCCAAAATATACAAAGAGCTCATACAATTCAGTAACAAAAAAACAACCCAATCAAAAAATGGGCAGAAGACCTAAATAGACATTTCTCCAAAGAAGACATACAGATGGCCAATAGGCACATAAAAAGATGTTCATCATCGCTAATTATTAGAGAAATGCAAATCAAAACTACAGTGAGGTATCACTTCACACCAGTCAGAATGGCCATTATTAAAAAGGTAGACTTTTTGTACTTCGCTGATGGCTAAGTGGTTAAGAATGCACCTGCCAGGGCTTCCCTGGTGGCGCAGTGGTTGAGAATCCGCCTGCTGATGCAGGGGACATGGGTTCGTTCCCTGGTCCGGGAAGATGCCACATGCCACGGAGCAGCTGGGCCCGTGAGCCATGGCCACTGAGCCTGCGCGTCTGGAGCTTGTGCTCTGCAGTAGGAGGGGCCACAACAGTGAGAGGCCCGTGTGCTGGAAAAAAAAAAAAAAGAATCCACCTGCCAATG
>NW_006772588.1:1009306-1038959 GCF_000442215.2 Lipotes vexillifer | reverse complement strand
TATATATATATATATATATATATATATATATATATATATATATATATATATATATATATGACTCTCTTGTTTCCTATCAGTAAATTCTCAACCCCTTACCTTGGAACTGAGGACCCTCTGTTATCTAACATTTCCTGGTGAAGCCCTGCTTCTCTACTTTTCCATGCTTATCAAGTGCTGTCATGTAATGAGTGTTACAAATGTTTGGCACTTTTTGTATTTCTACACTTGAGTGTCTTTTACCTTGGCCTTAAGCACTTCCCTGAGTTTTCATGAAATTGAGTCATGAAATCACAGTTCAACTGGTACTTTTCTATCATCTCTCCACTGAGAAGTACTGGCATCTGTACTTAATGTCATAAACAATTTCTAAGTCAGAAGCTCTGCATGAAAATGCTAATCCAGAGTTTATTTCCCATTATGTTAAAGGAGAAAAATTGTAATGTGTTTTATATCACACCCAAATCCCCCAATCAATTTTCTAAAATGTTGCTATAATATAAATGCCTATGTATAAGCAAGAAACTATATTAATATTTAAAACACCTAAACCGAATAGTGGTTACTTTATATGAAATAACATGTGTAATATACTGTGATCCAAACACCTTTACAATATGGAGGGGCAAATAACACACAGCAATAAATAAATTTGTTATAAAAGTACAGACAAAAGTTACACAGAAAACCAGCCAACTTCCTGTGTGAGTTGATATTTACCATGTGATGTATAAATATAGCATTTAAAGAAAGTTGAGAAGGAAGCAAAGAAGAAGGATTGTAATAGCCATTGTTCAGCACCGGTTGTACAAAGTGATAGTGCTGACAAATTGGGTAGTGATGGAAGAATTTCAGATAAGCCATCAATGTCAGAGAAATTAACTGAATCCCACTTATATTGGTTTTGCTGAAGAAACACAAAGCAACGCTTTGGTAGATCTTCATAAGAGGTTGGTCAAGTCTTTAAGGTTAAACATTTGCAAAATGGAGCTTTGCTTACACTCCTAAAGTTCACGTTGATAAGGTTTTTTTTCTATTTGTTTGTTTGTAACTTGTTATGGGTTGAATTGTTTCCCTTGCAATTCATATGTTGAAATCTAAACCCTCAGTACCTCAGAATGTGACATTATTTGGAGATAGATCTTTACAGAGGTAATCAAGTTAAAGTGAGGTCATTTGGGTGGGTCCTAATCCAATACAACTGGTGTCCTTATAAAAAGGAGGAATTTGGACATGCATAAAGAGATATGCATAAAGGCAAAATGATGTGGTGAGACACAGGAGAAAGATGGCCATCTACAAACCAAGGAGAGAGGCCCCTTCCTCACAGTCCTTAGAAGGAAAAAACCCTGCCAATAATCTTAATTTTGGACTTCTAGCCTCCATAAATGTAAGACAGTAAGTTTCTGTTGCTTAAGCCACCTAGTTTGTGTTACATTTTTACAGCAACCCTAGCAAACCAATACAGTGCTCTAAGAGACTGAAAGCTAGTTTAAAAAAAAAAACTTCTTATCATCTTGTCATATCAAATATGACACTGTTGTGTCTCTCAGGCACTATATATAGATGTGATTCTGAGGCCCTATTGTATTTGAATGTAACTTGAGATTTTTTTTCTGCACATCCTTTTGTTAAAAATGTCATTTGGAGTTTTGAGGTTGTAAATATGAATGAATAGAAAATACAAATATTTTCTGGAATAGAGATTGGTAAACTTTTTCCCTAAAGGGTAAGATGATAATATTTTAGGCTCTGTGGCCATAAGGTCTCCATTGCAACTACTCAGTTCTGCCACTGTAGCATGAAAGCAGCCATAGATAATATATAAATCAATGAGCCTGGCTGTGTTCCAATAAAACTTTGTTTATGGACTCTGAGAGTTGAATTTCTTATAATTTTCATGAATTCTTATGATTTTTCCCCTATTCATTTAAAAATATAAAAATAATTAATTTTTAACTTGTGAGTTATACAAAAACAGATGGCAGGCTGAATTTTGCCTGTGGGCTATAGTTTGACTATGTTTCCTATAAAAACCATCTGTGAAGTTTGGTGGTAAATTTTATGTGTCAACTGGGCTAGGCCTTGGTACCCTGATATTTGGTCAAACATTATTCTAGCTGTTTCTGTGAAGATATTTTTTAGATGAGATTAGCTTTTAAATCAGTAGACTTTTAGTGAAGCAGATTGTTCTCCATACTGTGACTGGGCCTCATCCAATCAGTTGAAGGCCTGAAACAAAAAAAATACTGAGCCTCACCCACCCCTCCCCAAGAAGAGAAATTGTGTCAGCAGGCTGCCTTCAGACTTGAGCTCTAACTGTCTCTTGGGTCTCCAGCCTGCTAGCCTACCCTGAAGATTTTGGACTTGCCAACCTACACAGTTATGTGAGCCAATTCCTTAAAATAAATCTTTCTTTCTCTTGATATATCTATACATATATATGTATACACACACACACACACACACACACACACATCCTATTGGTTTTGTTTCTCTGGAGAAAGTTTACTAATACATTTAGTCACTAGAAAAAAAAAAAGCAGGTATTCTATCAGGAAAATGTTTATTAGAGAGATGGTTTGAGGAGTAAGTCCTTCTTCCTCTGAATTTTTATAGCTTTTACCTATTTTATGAAACGAATTTCCTTGAGTAGTGTTGCATTACACTTTACACAAGTCATTTACTTTACACAAATTAATGGGCATAGTTTAGCAACAGTTTCACAGTAAGAATTCAACAGAAGATCACTGTAAAAGGATCTTTTGCTTGTTTGCTCTTTATTATATTTCATATATTAATGTTATATTGTGCATTTAAAAACACTGCAATTAAACCATATATGCTGTACCTTTTGCATAATTTAAGAGCTTTTCAAGATATATTTTGACTACATTTTTATTTTCACAATCTAGGAATTGACTTTAAATTCTAAGCATCATGTGAGTTGTAAAGAGCTGCAACTGACTTATGTTAAAATTATTTTAAAACTATTATCCACTCCCTAAGATTATAAATTTGCAAACTCCTCAGGAGCGGAAATCTATATTATTTTTTCTATTCATCATATGAAACATTCAATAACTATTTACTAACTGAATATAATCCATGGATAAGTGTTACGTCTGAGAGGAAATTTTTATATCGTAAATATGCCTACATTGAATCCCCAATCACTTTCTTTATCTACTTAGCTTTCACAGGTGGGCAATACAAATAGTTTTAATGCAACATTCATTTTTACCTAGAGCTAATGAACATGATTCTTAGGTAGTCTAACTCATTAGGCATTAATAGTCTTACTTATAATATATTGGATTGGCCAAAAAGTTTGTCCGGGTTTTTCCATAACATCTTACAGAAAAACCTGAACGAACATTTTGGCCAGCCCAATATTTAAATGTTATTGTGAAATTATATAATATTGTATCTTTTCAAACTTAAATAGCAAATCCATCCCACTGGTTGAGAGGAATCATTACATAGTAGACATTCTTCTATGTGGTCCATTTATTGGAATATACTTGTTCATAGTAGTCACTTATGACCCTTTGTGTTTCTGTGGTGTTGGTTGTAACTTCTTTTTCATTTCTGACTTTATTGATTTGAGCCCTCTTTCTTTTCTTCTTGATGGGTCTGGCTAAAGGTTTATCAATTTTGTTTGTCTTTTCAAAGAACCAGCTTTTAGTTTCATTGATCTTTTCTATTGTTTTTTTTTTTTAAGTCTCTATTTCATTTATTTCTGCTCTGATCTTTATGATTTCTTTCCTTCTACTTATTTTGGGTTTTCTATGTTCTTCTTTCTCCAGTTCCTTTAGGTGCAAGGTTAGGTTGTTTATTTAAGATTTTTTCTTATTTCCTGAGGTAAGTGTGTATTGTTATAAACTGCTCTCTTAGAACTGCTTTTGCTGTGTCTGGTAGGTTTTGGATCATCATGTTTTTGTTTTCATTTGTCTGTATGTACTTTTAAATTTCCTCTTTAATTTCTTCAGTGATCCTTTGGTTGTTTAGTAGCATATTGTTTAGCCTTCACATGTTTGCATTTTTTGCAGTTTTTTTCTTGTAGTTGATTTCTAGTCTCATAGCTCTGTGCTCGGAAAAGACGCTCAATATGATTCCAATTTTCTTGAATTTACTGAGGCATGTTATGTAACCTAGCATGTGATCTATCCTGGAGAATGTTCCATGTGCACTTAAAAAGAATGTGTATTCTGCTTCTTTTGGCTAGAATGCTCTCTATATATCAATTAAGTCCATTTGATCTAATGTGTTACTTAAGGCCTGTGTTTCCTTTTTAATTTTGTTTCTGGATGATCTGTGCATTGATGTGAGTGGTGGTGTTAAACTCCCCTACTATTATTGTGTCACTGTTGATTTGGCCTTTTATGGCTGTTAATATCTGCCTTATATATTTAGTTGGGTGCATATATATTTACAATTGTTGTATCTTCTTGGATTGATCCCTTGATCATTATGTAGTATCCTTTTTTGTCTCTTGTAATAGTCTTTATTTTAAAGTCTACTTTGTCTGATGTAAGTATTGCTACTCCAGCTTTCTTTTCCTTTTTAAAAAATTTATTTATTTTATTTATTTTTGGCTTTCTTGGGTCTTCGTTGCTGTGTGTGAGCTTTCTCTAGTTGCAGTGAGTGGGGGCTATTCTTCATTATGGCGTGCAGACTTCTCATTGTGGTGGCTACTCTTGTTGCGGAGCATGGGCTCTAGGCGCACGGGCTTCAGTAGTTGTGGCAAGTGGGCTCAGTAGTTGTGGCTCCTGGGCTCTAGAGCACAGGCTCAGTAGCTGTGGTGCACAGGCTTAGTTGCTCTGAGGCATGTGGGTTTTTCCCAGACCAGGGCTCAAACCCATGTTCCCTGCATTGGCAGGCGGATTCTTAACCACTGTGCCATCAGGGAAGCCCCTCCAGCTTTCTTTTGATTTACATTTGCATGGAATATCTTTTTCTATCCCCTCACTTTCAGTCTGTATATAACTCCTGATCTGAAGTGAGTCTGTTATAGGCAGCATATATACGAGTCTCATTTCTGTATTCATTCAGCCACTCTGTGTTTTTGGTTGGAGCATTTAATCCATTTATATTTAAGGCAATTATCAATATGTATGTTCTTATTGCCATTTTGTCAGTTGTTTTGGATTTGTTGAAATTAGACCACTCTCTAATACTATATACAAAAATAAACTCAAAATGGATTAAAGACCTAATTGTAAGACTAGATACTATAAAAATCCTAGCGGAAAACATAGGCAGAACACTCTGACATAAATCACAGCAGTACTTTTTTGGATCCATTTTTTAAAGTAAAGGAAATAAAAGCAAAAATAAACAAATGGGACCTAATTAAACTTAAAAGCTTTTGCACAGAAAAGGAAACCATTGACAAAATGAAAAGACAACATACTGAGTGGGAGAAAATATTTGCAAATGATATGACTGGTAGGGGATTAATATCCAACATATATGAACAGCTCATACAACTCAACATCAAAAAAAAACCCAACCCAATTAAAAAATGGGCAGAAGAACTGAATAGACATTTTTTCCAAAGAGGAAATGCAGATGGCCAGCAGGCACAAGAAAAGATGCTCAACGTTGTTAATCATCAGGGAAATGCAAGTCAACCACAATGAGATATCATCTCATACCTGTGAGAATGGCTATCATCAAAAGAATACAAATAACAAATGTTGGCAAGGATGTGGAGAAAAGAGAGCCCTCATACCCCACTGATGGGAATTTAAATTGATGCAGCCACTGTGGAAAACAATATGGAGGTTTCACAAGAGACTAAAAATAGAGCTACATTATGACCTAGCAATTCTACTCCAGGGTATATATCCAAAAAAAACAAAAACGCTAATTTAAAAAGACACATGCACCCCAATGTTCATAGCAGCATTATTTACAGTTGCCAAGATATGGAAGCAAGCTAAGTGTCCATCAATAGATGACTGAATAAAGAAGATGTGGTATATATATATATATATATATATATATACAATGGAAACTACTCAGCCATAAAAAAGAGTGAAATTTGCCATTTGCAGCAAGGTGGATGGACTTGGAGCGCATTATGCTAAGTGAAATAAGTCAGACAGAGAAAGACAAATTCTGTATGTTATCACTTATATGTGAAATCTAAAAAATACAACAAACTAGTGAATAAAACAAAAAAGAAACAGACTCAGAAATAGAGAACAAACTAGCGGTTACCAGTGGTGGTGGGGGGGAGGGACAATATAGGGGTGGAAGAGTGGGAGATACAAATTATTGGGTGTAAGATAGTCTCAAGGATGTATTGTACAGCATGGGGAATAGAGCCAATATTTTGTAATAACTGTAAATGGAGTGTAACCTTTAAAAACTGTACAAAAAATTAAAAAATTAAATTAAATTAAATTAAAAAACAAAGTAAACTCATCTCAAATATTTCTAGAATTGGGTGGTGATAAGGGCTGCTCTCTGGTTAGTATTCACACATGAAACAAGATCCACTCAAGCCAGTTTCCTGTTTCTAGTCATTTGCCTGTGTTTGGTACCGTAAGAAACTTAACAATTTGGAATAGCCATTGAGAAGGGGAAGAACAGCCAGAAGGAAAGGAAAAGAGTGAATAATGGACTTGAGAAGAATCACATGAAGATGACTTTAACTAGAAAACAATGAGACATTGTGGTGTTACTGCTAAATTATTGCTAAGAGATTTAGAATTCCAAGAAGCTGGAGTCTGCTGGGTAATGTGTGAATAATAAGAAAGAAATTGGTCACATATTGGCTCAGGGATAATTTCAGTTAATGATGCAACAAAGTCAATAGGTCATGGGCATTCCATTATTTTACATTCAGCTGACCTCTTTTAATGAAGAGCTAAGTATTGACATAGGCCTAATCAAGGATGCATGACTGATCTTTTTTTAGAGTTTTTGGGACTAGACATACCAGCTTGATTTCTTTTGTTTTCCCTCCTCATCCCAGAATAGGCAAGTCTGTAACTAGAGCTACTAGAAGTAAATTTGGGCAGACTGATTGAAAATCTTTTCAGAGAATTTGTTTTGATAATGCAGTGTATTCAGGGCTGGATCCCCTTCCAGACCTCTGGGCCCCAGTTATTTGTCCTGATTTCTTCCATCCCCTTCATGATACTGACTGTGACCCCTAATACTCTGTGCCCTGGGACTTTGTACTTTGTGTCTATAGATGTATCTAACTAAGTGAGAGTCTCATAGGAGCCATGAGCATGGTCCTGGTGATATTGTTTTGTTGCGGGGCAGGGGGGTTCTCTTTTTGTCCTACTGTCCAAAAGAGCCTTGGATTCCTAGCATGGATTTTATTATTCAACATTAGTATTGTTATACTTTTTCTAAAAAAAGTTGCCACAGAATTTCTGCTCGAATTTCTAATGTGTGCTACTCAGCATTTTTGCTTTTAGCACTCCAAGTTTCTAAACATGTAGTAGTAACTATAGAAGTAAGCTGATCTCTGTTCCTACACTGTCTCAGATTGATGGGAGATCCTGAGCTAGCTCCACCTATAATGTCCTACGTCAGACAGGGGCTTTCTTTCCTTCCCATATTACTATCAGTTGTGCAGAGCTCTGACCTTTTTTCTAGGGAGGTACAAAGATCCTGAGCTGCTGAAAGGGAGATTATTCTATTTAGAATAGTCTATACAGAATAAGCTATTTTAGAGTATAGATTATGGGTTGGATGGGGATTGAGCAAGTTTTGAAAGCATCTAGGTATCATTCTTGCTGGATTTCCAGTGGGTAGCCTGCTCTCTACTATCAATCAGAAGAGCAACTAAAGCAGTGCTTCAGGGCAGGTGTTGTGCCGTTCTGAGAACATGCAGACTATATTGTTTTCAAGCACTTAATGCCTGATGTGGCCACTGACTCTGCTTCTAGCTGCTTCCTGTTCTCCCAGTCCATGTGACAATCTATTCCCTGCAAAGCATTGCCCAGGCCAGTCGTTCAGTGCCTACACTTCAACTCCTGTACTCCCATCACTTCCCGTCTCTCTATCCTCCACCCCGTGGAATCTTTACCTAGTTTGAGAATCTGTGTGTGTTGGAGAGGAAACTTGAACCTTTTAAATATTTTCTGCCCCTCTTTGGTACTTTGACTGTGGAAATTGAAAGCCAAGAATTTGTTACTTTTCTTCTCTGATTCCGAACTGCCAGGGCTAGGGTACAAGTGACTGCATCGTAGCAGGCTGAATGGTGCTCAACAGTTAACATTTCAAAATGGTAACACTTCTTTATTTTCTGACTTTAAATAAAGAGACTACTATATTTAATTGCTTGCTTATCATTCTTCCTCCCACAACAGACTAAATGTTTCTTTCTTTAAAACTAAAATTTTTAAAGTTGTGGTAAAATATACATAACAGAAAATTCACCATTTTAACCATTTTTAAGTTGCATTTCAGTGGCATTAAGTAGATTCACATTATTATGCTACCATCACTACCATCTCTCTCCAGAACTCTTTCATCTTCCTAAACTGAAACTCCATCCAATTGAACCGTAACTCCTCATTCCTCCCTCGCAGCAGTCCTTGACTACCATCATTCTACTTTTTATCTCTATAAATTTGACTAGTCTTAGGCAATTTTTATAGGTGGGATCATATAATATTTGTCCTTTTGTGACTGACTTATTTCACTTAGCATAATGTCTTTAAGTTTCATCCATGTTGTCACATGTCAGTTACCTTGCTTTTTCTAAGGTGGAATAATATTCCATTGTATGTATAAACCACACTTTGTTTATCTGTTCATCTGTTGATGAACACTTGGGTTCCTTCCACCTTTAGCTATTGTAAATAATGCCGCTATGAACATAGGTATGTAAGTATCTGTTTAAGTCCCTGTTTCAATTTGTTTGGGTATATACCCAGGAGTGAAATTGCTGGTAAGTCATTTTTAATTTTTTGAGGAACACTGCCATACCGTTTTCCACGAGTGGTTACACCATTACACATTTCTACCAGCAATGTACAAGGATTCAATTTTCTCACATTCTTGCAGCACTTGTTTTCTTCTTGTTTTTAAAATAATAGCCATTTTAAGGGGTGTGATAAAATGATTTTTGATGGCTGGAATAATGTCTTCATCTTCATACTCCCACCATTTGGCTCATGTGCCTGACTCATATAGGTATTAAATAATTATTTATCAAATTATTATTAGAAGATTATAGCTGATATTCATTATAATAAGAAACTATATTATTCATGGATTTGGGTTAACTCTAAGGAAGGATGTCCTGGGTTAACTCTAAGGAAGGATGTCCTAATAAGCTTTCTGACATATTCTCACTTCTAATTTAAGTTCCATTCTTAGGTAGGATGTGTACAATAAGGGAAAAATTTAAGATTTGTTAATTAAAGATATGACCATGTCAAATTTGCCAATGGCTTCTTTCACCTATGGGTATACATTCTTTGTTTTGGGAAGGATCACTTAAATTCTTTCCTTTACATATGTGGATGTGAAACAATTAAGCACTTTCAGGAAGCAACAAATATCATTTTTCTCAAGTGACTTAATATGCTAAGCTCAAAATAAATTGGGGAGAAATTCAGAAAAGTTAGTAAATTTACATAGGAGTCAAATAGGCCTCAGGAGGAAAGGTGTAGAGACATTGGATTGCTTTTTCCTTGAAGTTCAACATAATTAGAAACTCTGATGGGTTCAGGAACTCTAACATAGAGAAACTGTCAAGAATTAGACACCAGGGTCTTCAAAAGGAATTCATGGCTCTGTCTTTAACAGGTGGTCTGGGCTTAACTCCAGGGACTAGTCTGTCCTGGGAGAAAGCTGGAAACCCTGGCTGTACAGATGCTTCTTGAGTAAAATGTCTGAGTGTGTGTGTGTGTGTGTGTGTGTGTGTGTGTGTGTGTACATGTGTCTGTGTGTCTGAAAGATCCATGTTACTAAAGAGCTGTAACCTTGGATGCCCAGGCTTGATGCAGAGACATACTCTGAGAAATTTGTGTTTTTCCAGTGAGAGTGGAGAGGGGAATCTTTTATTAGGCACTATGTTCAGTGAGTTGGGACTCCTCTATGATCTGAGCCCCTAGATTTTGGTGGCAATGAATGCCCCAGTCATTATGAGTTTGGAAAGCAAACCAGGACTGTGTTGGGTTTCTACAATGTTGTGTCGGGGGTCAGGCATGCCTTATGTCACCACTGGACTTCCAGCAGAGAAAAAGGGTTGCAGTGGGTTGCTTCACTGCTTGTTCCCAGCAGCATCACCAGATGCCAGAGCTGTCCATAAGGACAGAGGCATCAGGGTGCCAGAGACAACGAAGGAAAAGGTCTCTAAATCTAGGTGAGTTGTGTATAATTTATGACTCTGGACTTTGGTGTCTTCATAAGCAAAATTGGTATGATGATAACTCCTTCTCATAGGTTTGTTGTGAAGATTAGATACATTAATGCACGTGAAAGACTCACAATGGTGCCTATAATAAAGCAGTGCTCAGTAATGTTAGGTAGGAGAAGCAAAGAACAGAAACCCTATAGGGAATTGACTAAATTTTCCACTTTTTCTCCATAAGTATCTAGAGTCACAGCTGAGCCTGATTATTATGGATTCAAGATTGTGAGGGGAGAGAAGACTGTAGTTATTTGATTCAAATATTAAAAGGAGGACGAATGCCACTTTTTACCCTAATTTGGTGAAGTTGAACATATATTTTCATATTTCCACGTAGGTGTCCTTATCAGTTCTTCTAAAGTACTTCTCCTCAAATTGTCTTGTTGGCTGATATTTCCTTCAAGTAATAATAACCGTTCCCAAACTACTCAGGCTAAAAAATTTGGATCTTGCGTTAAGTCCTTTTTCTTCCTTGGCATCCACCCAGTCAGTCCCCATACACTCTCAATTTTTCCTTCATAATGATCCTTGAATCTGTCCTTTCCTCTCCATTCTCACCTTTATTTGTCCAACTAGTCCAGAAAAATTCCCAATAAGCTGCATATGCTCAAGTGCCACAGGACAGAAATAGGTTTTATAAGCTTGTGCTGAGTTGTGAGCAAACAGGGCTGTACCCTGGCAAAATGTGAAGTAGGTGAGGTTTGGCTTTGGCACCTCACTCTTTGCCAGCCTTTCCCCAGAGGTGAAGAAAGCTGACGTGACTTCTGGCCAGTACTGCACATAAGCAAGGGAATTCTCCATGAATTCAATGCTAGCTAATGACTTCCTACTCAACTGCAGAAATAAGGCAAGAATTTAAGATTTGTCTGTAAGCTTCCCTCCAAGACCATATTCTCCATGAAGAAAGACTATATAGCTTTTTTTTTTTAACCACTGTAGCCTAATCATATTATAGGATAACTAGATGGAATTACAAGGAAGACAAAAATATCAAGACTGCCAGTGTCTTCAGAAAGACAGAGATTTGACTTACTTGGCTGAGGCAAGTGTGGTTTCTTTGTTAAGGAGACTTAATGAGGAGACTTCCCCACATCACCCTCACCCTGCTTCTGTACCCTCACTTCTCCGTGCTTGGTTCTAGGACTTTTGATTTGTTCATTGTGATTTTTAATATTCTGGAGAGAACTAAACTTATTACTTCCTGCAGCTTCTGACCCTACATATACTGACATTCTCTTTATCTGTGGGTATAATATTTGAGAATCATTTTCAGTAACTTGTCCTATAAAAAAGTATATTTGTGAAATATGAATATAAAATAATTTTATATTGTTGAATATGCTTTTAAAAATTCCCATCCTTTCATTCTGCATATCTGACATATATCTCTAACTGAGAACAATTTCTTTAAAGCACATAGGCATTTTAGGTTCAAATAAGTCTGAATTAAAATCCCAGCTCCACAATTTTGCTGGAACTCTAGAGTTCCTTCAGCATGTTATTTAACCCCTCTGCATCTGTTTTCTCCCCTATTTCACTAGGTTTTGTTGTTGTTAAACAAATAACATATGTAAAATGCTTTAGCTCAATGCCTGGCACATAAAGAGCACCCAAAAAACAAAGTTCAATGTTTTAGCTAAAATGGATCTTAGTTATCAGTTCACCTAAGCCTGCCCTTTTTCAGATGAAGAAAATGAGGTTTGGGACTAGAATCCACCTTATAACTCCCTACAAGCTAGTTGGTATTCATCAGAGAGCATGGGTTGGGAACCTGAAGGATCTGAGTTTAATTCTGTATTTTTCTGATCACCTCACTAACTTTAACTTTTCTCAGCCTTAGTTCTTTCATCAATAAATCAGGAATAAAAATATCACCTCTGATATGTCATATAAAAAGCACTGAGATAATTCTTGGCATAATGTGAACATACAAAAATCTTAGTTTTCCCCAGTGACATACCAAGGATGGGGCAGTAGACATGTTGTGCTCTAAGCACAGACAATAAGGGGTGGGGGAGTATTATCTGTAGAGGATTTAGAAATGGGAATAAAACCAACTAAAAGTAGGTCTTATTTTTATTATCATCACTATACATAGCAACACTAAACAATGTGATACTATCATCAATAAATATTCCTCTCTGAAAAAAATCTTTTGTTGGTCTGAGTTCTAAACAATTGTTGAAAATACTGTTGAGATTAATTTTGTGTGTATTGACTTCAAACTGGCATGTTTTATTACTTTTCCTTAAAAAAATTGTATTCTACATTGAACTTAATTCAGAGAAGAGCTGGTCCTTGAGACATACAGGTGATGTTACGATTGTTCATTTTGAGAGTGATTTTGTAATGAAGTAGCCTTTGCCTTCTTCATACTCAGATCAACCCATACCTTCAGGTTGATGATGCTCCCAATTTATTAGATACAGTCATATTTATCTGAATCTCTTATCTAAACACAAGTGTGCTAATATGACACTCTCCAAATGTCAATTCTACTACAGGCAGAGGCTGGGAAGAAGATTCAGTTCTTGACTCCTTCTACTCTGGCAGGCTAATGTTCAGAAGGAATATGACTAAACTGACATCGCCAGAGGGAAAAGTATGCCATGGAAACATAGGACTAAAGTGTGTTTTTGGAAATAATAGGAGAATGGAGAGTCTGATCTCATGAGAGTCTGTTTTGAAATAAGTGATTGAAATCATCTCAAGTGTGATAAACCATTTGGAATGTGGTGACCACCTAGTATTTATATTAGAAACAGAGACTGACTTGTCCTCAAAGGGATGGCACAAAACAAAGCCAAGGGAGTTAAAAGGGAAAGGGAATGGCTAGGATGCACTCAGTGAATCAGGAAAAACATTAAAAGTGTGTTTGGATAGAAATATTAAGTCCCTTTAAGGAAGAACTGATATCATCTTGGGGAGCACAAAGGAAAGATGGAAAAAAACAAATGCATTAATCAATTAAAATAAAAATAGAGCAGTGAGCCAGGGAAGTGTTAGTTTACAATCTATTAGCCATTCCCAGTCCCCTTTTCCATTGCCCACCTCCAGCTATAGAGGCTGAAAAAGAGATACTTTCTTCACATTTCTTGCAGCCAGAGGTGGCATATAACCCAGTTCTGAGTAATGGGATACAAAAAGAAATATTTTGGGGGTTCTGCAAAAGATAATCCTCACTGCTGAAAGGAGAGAGATCTAGGAGGAAAGCTCTATTTCCCCCCATCTTTATCTTTTCTCACTGATATGCTGTTATAGGTTTGCATGATGCTTAGAACATCAATAGCCATCTTGCATCCATAAGAAGAGACATAGTTGAAGCATCAAGGGTAGCAGAGTAGAAAACTAAAAAGTCCTGGATCCTTCTTGGCATAATCAAACCACAAACCAACCTTGTAATCACCTACCTAGGGACTTCTTTTTATATTTTTATATAAATAATATTTTTATTTTGTTTATTAGTGATACAGAAACATTTTTACTAATATGTTAAAATGTTATTAACACAAAACATTTTAAGAAAAGTTGAACATGCAACTTTTTTTGAAATTCTTTTTTAAACATTTTATGATACAAAAATTTAATGGTCAGGTTGTAAAGTCATATTATTTTAATATTTTGTTGTAATGGCTGTTATATTTGAAAAGGATAACAATAGAAGAACTGTACAGTTGGCTCTGGTTACTAAATAGTGACACTCAAACCTTTTCTTTTTTATTCAACCTTCTTCACTGAAATAAAGGTCTTTATATTTCAGAAATGTTAGTCAGATAATCTGTTACTTGCAGCCAAAAGTATTCTAACTGCTAAAAAGACCAATAAGAAATCAAAGCAGGAAATTTATTAAGCAGCAATGTTTAGACAGTGTTTGAAATGATACTATTCTTTTGCTCTACACTCCAAGCAATAGAAAGACCAGGAGGAAAGGTGTCTTTTTTGTTAAAATTAATTAATTAGTTTATTTTTGGCTTGTTGGGTCTTCATTTTTGCTCGCAGGCTCTCTCTAGTTGCGGTGAGCGGGGGCTACTCATTGTTGCAGTGCATGGGCTTCTTATTACAGTGGCTTCTCTTGTTGCAGAGCACGGTTTCTAGGCATGTGGGCTTCAGTAGTTGTGGCACACAGCCTCAGTAGTTGTGGCACATGGGCTTGGTTGCTCCACGGCATGTGGGATCTTCCCAGACCAGGGATCAAACCCGTGTTCCCTTCATTGGCAGGCAGATTCTTAACCATTGTGCCACCAGGGAAGTCCCTGGAAATGTGTCTTTTATCTCTAGTTCATACTGGGAGACATGAAGAAAGCAATTTAGGATCTTCCTATTCACCAAAAAAAAGAGAACTAGTTTATTCTAATTTATTTATGTCCACTAGAGACTGAAAATAACTGTGCCATATATGCCTGAGGGAAATGGAAGCAACTACTCTAGAACATAGTTTGTCACCATACTTCCACCTGGCATGGGGCCTTAGGCCATGCAATTCTTAAAAGTCTGCAAATGGTGTCAGGACAGGCATCAGATGCTAAAAACCAAGCATGTGTGACACAAAAAAATAAAAATATAAATAAGTGCAAAAATACTGGTAAAATATTAGTGAATTAAACTCAGAAGTCCATTAACAAATAACATAAAGGAATAAAAGTAAAATATTAGTAAAATTCTCAATGCAATTAACTAGGTTAACAGTTAAACGGGAAAATTGTATGATTATCTTAATAGATGCCAAAAATAGGTGTCTGTTACTTCCACTTTCTGTTGTTTTAAAGTGTAGCAAGAATTTAAGGAAGTTTACCAGGCAAAGGAATACAGAATTCTTCTATAATTTTATAGTATTTTTCCAAACATTTACAGTCAACTTGCCCACCTGTAAATCAATAGGTTTTTTTAAAGTGATTTTCCTTTATAAAATTTTCCAAAACAATGAACATTTTCATGTTTATTTTTCATTGTTATTTTGTAATGTTGATTGAATTGAACAATTACAATAATAAAAACAAAGAGATCAAACAGATTTTGTAACAATACAACTTCATCTTTGTAAATATAAGACTCAACTGGTGGAAAAACTGCTGCTACTGCTACCAAAAGGTAGCTTTTTAGCTATATTCAACTTCTTGTCAGTCAGTATGGTGAATAGAGAAAATAGAAAGCTTTGGTTAATCTCATTAATTTATATCTATGCTGTCCAAAACCTTAGCCATTAGCCACATGTGGCTTTAGAGCATTTGAAATGAGGTTAGTGTAAGAAAGGAACTGAATTTCTTATGTAATTTAATATAAATAAATATAAAGTTATATTCAAAAAGTAATACATGATTCAATCACTGAAAAGCTTTTAAGTATATTTGGAACAAATTGGGCATTTGAATCTACTTTTACAACTACAAATATATGAACTTTAAATATAGATCAAGTATTTTCAACAAAAATTTAATGTCTATTCAGGGTCTTTTGAGTTTCCATACAAATTTTAAAATGACTTGTTCCACCATACTTCCACCTGGCATGGGGCCTTAGGCCATGCAATTCTTAAAAGTCTGCAAATGGTGTCAGGACAGGCATCAGATGCTAAAAACCAAGCATGTGTGACACAAAAAAATAAAAATATAAATAAGTGCAAAAATACTGGTAAAATATTAGTGAATTAAACTCAGAAGTCCATTAACAAATAACATAAAGGAATAAAAGTAAAATATTAGTAAAATTCTCAATGCAATTAACTAGGTTAACAGTTAAACGGGAAAATTGTATGATTATCTTAATAGATGCCAAAAATAGGTGTCTGTTACTTCCACTTTCTGTTGTTTTAAAGTGTAGCAAGAATTTAAGGAAGTTTACCAGGCAAAGGAATACAGAATTCTTCTATAATTTTATAGTATTTTTCCAAACATTTACAGTCAACTTGCCCACCTGTAAATCAATAGGTTTTTTTAAAGTGATTTTCCTTTATAAAATTTTCCAAAACAATGAACATTTTCATGTTTATTTTTCATTGTTATTTTGTAATGTTGATTGAATTGAACAATTACAATAATAAAAACAAAGAGATCAAACAGATTTTGTAACAATACAACTTCATCTTTGTAAATATAAGACTCAACTGGTGGAAAAACTGCTGCTACTGCTACCAAAAGGTAGCTTTTTAGCTATATTCAACTTCTTGTCAGTCAGTATGGTGAATAGAGAAAATAGAAAGCTTTGGTTAATCTCATTAATTTATATCTATGCTGTCCAAAACCTTAGCCATTAGCCACATGTGGCTTTAGAGCATTTGAAATGAGGTTAGTGTAAGAAAGGAACTGAATTTCTTATGTAATTTAATATAAATAAATATAAAGTTATATTCAAAAAGTAATACATGATTCAATCACTGAAAAGCTTTTAAGTATATTTGGAACAAATTGGGCATTTGAATCTACTTTTACAACTACAAATATATGAACTTTAAATATAGATCAAGTATTTTCAACAAAAATTTAATGTCTATTCAGGGTCTTTTGAGTTTCCATACAAATTTTAAAATGACTTGTTCTAGTTCTGTAAAAAATGCCATTGGTATTTTGATAGGGATTGCATTGAATCTGTAGATTGCCTTGGGTAGTACAGTCATTTTGACAGTATTGATTCTTCCAATCCAGGAATATGGTTTATCTTTCTATCTGTTTGTGTCACCTTCAATTTCTTTTATCCCTGTCTTATAGTTTTTGGCGTACAGGTCTTTTGTCTCCTTAGATAAGTTTATTCCTAGGTATTTTATTCTTTTTGATATGGTGGTAAATGGGATTAATTTCTTAATTTCTCTTTCTGATACTTTGTTGTTAATGTATAGAAATGCAACAGATTTCTGTATGTTGATTTTGTATCCTGCAATTTATCAAATTCACTGATGAGCTCTAGTAGTTTTCTAGTAGTGTCTTTAGGATTTTCTATCTGTAGTATCATGTCATCTGCCAACAGTGACAGTTTTACTTCTTCCTTTCCAATTTGAATTCCTTTTGTTTTTCTTCTCTGATTGCTGTGGCTAGGACTTCCAAAACTATGTTGAATGAAAGTGGGAAGAGTGGGCATCCTTGTCTTCTTCCTGATCTTAGAGAAAATGCATTCAGCTTGTCACCATTGAGTATGATGTTAGCTGTGGGTTTATCATATATGGCCTTTATTATGTTGAAGAATGTTCCCTCTATTCTCACTTTCTGGAGAGTTTTTTTTTAATCATAAATGGATGTTGAATTTTATCAAAAGCTTTTTCTGCATCTATTGAGATATTATTCTTCAATTTGTTAATGTGGTTTATCACTTTGATTGATTTGTGGTTATTGAAAAATCCTTGCATCCCGTGATCCCCACTTGATCATGATATATGATATCCTTTTAATGTATTGTTGGATTTGCTAATGTTTTGTTGAGGATTTTTGCATCTATGTTCATCAGTGATATTGCCTGTAACTTTTGTTTTGTGTGTGTGGTATCCTTGTCTGGTTTTGATATCTGGGTGATGTTGGCCTTACAAATGAGTTCAGAAGTGTTCCTTTCTCTGCAGTTTTCTGGAATAGTTTCAGAAGAATAGGTGTTAACTCTTCTCTAAATGTTTGGTAGAATTAACCTTTGAAGTGATCTGGTCCCATACTTTTGTTTGTTGGGAGTTTTTAAAGTACTGATTCAAATTCATTCCTGGTAATTGGTCTGTTCATATTTTCTATTTCTTCCTGGTTCAGTCTTCAGAGGTTGTATCTTTCTAAGAATTTGTCCATTTCTTCTAGGTTGTCCATTTTATTGGCTTATACTTGTTTGTAGTAGTATCTTATAATCCTTTGTATTTCTGTGGTATCAGTTGTAACTTCTCCTTTTTCATTTCTGATTTTATTGATTTGGGCCCTCTCCCATTTTTTGATGAGTCTGGCTAAAGGTTTATTAATCTTGCTTATCTTCTCAAAGAACCAGCTTTTAGTTTCATTGATCTTTTCTATTTTTTTTAGTCTCCATTTTATTTATTTCTACTCTGATCTTTATTATTTCTTTCCTTCTACTAACTTTGAGTTTTGTTTGTTCTTCTTTCTCTAGTTCCTTTAGGTATAACATTAGATTGTTTATTTGAGATTTTCGTTTCCTGAGGTAAGCTTGTATTGCTATAAACTTCCCTCTTAGAAATGCTTTTGCTGCATCCTGTAGGTTTTGGATTGTCATTTGCAAATGAGATGACCAATAAGGGATCCATATCCAACATATATAAACAGCTCATACAACTCAACATCAAAAAAACAAACAACCCAATTAAAAAATGGGCAGAAAAACTGAATAGACATTTTTACAAAGAGGAAATGCAGATGGCCAACAGGCACAAGAATGATGCTCAACCTTGCTAATTATCAGGAAAATGCAAGTCAAAAACACAATGAGATATCACCTCACAACTGTCAGAATGGCTATCATGAAAAAGAACACAAATAACAAATGGCGGCAAGGATGTGGAGAAAAAAGAGCCCTCATACACTGTTGATGTGAATGTAAATTGGTGCAGCCACTGTGGAAAACAGTATGGAGGCTTCTCAAAAAATAAAAATAGAACTACCATTTGACCCAGCAATTCTACTCCTGGGTATATATCCAAAAAAACCCCAAAACACTAATTCAAAAAGATACACACAGCCCAATGTTCATAGCAGCATTATTTACAATTGCCAAGATATGGAAGCAACCTAAGTGTCCAACAATAGATGAATGGATAAAGAAGATATGTTATATATATAGACAATGGAATACTACTTAGCCATAAAAATGAATGGAAATTTGCCATTTGCAGCAAGATGGATGGACTTGGAGGGTATCATGCTAAGTTAAATAAGTCAGACAGAGATCAGTTATATGTGGAATCTAAAAAGTACAACAAACTAGTGAATATAACAAAAAAGAAGCAGATTCACAGTTATAGAGAACAAACTAGTGGTTACCAGTAAGGAGAGGGGAAGGAGGGGCAATGTAGAGGTGGAGGAGTGGGAGGTACAAACTACTGGATGTAAGATAGGCTACAAGGATGTATTGTACAACATGGTATAGCCAATATTTTGTAATAATTGTAAATGGAGTGTAACCTTTAAAAATTGTATAAAAAGGGGGCTTCCCTGGTGGCGCAGTGGTTGAGAGTCCACCTGCCGATACAGGGGACACGGGCTCGTGCCCTGGTCCGGGAAGATCCCACATGCCGCAGAGTGGCTAGGTCCATGAGCCATGGCTGCTGGGCGTGTGCGTCTGGAGCCTGTGTTCTGCAACAGAAGAGGCCGTAACAGTGAGAGGCCCACATAATGATAAAAAAAATTGTATGAAAAAATTAGCATCTGAACTAAGATGTACTATAAGTGTAAAATACATACTAAACTTTGAAGACTTAGTATGATAAAAGGATAAATATAAAAATACCTCATTAATAATTTTTATGTTGGTTACATGCTGAAATGATAATATTTGGGGCACAATGGGTTCAATAAAACATGCTGAAAATTAATTTTATGTGTTTCTTTCTTTCTTTTTTTTTTTTTGTGATACGCGGGCCTTTCACTGCTGTGGCCTCTCCCGTTGTGGAGCACAGGCTCCGGACGCGCAGGCCCAGTGGCCCGTGGCTCACGGGCCCAGCCGCTCCGCGGCATGTGGGATCTTCCCGGGCCGGGGCACGAACCCGTGTCCCCTGCATCGGCAGGTGGAGTCTCAACCACTGCGCCACCAGGGAAGCCCCGTGTTTCTTTTTCTATTAATTTATTTATTTGGCTGCATTGGGTCTTAGTTGTGGCATGTGGGATCTTTGTTGTGACATGTGGTATCTTTCGTTGCAGTGTGTGGGCTCTTCATTGCAGTGCATGGGCTTCTCTCTAGTTGTGGCATGCAGGCTCTAGAGCATGAGAGCTTGGTAGCTGTGGCATATGGGCTCTCTAGCTGTTGCATGCAGCCTTCTCTCTAGTTGTGGCATGTGGACTTAGTTGCCCCGCGGCATGTGGGATCTTAGCTCCCTGATCAGGGATTGAACCCATGTCCTCTGCATTAGAAGGTGGATTCTTAACCACTGGACCACCAGGGAAGTCCCTTTTATCTGTTTCTTTTAATTTCTTGATGTGGCTACTAGACATTTTAAAATTATATATTTAGATTTCATTATATTATTTTGGATAGAACGAAACAGAATTTTAGCTGGGAGAGTTTCTACTGTATCTTTTAACATGTATAATGCATTTATATTTTGACTAGAGAATTGTTATCCTACAGAAAAACTTATGTACCTTTACAAATCTAACATACTGGATATTTATTTTACTAATGTTATGGCAAATGATAGGAAACAATCTCAGTGGTCTTTCAATCAGGTTAAATAAATGTTGTTTCAAACACAAATGGAATGCTAATCATCAATTACAGAAAATAAAATACATATATATACAGAGAGATGGAAAGATGGCCATAATACCTCAAGAAGAAAAATGTCATGGAACAATGTATATAATGAAATATTATTTCTAGTAAATAATTAAAACTCTATAAAAAGAGTATGCACGGGCTTCCCTGGTGGCGCAGTGCTTGACGGTCCGCCTGCCGATGCAGGAGACGCGGGTTCGTGCCCCGTTTCGGGAAGATCCCACATGCCGCGGAGCGGCTGGGCCCGTGAGCCATGGCCGCTGAGCCTGCGCGTCCGGAGCCTGTGCTCCGCAAATGGGAGAGGCCACAACAGTGAGAGGCAAAACAAAAAAAAAAAAAAAAAAAAAAAAAGAGTATGCACATTTTCACTATTTTCTATAGATTTCTATGTTCTTTGCATTTTCAAAAAGCATGTGTTATAGTTAAAAAATTATTAAGTATATAGAGGAGATTGGTTCAAGATGGTGGAGTAGAAGGACTGCATTCACTCCCTCTTGCAAGAGCACCGAAATCACAACTAACTGCTGAACAAGAATCGAGAGGAAGACACTGGGACTCACCAAAAAAGACACCTCACTTCCAAAGACAAAGGAGAAGCTGCAATGAGACATTAGGAGAGACGCAATCACAATAAAATCATATCCCATAACTTCCGGGTGGGTGACTCACAAACTGGATAACACTCATACCACAGAAGTCCACCCACTGGAGTGAAGGTTCTGAGCCCCACTTCAGGCTTCCCAACCTGGGGGTCTGGCAATGGGAGGAGGAATTCCCAGAGAATCAGACTTTGAAGGCTAGCGGGATTTGATTGCAGGACTTCGACAGGACTGGGGGAAACAGACACTCCACTCTTGGAGGGCACACACAAAGTAGTTTGCACATCAGGACCCAGGGGAAGGAGCAGTGACCCCATGGAAGACTGAACCAGACCTGCCTGCTAGTGCTGGAGGGTCTCCTGCAGAGGCGGGGGGTGGATGTGGCTCACCGTGGGGACAAGGGCACTGGCAGCAGAAGTTCTCAGAAGTACTCCTTGGTGTGAGCCCTGCCGGAGTCAGCCATTAGCCCCACCAAAGAACCAGTAGTCTCCAGTGCCTCAGGCCAAAGAACCAACAGGGAGAGAACCCAGCCCCACCCATCATCAGAAAAGGGGATTAAAGTTTTACTGAGCTCTGCCCACCAGAGCAACAGCCAGCTCTACACCCGCCACCAGTCCCTCCCATCAGGAAGCTTGCACTAGTGTCTTAGATAGCCTCATCCACCAGAGGGAAGACAGCAGAAGCAAGAAGGACTAGAATTCTGCAGCCTGTGGAAGGAAAACCACATTCACAGAAAGATAAACAAAATGAAAAGACAGAGGACTATGTACCAGATGAAGGAACAAGATAAAATTCCAGAAAAACAAATAAGTGAAGTGGAGATAGACAACCTTCCAGAAAAAGAATTCAGAAAAATGATGTGAAGATGATCCAGGACCTCAGAAAAAGAATGGAGACAAAGATCAAGAAATGTTTAACAAAGTCCTGGAAGAATTAAAGAACAAACAGAGATGAACAATACAATAACTGAAATGAAAAATATACTAGAAGGAATCAATAGCAGAATAACTGAGGCAGAAGGATGGATAAGTGACCTGGAAGACAGAATGGTGGAATTCACTGCCACAGAACAGAATAAAGAAAAAAAAAAATGAAAAGAAATGAAGATAGCCTAAGAGACTTCTGGGATAACATTCAACACAACAACATTTGCATTATATGGGTCCCAGGAGGAGAAGAGAGAGAGAAAGGACCCGAGAAAATACTTGAAGAGATTATAGTCGAAAATTCCATAACATGGGAAAGGAAATAGCCACCCAAGTCCAGGAAGCACAGAGAGTCCCAGGCAGGATAAACCCAAGGAGAAAGAGACCAAGACACATAGTAATCAAATTGACAAAAATTAAAGACAAAGAAAAATTATTGAAAGCAACAAGAGAAAAATGGCAAATAATAAACAAGAGAACCTCCACAAGGTTAACAGCTAATTTCTCAGCACAAACTCTACAAGCCAGAGGGGAGTGGCATGATATATTTAAAGTGATGAAAGGGAAAAAACTACAACCAAGATTACTCTACCCAGGAAGGACCTCATTCAGATTTGACAGAAATTAAAACCTTTACAGACAAGCAAAGACTAAGAGAATTCAGCACCACCAAACCAGCTTTACAACAAATGCTAAAGGAACTTCTCTCGGCAGGAAGTGCAAGAGAAGGAAAAGACCTACAAAAACAAACCCAAAACAATTAAGAAAATGGGAATAGGAACATACATATCGATAATTACCTTAAATGTAAATGGATTAAATGCTCCAACCAAAAGACATAGACTGGCTGAATGGGTACAGAAGCAAGACCCATATATATGCTGTATACAAGAGACCCACTTCAGACCTAGTGACACATACAGACTGAAAGTGAGGGGATGGAAAAAGATATTCCATGCAAATGGAAATCAAAAGAAAACTGGAATAGCAATACTCATATTAGATAAAATAGACTTTAAAATAAAGAATGTTACAAGAGACAAGGAAGGACACTGCATAATGATCAAGGGATCAATCCAAGAAGAAGATACAACAATTATAAATATTTATGCACCCAGCATATGAGCACCTCAATACATAATGCAACTGATAACAGGTATAAAAGAAGGAAAAAAAGGAAATCAACAGTAACACAATAATAGTGGGGGACATTAACACCTCACCTACACCAATGGACAGAATAGAGAGGAAGAAGAAAAAGGAAGAACTAGGGATGGTTTTTAATATGAACACCCAAGTAGATCACAGTGCCATTTACAGAAGTTGGGGAGACTGAGTTGTATAACTTAGTTTATTTTTATTTATTTATTTATTTTAACATATTTATTGGAGTATAATTGCTTTACAATGGTATTAGCTTCTGCTTTATGACAAAGTGAATCAGCTATACATATACATATATCCCCATTCCTCCCTCTTGCGTCTCCTTCCCACCCTCCCTATCCCACCCCCTTAGGTGGTCACAAAGCATTGAGCTGATCTCCCTGTGCTATGTGGCTGCTCCCCACTAACTAGCTATTTTACATTTGGTAGTATATATAAGTCTATGACACTCTCTCACTTTGTCCCTGCTTCCCCTTCCCCCTCCCCATGTCCTCAAGTCCATTCTCTAGTAGGTCTGTGTCTTTATTCCTGTCCTACCTGTAGGTTCTTCATAACCATTTTTTTCTTTTTTTTGTTTCCATGTATACGTGTTACCATGTGGTATTTGTTTTTCTCTTTCTGACTTACTTCACTCTGTAGGACAGAATCCAGGTCCATACACCTCAGTACAAAAAACTCGATTTCATTTCCTTTTATGGCTGAGTAATATTCCATTGTATATATATGCCACATCTTCTTTATCCATTTGTCTATTGATGGACACTTAGGTTGCTTCCATGTCCTGGCTATTGTAAATAGAGCTGCAGTGAACATTGTGGTACATGACTCTTTTTGAATTATGGTTTTCTCTGGGTATATGCCCAGTAGTGGGATTTCTGGGTCGTATGATAGTTCTATTTTTAGTTTTTTTAGAACTTCCATACTGTTCTCCATAGTGGCTGTATCAATCTACATTCCCACCAAGAGTGCAAGAGGGTTCCCTTTTTTCCACACCCTCTCCAGCATTTATTGTTTGTAGATTGTTTTTTCATGGCCATTCTGACTGGTGTGAGGTGATACCTCATTGTAGTTTTGATTTGCATTTCTCTAATGATTAGTGATGTTGAGCATTCTTTCATGTGTTTGTTGGCAATCTGTATATTTTCTTTGGAGAAATGTCTGTTTAGGTCTTCTGCCCAGTTTTGGATTGCGTTGTTTGTTTGTTTGATATTGAGCTGCATGTGCTGCTTGTAAATTTTGGAGATTAATCCTTTGTTGCTTCATTTGCAAATATTTTCTCTCATTTTAGTGGTTGTCTTTTTGTCTTGTTTACGGTTTCCTTTGCTGTGCAAAAGCTTTGAAGTTTCATTAGGTCCCATTTGTTTACTTTTGGTTTTATTTCCATTTCTCTAGGAGGTGGGTCAAAAAAGGATCCTGCTGTGATTTATGTCATAGAGTGTTCTGCCTTTGTTTTCCTCTAAGAGTTTGATAGTGTCTGGCCTTACATTTAGGTCTTTAATCCATTTTGATTTTATTTTTGTGTATGGTGTTAGGGAGTGTTCCTATTTCATTCATTACATGTAGCTGTCCAGTTTTCCCAGCACCACTTATTGAAGAGGCTATCTTTTCTCCATTGTGTATTCTTGCCTCCTTTATCAAAAATAAGGTGACCATATGTGTGTGGGTTTATCTCTGGACTTTCTATCCTGTTCCATTGATCTATATTTCTGTTTTTGTGCCAGTACCATACTGTCTTGATTACTGTAGCTTTGTTGTATAGTCTGAAGTCCAGGAGCGTGATTCATCCAGCTCTGTTTTACTTTCTCAAGATTGCTTTGGCTATTTGGGGTCTTTTGTGTTTCCATAAAAATTGTGAAATTTTTTGTTCTAGTTCTGTAAAAAATGCCATTGGTAGTTTGATAGGGATTGCAATGAATCTGTAGATTGCTTTGGGTAGTATAGTCATTTTCACAATGTTGATTCTTCCAATCCAAAAACATGGTATATCTCTCCACCTGTTTGTATTGTTTTTAATCTCTTTCATCAGTGTGTTATAGTTTTCTGCCTACAGGTCTTTTGTCTCCTTATGTAGGTTTATTCCTAATATTTTATTCTTTTTTTTGCAGTGGTAAATGGGAGTGTTTCCTTAATTTCTCTTTTAGATTTTTCACCATTAGTGTATAGGAATGCAAGAGATTTCTCTGCAGTAATTTAGTACCCTGCTACTTTACCAAATTCTTTGATTAGTTCTAGTAGTTTTCTGGTTGCATCTTTAGGATTCTCTATGTATAATATCATGTCATCTGCAAACAGTGACAGCTTTACCTCTTCTTTACCGATTTGGATTCCTTTTATTTCTTTTTCTTCTCTGTTTGCTGTGGCTAAAATTTCCAAATCTATTTTGAATAATAGTGGTGAGAGTGGGCAACCTTGTCTTGTTTCCTGATCTTAGTGGAAATGTTTTCAGTTTTTCACCATTGAGGATGATGTTGGCTGTGAGTTTGTTATATATGCCCTTATTATGTTGAGGTAATTTCCCTGTATGCCTACTTTCTGGAGGGTCATAAATGGGTGTTGAATTTTTTATGACTTAATTTAGGGTAGGAAATAGAGTGGAATATAGAATTCTATTTAGAGGTGTTAAGTTTGTTACACATGCAAGCTGGAAGCTGGCTTTATGAGACCATACTTCAGTCAAGAAGTCATGATTAGAGTTAAAAAATTTGGAGTAATCAATATAAAGACAGTTCTCCAAGCCACAGATTAAGCTTATCATTTAGAATTATGGTGATAACTTCCAGAAAATTAAAAGCAGAATTAATAAAAATTATTTTCTCCTTGGAAAGAGATTGGCGTTTGTGGGATTGGGTGGGACAGTTTGACTTTTTATTTGGTACTGTGTAATATTTTGTGTGTATTTTAGTTTCATACATATATTTTAAAGAGAAACAGAATGTGAAAGAACAGAAGTTGAAAAAGAGCAAAATGGGACACAGAAATCCGATAAAAATATATGCTTTGGTGTATTAATTTCACCCTTTTCCTATGTTGATGTCAATCGTCATGCTGGTGGTGGGAGCCACTTATTTCAGAAGGATAAACTAGATTATTTGGTTTTAACAAAAGCTAAAGAAAACTCATAGATATTTTAGTATTCAGTACCCTACAATTAGCAATTTGGTTTCTTTCACAGTCTGGGTTAATTCTGGAAACACTTTGGCTACATCTTTCTGAACAAAAAATTTTTGTTTATCTTTTCAGTGATCTCAGTGACACAAAAGGTTTAAATGAATTCTGTGGAGGCTTGGGTCCACTGTGTGCTTCAGACTGTCTCAATACACTCTCCTTAAATGCCCTTCCTTTACCTTCTTAAAGTGACTCCCCCAAACCCTCTGGAACTTCTAAGTAAATGGTTGTAGTCTTTTGGGAAGAAAGAAAATTGATATCTGAGGGAATACCTCAATTATAAATATGGAATTAGCTGATTTTATTATTCAGCACAGCAAATACCAAAATGCTTGCAGGTAGCCAGGAAGCAGTTACAAAGCTGTAGAGGATTTTTAGCTCTTTTTATAAAGAACTAAAGCTATAGCTTTTACACATAATCCTACTCTTAGTAATAATCAGCTAGTATTCAATTTGCCTCAGCAGTTACATTGAGTTTACTCTGACGTCCTGTAGTTCATAATTCTTTATCATGGTTACTCTGACATTGTTTTTTTCATAATTCTTTATCAGATTTTTTTCTGACATCCTGTTTTTCATAATTCTTCATCAGTACCTCCTACGGTTGTCCCTGACAGCAAATCTTACACATATGATTAGTCACATCCTTCAGTATTCCTCAGTGAGCTTAGATTGTTCTGTTTACCCACACAGAAAAACATGGGGGTAGCTGGGGAATAAAACCACACAGTCTTCTGACACCCCCCAGAATGTTTTGGGTCATTGGGATGGGATAGATAAACTGTGAATGGTATGGGAGTGTGTGGATGAGGGAGAGGAGAGAAGCTCAGGTTATTTGGATATTCTACTTTTAGTTTCTCCATGAGAAGAACATAAGCAAGCAAACAAGACTCAGATTATTTTGCAAGTAGATAATTAAAAGCAAATACAGAATTTAAAAAATGAAATATACATGTCAGTTTCCATAATGGTATCCAAGTAACTGCCAATACCAAGTATAAATATAACAAACTTCGATCTTCTTGTCTATAAAGTAAGTCCCCTACATATAAACCTTCAAGTTCCAAACTTTCAAAGATGCAAATGTGCATTCCCGTGTCCAATTATGTAAGTTAGTTCACATGTCTGGCACATATTGTCACATGTGTGCATCATCTACAAGTGGTTGTGCTTTTGTGTACTTTACAGTACAATACTGTATACAGTACAGTAGTGCAGTATCGTTATTTCAAGCCCAGGATGTCCAGAAGCAAGCGTAAAAGCAGTGGTGATGAGAAAAAAGCTGTGGCCCAGAGAAAGGATGAAGAGAGACAAGAGGAAGAAGTAACTGAAGAACCAAAGAGATTCATGATGCGGGAAATGGCAAGGGAATTTTCTTTATTTGAGGAGGCACTGTTAGTTTTTGAGGAAGAGGACCCAAATGTAGAACGGTACACGAAGTTTGCAGCAGCCATTCAGAATACAGTCCGGTTCTTCCGTGTCATCTATGACGAGAAAAGAAGAACTACTACCCAGACATCACTGGATTGTTTTTTCAAGAAGGTAGATAGAATTGAATCCAGCAAGGAGACAGAACCTATGCCATCAACGTCAGGTGTGAGTGAAATTGCAGCTTGCCCTCCGTCTCCTGTTGCTGGATGATCCTTCAGCTCTACCATCTCCCACCTCCTCTCCCTCCTCCAGTCAGTAACTCTTCTTGCCTGTTCACTCGATGCCAGCCCCTGGATGCCAGCTGTTGTACTGTACTACTCTACTTTTCAAGGTACTGTACTGTAAGATTAACAATGTTTTATTTTTTGTTTTTGTTTGTTTTTTATATATTATTTTTGTGAAAAGTATTATAAACCTATTACTATAGCTGATAGCATATAGCCAACTGTGTTAGTTGGGTACTATAACTAACAGTACTATATGGCCGATTGTGTTAGTTGGGTACCTAGGCTAACTTTGTTGGACTTACAAACAAACTGGACTTACGAACATGCTCTTGGAACGGAACTCATTTGTATGTAGGGGACTTACTGTACTTTCAGATCCATTGTCTGAATTTGAATGTCTTCCCAGCTTTATTCTCCTATAATAGTGATTTGGGGCTGTGGAGAGAGGAGGAGAGCGTGAACCTACCTTGCAGGACCACGTAGCTGAATATCTTAAGGGACTTTTCAGAGTTTCAGACATCTTCCTAGAAATTGTCATAATAGGATTGAGTTTTATAGTTCATAGGTGGTATGTATAGTATTAGATGTAGTATACACCTCAAATATTTTGCTCTAATAAACCCATGGAAAAGGTTGAGATAAATTTTTATAAGGTAATCTGCTATTTTATAGCATTTCTGTTACTTTTGAGGATTACCCCCTCCAATTCCTGTGTACCTCTTCTCCACAAACATCACAGGATGTGGGCACGTGCTGAGGGCAGAAGCCTCATCCCTCTGGCTGCAGTAGTTAGTTCATTTGGGTACATGATCTATATTAAGCCAATTATTCTTCTTCCCTGAATTGACATTCAGGTGCTGTGAGAAAGAAGTACTTTCTTTCCATGGACTTTCTAAGCTAAGTGTTTATGAATATGGTAATGTCAGTGGCCATTTTTGCCATCAGGCATAGATAGCAAATTTACAGATTGAAGTCAGACCACAGAGAGGAGCAAAGTGGAGAGATGGAGAATGACAGAGAGCCCTGAAGTAATAACACCAGCCTGTAGTCCTAATCGTGTCTGAAGAAGCGACTTCTACCACTGAGTTTATAGTTGTTAACAGAATTCATCAGTCCCCCATTGGAGTTGGGTTATGTGTCTCTTGCAGTCAAAAGAATTGTGACAGGGCTTCCCTGGTGGCACAGTGGTTGAGAGTCCGCCTGCCGATGCAGAGAACAAGAGTTCATGCCCTGGTCCGGGAAGATCCCACATGCCGCGGAGTGGCTGGGCCCGTGAGCCATGGCCGCTGAGCCTGCACGTCTGGAGCCTGTGCTTCGCAACGGGAGAGGCCGCAACAGTGAGAGGCCCGC